>NC_091284.1:823071403-823379319 GCF_032444005.1 Ranitomeya imitator
GTGATATCCACAGTGCCCCCATAATAACAGTGATATACACAGTGTCCCCATAATAACAGTGATATCCACAGTGTCCCCATAATAACAGTGATATCCACAGTGCCCCCATAATAACAGTGATATCCACAGTGTCCCATAATAACAGTGATATCCACAGTGTCCTCATAATAACAGTGATATCCACAGTGTCCCCATAATAACAGTGATATCCACAGTGCCCCCATAATAACAGTGATATCCACAGTGTCCCATAATAACAGTGATATCCACAGTGTCCCCATAATAACAGTGATATCCACAGTGCCCCCATAATAACAGTGATATCCACAGTGTCCCCATAATAACAGTGATATCCACAGTGTCCCCATAATAACAGTGATATCCACAGTGCCCCCATAATAACAGTGATATCCACAGTGTCCTCATAATAACAGTGATATCCACAGTGTCCCCATAATAACAGTGATATCCACAGTGTCCCCATAATAACAGTGATATCCACAGTGTCCCCATAATAACAGTGATATCCACAGTGTCCCCATAATAACAGTGATATCCACAGTGTCCCCATAATAACAGCGATATCCACAGTGCCCCCATAACAGTGATATCCACAGTGTCCCCATAATAACAGTGATATCCACAGTGTCCCCATAATAACAGTGATATCCACAGTGCCCCCATAATAACAGTGATATCCACAGTGTCCCATAATAACAGCGATATCCACAGTGCCCCCATAATAACAGTGATATCCACAGTGCCCCCATAATAACAGTGATATCCACAGTGCCCCCATAACAGTGATATCCACAGTGTCCCCATAATAACAGCGATATCCACAGTGCCCCCATAACAGTGATATCCACAGTGTCCCCATAATAACAGTGATATCCACAGTGTCCCCATAATAACAGTGATATCCACAGTGCCCCCATAATAACAGTGATATCCACAGTGTCCCATAATAACAGCGATATCCACAGTGCCCCCATAATAACAGTGATATCCACAGTGCCCCCATAATAACAGTGATATCCACAGTGCTCTATAATAACAGTGATATCCACAGTGCCCCATAATAACAGTGATATCCACAGTGCCCCCATAATAACAGTGATATCCACAGTGCCCCCATAATAACAGTGATATCCACAGTGCCCCCATAATAACAGTGATATCCACAGTGCTCTATAATAACAGTGATATCCACAGTGTCCCCGTAATAACAGTGATATCCACAGTGCCCCCATAATAACAGTGATATCCACAGTGTCCCCATAATAACAGTGATATCCACAGTGTCCCCATAATAACAGCGATATCCACAGTGCCCCCATAACAGTGATATCCACAGTGTCCCCATAATAACAGTGATATCCACAGTGCCCCCATAATAACAGTGATATCCACAGTGCCCCCATAATAACAGTGATATCCACAGTGCTCTATAATAACAGTGATATCCACAGTGCCCCATAATAACAGTGATATCCACAGTGCCCCCATAATAACAGTGATATCCACAGTGCCCCCATAATAACAGTGATATCCACAGTGCCCCCATAATAACAGTGATATCCACAGTGCTCTATAATAACAGTGATATCCACAGTGTCCCCGTAATAACAGTGATATCCACAGTGCCCCCATAATAACAGTGATATCCACAGTGTCCCCATAATAACAGTGATATCCACAGTGTCCCCATAATAACAGTGATATCCACAGTGCCCCCATAATAACAGTGATATCCACAGTGCCCCCATAATAACAGTGATATCCACAGTGCCCCCATAATAACAGTGATATCCACAGTGCCCATAATAACAGTGATATCCACAGTGTCCCATAATAACAGTGATATCCACAGTGTCCCCATAATAACAGTGATATCCACAGTGCCCCATAATAACAGTGATATCCACAGTGTCCCCATAATAACAGTGATATCCACAGTGTCCCCATAATAACAGTGATATATCCACAGTGCCCCCATAATAACAGTGATATCCACAGTGCCCCCATAATAACAGTGATATCCACAGTGCCCCCATAATATCAGTGATATCCACAGTGTCCCCATAATAACAGTGATATCCACAGTGCCCCATAATAACAGTGATATCCACAGTGTCCCCATAATAACAGTGATATATCCACAGTGCCCCCATAATAACAGTGATATCCACAGTGCCCCCATAATAACAGTGATATCCACAGTGCCCCCATAATAACAGTGATATATCCACAGTGCCCCCATAATAACAGTGATATCCACAGTGCCCCCATAATAACAGTGATATCCACAGTGCCCCCATAATATCAGTGATATCCACAGTGTCCCCATAATAACAGTGATATCCACAGTGCCCCCATAATAACAGTGATATCCACAGTGTCCCCATAATAACAGTGATATCCACAGTGTCCCCATAATAACAGTGATATCCACAGTGCCCCCATAATAACAGTGATATCCACAGTGCCCCCATAATAACAGTGATATCCACAGTGTCCCCATAATAACAGTGATATATCCACAGTGCCCCCATAATAACAGTGATATCCACAGTGCCCCCATAATAACAGTGATATCCACAGTGTCCCCATAATAACAGTGATATCCACAGTGTCCCCATAATAACAGTGATATCCACAGTGTCCCCATAATAACAGTGATATATCCACAGTGCCCCCATAATAACAGTGATATCCACAGTGCCCCCATAATAACAGTGATATCCACAGTGTCCCCATAATAACAGTGATATCCACAGTGTCCCCATAATAACAGTGATATCCACAGTGTCCCCATAATAACAGTGATATATCCACAGTGCCCCCATAATAACAGTGATATCCACAGTGCCCCCATAATAACAGTGATATCCACAGTGCCCCCATAATATCAGTGATATCCACAGTGTCCCCATAATAACAGTGATATCCACAGTGTCCCCATAATAACAGTGATATCCACAGTGTCCCCATAATAACAGTGATATATCCACAGTGCCCCCATAATAACAGTGATATCCACAGTGCCCCCATAATAACAGTGATATCCACAGTGCCCCCATAATAACAGTGATATATCCACAGTGCCCCCATAATAACAGTGATATCCACAGTGCCCCCATAATAACAGTGATATCCACAGTGCCCCCATAATATCAGTGATATCCACAGTGTCCCCATAATAACAGTGATATCCACAGTGTCCCCATAATAACAGTGATATCCACAGTGTCCCCATAATAACAGTGATATCCACAGTGCCCCCATAATAACAGTGATATCCACAGTGCCCCCATAATAACAGTGATATCCACAGTGTCCCCATAATAACAGTGATATATCCACAGTGCCCCCATAATAACAGTGATATCCACAGTGCCCCCATAATAACAGTGATATCCACAGTGTCCCCATAATAACAGTGATATATCCACAGTGCCCCCATAATAACAGTGATATCCACAGTGCCCCCATAATAACAGTGATATCCACAGTGTCCCCATAATAACAGTGATATCCACAGTGTCCCCATAATAACAGTGATATCCACAGTGTCCCCATAATAACAGTGATATATCCACAGTGCCCCCATAATAACAGTGATATCCACAGTGCCCCCATAATAACAGTGATATCCACAGTGTCCCCATAATAACAGTGATATCCACAGTGCCCCCATAATAACAGTGATATCCACAGTGCCCCATAATAACAGTGATATCCACAGTGCCCCCATAATAACAGTGATATCCACATTCCCCCCTTAATAACAGTGATATCCACAGTGCCCCCATAATAACAGTGATATCCACAGTGCCCCCATAATAACAGTGATATCCACATTCCCCCCTTAATAACAGTGATATCCACAGTGCCCCCATAATAACAGTGATATCCACAGTGCCCCCATAATAACAGCGATATCCACAGTGTCCCCATAATAACAGTGATATCCACAGTGCCCCATAATAACAGTGATATCCACAGTGCCCCCATAATAACAGTGATATCCACAGTGCCCCCATAATAACAGTGATATCCACAGTGCCCCCATAATAACAGTGATATCCACAGTGCCCCCATAATAACAGTGATATCCACAGTGTCCCCATAATAACAGCGATATCCACAGTGCCCCCATAATAACAGCGATATCCACAGTGCCCCCATAATAACAGTGATATCCACAGTGTCCCCATAATAACAGTGATATCCACAGTGCCCCCATAATAACAGTGATATCCACAGTGCCCCCATAATAACAGTGATATTCACAGTGTCCCCATAATAACAGTGATATCCACAGTGTCCCCATAATAACAGTGATATCCACAGTGTCCCCATAATAACAGTGATATCCACAGTGCCCCCATAATAACAGTGATATCCACAGTGCCCCCATAATAACAGTGATATTCACAGTGTCCCCATAATAACAGCGATATCCACAGTGCCCCCATAATAACAGCGATATCCACAGTGCCCCCATAATAACAGTGATATCCACAGTGTCCCCATAATAACAGTGATATCCACAGTGTCCCCATAATAACAGTGATATCCACAGTGTCCCCATAATAACAGTGATATCCACAGTGCCCCCATAATAACAGTGATATCCACAGTGCCCCCATAATAACAGTGATATCCACAGTGTCCCCATAATAACAGTGATATCCACAGTGTCCCCATAATAACAGTGATATCCACAGTGTCCCCATAATAACAGTGATATCCACAGTGCCCCCATAATAACAGTGATATCCACAGTGCCCCATAATAACAGTGATATCCACAGTGCCCCCATAATAACAGTGATATCCACAGTGCCCCCATAATAACAGTGATATCCACAGTGTCCCCATAATAACAGTGATATCCACAGTGCCCCCATAATAACAGTGATATCCACAGTGTCCCCATAATAATAGTGATATCCACAGTGCCCCCATAATAACAGTGATATCCACAGTGCCCCATAATAACAGTGATATCCACAGTGCCCCCATAATAACAGTGATATCCACAGTGCCCCATAATAACAGTGATATCCACAGTGCCCCCATAATAACAGTGATATCCACAGTGCCCCATAATAACAGTGATATCCACAGTCCCCCCATAATAACAGTGATATCCACAGTGTCCCCATAATAACAGTGATATCCACAGTGCCCCCATAATAACAGCGATATCCACAGTGCCCCATAATAACAGCGATATCCACAGTGCCCCCATAATAACAGTGATATCCACAGTGTCCCCATAATAACAGTGATATCCACAGTGTCCCCATAATAACAGCGATATCCACAGTGCCCCCATAATAACAGTGATATCCACAGTGTCCTCATAATAACAGTGATATCCACAGTGCCCCCATAATAACAGTGATATCCACAGTGCCCCCATAATAACAGTGATATCCACAGTGCCCCATAATAACAGTGATATCCACAGTGCCCCCATAATAACAGTGATATCCACAGTGCCCCATAATAACAGCGATATCCACAGTGCCCCCATAATAACAGCGATATCCACAGTGCCCCATAATAACAGTGATATCCACAGTGTCCCATAATAACAGTGATATCCACAGTGCCCCCATAATAACAGTGATATCCACAGTGTCCTCATAATAACAGTGATATCCACAGTGCCCCCATAATAACAGTGATATCCACAGTGTCCCCATAATAACAGTGATATCCACAGTGTCCTCATAATAACAGTGATATCCACAGTGCCCCCATAATAACAGTGATATCCACAGTCCCCCCATAATAACAGCGATATCCACAGTGCCCCATAATAACAGTGATATCCACAGTGCCCCCATAATAACAGTGATATCCACAGTGTCCCCATAATAACAGTGATATCCACAGTGCCCCCATAATAACAGTGATATCCACAGTGCCCCATAATAACAGTGATATCCACAGTGTCCCATAATAACAGTGATATCCACAGTGCCCCATAATAACAGCGATATCCACAGTGTCCTCATAATAACAGTGATATCCACAGTGCCCCCATAATAACAGTGATATCCACAGTGCCCCCATAATAACAGTGATATCCACAGTGTCCTCATAATAACAGTGATATCCACAGTGCCCCCATAATAACAGTGATATCCACAGTGCCCCCATAATAACAGTGATATCCACAGTGTCCTCATAATAACAGTGATATCCACAGTGCCCCCATAATAACAGTGATATCCACAGTGCCCCCATAATAACAGTGATATCCACAGTGTCCCCATAATAACAGTGATATCCACAGTCCCCCCATAATAACAGCGATATCCACAGTGCCCCATAATAACAGTGATATCCACAGTGCCCCCATAATAACAGTGATATCCACAGTGTCCTCATAATAACAGTGATATCCACAGTGCCCCCATAATAACAGTGATATCCACAGTCCCCCCATAATAACAGCGATATCCACAGTGTCCCATAATAACAGTGATATCCACAGTGCCCCCATAATAACAGTGATATCCACAGTGTCCTCATAATAACAGTGATATCCACAGTGCCCCCATAATAACAGTGATATCCACAGTGTCCCCATAATAACAGTGATATCCACAGTGTCCCCATAATAACAGTGATATATCCACAGTGCCCCCATAATAACAGTGATATCCACAGTGCCCCCATAATAACAGTGATATCCACAGTGCCCCCATAATAACAGTGATATCCACAGTGCCCCCATAATAACAGTGATATCCACAGTGCCCCCATAATAACAGTGATATCCACAGTGTCCCCATAATAACAGTGATATCCACAGTGTCCCCATAATAACAGTGATATCCACAGTGCCCCCATAATAACAGTGATATCCACAGTGCCCCATAATAACAGTGATATCCACAGTGCCCCCATAATAACAGTGATATCCACATTCCCCCCTTAATAACAGTGATATCCACAGTGTCCCCATAATAACAGCGATATCCACAGTGCCCCCATAATAACAGTGATATCCACAGTGTCCCCATAATAACAGTGATATCCACAGTGCCCCCATAATAACAGTGATATCCACAGTGCCCCCATAATAACAGTGATATCCACAGTGTCCCCATAATAACAGCGATATCCACAGTGCCCCCATAATAACAGTGATATCCACAGTGCCCCCATAATAACAGTGATATCCACAGTGTCCCCATAATAACAGTGATATCCACAGTGCCCCCATAATAACAGTGATATCCACAGTGTCCCCATAATAACAGTGATATCCACAGTGTCCCCATAATAACAGTGATATCCACAGTGCCCCCATAATAACAGTGATATCCACAGTGCCCCCATAATAACAGTGATATCCACAGTGTCCCCATAATAACAGCGATATCCACAGTGCCCCCATAATAACAGTGATATCCACAGTGCCCCCATAATAACAGTGATATCCACAGTGTCCCCATAATAACAGTGATATCCACAGTGTCCCCATAATAACAGTGATATCCACAGTGTCCCCATAATAACAGTGATATCCACAGTGTCCCCATAATAACAGTGATATCCACAGTGCCCCCATAATAACAGCGATATCCACAGTGCCCCCATAATAACAGTGATATCCACAGTGCCCCCATAATAACAGTGATATCCACAGTGTCCCCATAATAACAGTGATATCCACAGTGCCCCCATAATAACAGTGATATCCACAGTGCCCCCATAATAACAGTGATATCCACAGTGTCCCCATAATAACAGTGATATCCACAGTGCCCCCATAATAACAGTGATATCCACAGTGTCCCCATAATAACAGTGATATCCACAGTGCCCCCATAATAACAGTGATATCCACAGTGCCCCATAATAACAGTGATATCCACAGTGCCCCCATAATAACAGTGATATCCACAGTGTCCCCATAATAACAGTGATATCCACAGTGCCCCCATAATAACAGTGATATCCACAGTGTCCCCATAATAATAGTGATATCCACAGTGCCCCCATAATAACAGTGATATCCACAGTGCCCCATAATAACAGTGATATCCACAGTGCCCCCATAATAACAGTGATATCCACAGTGCCCCATAATAACAGTGATATCCACAGTGCCCCCATAATAACAGCGATATCCACAGTGCCCCATAATAACAGTGATATCCACAGTGCCCCCATAATAACAGTGATATCCACAGTGTCCCCATAATAATAGTGATATCCACAGTGCCCCCATAATAACAGTGATATCCACAGTGCCCCATAATAACAGTGATATCCACAGTGCCCCCATAATAACAGTGATATCCACAGTGTCCCCATAATAACAGTGATATCCACAGTGTCCCCATAATAACAGCGATATCCACAGTGTCCCCATAATAACAGTGATATCCACAGTGCCCCATACTAACAGTGATATCCACAGTGCCCCCATAATAACAGTGATATCCACAGTCCCCCCATAATAACAGCGATATCCACAGTGCCCCATAATAACAGTGATATCCACAGTGTCCCATAATAACAGTGATATCCACAGTGTCCCCATAATAACAGTGATATCCACAGTGCCCCATACTAACAGTGATATCCACAGTGCCCCCATAATAACAGTGATATCCACAGTCCCCCCATAATAACAGCGATATCCACAGTGCCCCCATAATAACAGTGATATCCACAGTGTCCCCATAATAACAGTGATATCCACAGTGCCCCCATAATAACAGTGATATCCACAGTGTCCTCATAATAACAGTGATATCCACAGTGTCCCCATAATAACAGCGATATCCACAGTGTCCCCATAATAACAGCGATATCCACAGTGTCCTCATAATAACAGTGATATCCACAGTGCCCCCATAATAACAGCGATATCCACAGTGTCCCCATAATAACAGCGATATCCACAGTGTCCCCATAATAACAGCGATATCCACAGTGCCCCCATAATAACAGTGATATCCACAGTGCCCCCATAATAATAACAGTGATATCCACAGTGTCCCCATAATAACAGTGATATCCACAGTGCCCCCATAATAACAGCGATATCCACAGTGTCCCCATAATAACAGCGATATCCACAGTGTCCTCATAATAACAGTGATATCCACAGTGCCCCCATAATAACAGTGATATCCACAGTGTCCCCATAATAACAGTGATATCCACAGTGCCCCCATAATAACAGTGATATCCACAGTGCCCCCATAATAATAACAGTGATATCCACAGTGCCCCATAATAACAGTGATATCCACAGTCCCCCCATAATAACAGTGATATCCACAGTGTCCCATAATACATAGTAACATAGTAACATAGTTAGTAAGGCCGAAAAAAGACATTTGTCCATCCAGTTCAGCCTATATTCCATTATAATAAATACCCAGATCTACGTCCTTCTACAGAACCTAATAATTGTATGATACAATATTGTTCTGCTCCAGGAAGACATCCAGGCCTCTCTTGAACCCCTCGACTGAGTTCGCCATCACCACCTCCTCAGGCAAGCAATTCCAGATTCTCACTGCCCTAACAGTAAAGAATCCTCTTCTATGTTGGTGGAAAAACCTTCTCTCCTCCAGACGCAAAGAATGCCCCCTTGTGCCCGTCACCTTCCTTGGTATAAACAGATCCTCAGCGAGATATTTGTATTGTCCCCTTATATACTTATACATGGTTATTAGATCGCCCCTCAGTCGTCTTTTTTCTAGACTAAATAATCCTAATTTCGCTAATCTATCTGGGTATTGTAGTTCTCCCATCCCCTTTATTAATTTTGTTGCCCTCCTTTGTACTCTCTCTAGTTCCATTATATCCTTCCTGAGCACCGGTGCCCAAAACTGGACACAGTACTCCATGTGCGGTCTAACTAGGGATTTGTACAGAGGCAGTATAATGCTCTCATCATGTGTATCCAGACCTCTTTTAATGCACCCCATGATCCTGTTTGCCTTGGCAGCTGCTGCCTGGCACTGGCTGCTCCAGGTAAGTTTATCATTAACTAGGATCCCCAAGTCCTTCTCCCTGTCAGATTTACCCAGTGGTTTCCCGTTCAGTGTGTAATGGTGATATTGATTCCCTCTTCCCATGTGTATAACCTTACATTTATCATTGTTAAACCTCATCTGCCACCTTTCAGCCCAAGTTTCCAACTTATCCAGATCCATCTGTAGCAGAATACTATCTTCTCTTGTATTAACTGCTTTACATAGTTTTGTATCATCTGCAAATATCGATATTTTACTGTGTAAACCTTCTACCAGATCATTAATGAATATGTTGAAGAGAACAGGTCCCAATACTGACCCCTGCGGTACCCCACTGGTCACAGCGACCCAGTTAGAGACTATACCATTTATAACCACCCTCTGCTTTCTATCACTAAGCCAGTTACTAACCCATTTACACACATTTTCCCCCAGACCAAGCATTCTCATTTTGTGTACCAACCTCTTGTGCGGCACGGTATCAAACGCTTTGGAAAAATCGAGATATACCACGTCCAATGACTCACCGTGGTCCAGCCTATAGCTTACCTCTTCATAAAAACTGATTAGATTGGTTTGACAGGAGCGATTTCTCATAAACCCATGCTGATATGGAGTTAAACAGTTATTCTCATTGAGATAATCCAGAATAACATCCCTCAGAAACCCTTCAAATATTTTACCAACAATAGAGGTTAGACTTACTGGCCTATAATTTCCAGGTTCACTTTTAGAGCCCTTTTTGAATATTGGCACCACATTTGCTATGCGCCAGTCCTGCGGAACAGACCCTGTCGCTATAGAGTCCCTAAAAATAAGAAATAATGGTTTATCTATTACATTACTTAGTTCTCTTAGTACTCGTGGGTGTATGCCATCCGGACCCGGAGATTTATCTATTTTAATCTTATTTAGCCGGTTTCGCACCTCTTCTTGGGTTAGATTGGTGACCCTTAATATAGGGTTTTCATTGTTTCTTGGGATTTCACCTAGCATTTCATTTTCCACCGTGAATACCGTGGAGAAGAAGGTGTTTAATATGTTAGCTTTTTCCTCGTCATCTACAACCATTCTTTCCTCACTATTTTTTAAGGGGCCTACATTTTCAGTTTTTATTCTTTTACTATTGATATAGTTGAAGAACAGTTTGGGATTAGTTTTACTCTCCTTAGCAATGTGCTTCTCTGTTTCCTTTTTGGCAGCTTTAATTAGTTTTTTAGATAAAGTATTTTTCTCCCTATAGTTTTTTAGAGCTTCAATGGTGCCATCCTGCTTTAGTAGTGCAAATGCTTTCTTTTTACTGTTAATTGCCTGTCTTACTTCTTTGTTTAGCCACATTGGGTTTTTCCTATTTCTAGTCCTTTTATTCCCACAAGGTATAAACCGCTTACACTGCCTATTTAGGATGTTCTTAAACATTTCCCATTTATTATCTGTATTCTTATTTCTGAGGATATTGTCCCAGTCTACCAGATTAAGGGCATCTCTAAGCTGTTCAAACTTTGCCTTCCTAAAGTTCAGTGTTTTTGTGACTCCCTGACAAGTCCCCCTAGTGAAAGACAGGTGAAACTGCACAATATTGTGGTCGCTATTTCCTAAATGCCCAACCACCTGCAGATTTGTTATTCTGTCAGGTCTATTAGATAGTATTAGGTCTAAAAGTGCTGCTCCTCTGGTTGGATTCTGCACCAATTGTGAAAGATAATTTTTCTTGGTTATTAGCAGAAACCTGTTGCCTTTATGGGTTTCACAGGTTTCTGTTTCCCAGTTAATATCCGGGTAGTTAAAGTCCCCCATAACCAGGACCTCATTATGGGTTGCAGCTTCATCTATCTGCTTTAGAAGTAGACTTTCCATGGTTTCTGTTATATTTGGGGGTTTGTAACAGACCCCAATGAGAATTTTGTTACCATTTTTCCCTCCATGAATTTCAACCCATATGGACTCGACATCCTCATTCCCTTCGCTAATATCCTCCCTTAAAGTGGACTTTAGACAAGACTTTACATAGAGACAAACCCCTCCTCCTCTCCGATTTTTACGATCCTTTCTAAACAGACTGTAACCCTGTAAGTTAACTGCCCAGTCATAGCTTTCATCTAACCATGTCTCGGTTATTCCCACTATGTCAAAGTTACCTGTAGATATTTCTGCTTCTAGTTCTTCCATCTTGTTTGTCAGGCTTCTGGCGTTTGCGAGCATGCAGTTCAGAGGATTTTGTTTTGTTCCAATCTCCTCACTGTGGATTGTTTTAGAAATGTTCTTACCTCCCTTCTGAGTATGTTTTCCTGGGTCGTCTTTGTTCGAGTCTAATGTTTTTCTTCCCGTCCCCTCTTCTTCTAGTTTAACGCCCTCCTGATGAGTGTAGCGAGTCTTCTGGCGAATGTGTGTTTCCCAGGTTTGTTGAGGTGTAGTCCGTCTCTGGCGAGGAGTCCATCGTACAAGTAATTCACACCGTGGTCCAGGAATCCGAATCCTTGTTGTCTGCACCATCGTCTTAGCCAGTTGTTTGCATCAAGGATCCTGTTCCATCTCCTGGTGCCATGCCCGTCTACTGGAAGGATAGAAGAAAAAACTACCTGTGCATCCAGTTCCTTTACTTTCTTCCCCAACTCTTCAAAGTCCTTGCAGATTGTCGGTAGGTCCTTCCTTGCCGTGTCATTGGTGCCAACATGTATCAGAAGAAATGGGTGGACGTCCTTGGAGCTGAAGAGCTTTGGTATCCTATCGGTCACATCCTTGATCATCGCACCTGGAAGGCAGCATACTTCTCTTGCAGTTATGTCCGGTCTGCAGATGGCTGCTTCTGTGCCTCTCAGTAGTGAGTCTCCCACCACCACCACTCTTCGTTGCTTCTTGGCTGTACTTTTTGCTGTCACTTGTTGCTGTGTGCCCTTTTCTTTTTTGCTTGCTGGTATTGCTTCATTCTTGGGTGTGCCATCTTCATCCTCTACAAAGATTTGATATCGGTTCTTCAGTTGTGTGGTTGGTGATTTCTCCATGGTCTTCTTGCTTCTTTTGGTCACATGCTTCCACTCATCTGCTTTTGGAGGTTCTCTGACACTTTTTGCACCTTCTGTGACCAGTAGAGATGCTTCTGTTCTGTCTAGAAAGTCTTCATTCTCTTTGATGAGTTTCAAAGTTGCTATTCTTTCTTCCAGACCCCGCACCTTTTCTTCTAAAAGGGCCACTAGTCTACACTTCTGACAGGTGAAATTGGATTCTTCTTCTGGTCGATCTGTGAACATGTAGCACATGCTGCAGCTCACCATGTAGGTTGTCACATCTGCCATGTTGCTCCTAGATCCTGCTGACTTGCTGTGTGTTTTCCTTCATGTGTAATCTACTCAGCCAAGCTCTCTTGCAATAATGTCCTACAGGCAAAAATTTGGTGATTCTTTCCAAGCAGCTGGTCCCGGCTGTACCCAACGATCTTCTAGCTTAGGGAGACTTCGCTTCTCCCAGAAGGCACCTGGAATATGCAAATTAGCCTCCTGAAGCTTGAATCCCTGGATAACAGTGATATCCACAGTGCCCCCATAATAACAGTGATATCCACAGTCCCCCCATAATAACAGCGATATCCACAGTGCCCCATAATAACAGTGATATCCACAGTGCCCCCATAATAACAGTGATATCCACAGTGTCCCCATAATAACAGCGATATCCACAGTGTCCCCATAATAACAGCGATATCCACAGTGTCCCCATAATAACAGTGATATCCACAGTGTCCCCATAATAACAGTGATATCCACAGTGTCCCCATAATAACAGTGATATCCACAGTGTCCCCATAATAACAGCGATATCCACAGTGTCCCCATAATAACAGCGATATCCACAGTGTCCCATAATAACAGTGATATCCACAGTCCCCCCATAATAACAGCGATATCCACAGTGCCCCATAATAACAGTGATATCCACAGTGCCCCCATAATAACAGTGATATCCACAGTGTCCCCATAATAACAGCGATATCCACAGTGTCCCCATAATAACAGCGATATCCACAGTGTCCCCATAATAACAGTGATATCCACAGTGTCCCCATAATAACAGTGATATCCACAGTGCCCCCATAATAACAGTGATATCCACAGTGTCCCCATAATAACAGTGATATCCACAGTGTCCCCATAATAACAGCGATATCCACAGTGTCCCCATAATAACAGCGATATCCACAGTGCCCCCATAATAACAGTGATATCCACAGTGTCCTCATAAGACTGCGGAGACCCGTGTGTCGTAACCAGTGCCTTCCCCCGTCCCACCACTCCGTAATAAAAGACACCAACAAACCTGGATGGGTTGAACAGGTTGGTCACAGTTTTATTATTTGCAAAGTAGAGAAGGGCAATTACACATCGCGACGCACTCATTGCTGAAGGCCCCAGCCGACGACCGCTGGGCCAGCAAGCCGATGAGAGGTTACGAACCTTTGCCCCCCTCTACCTACCGCCACGGAGGATCATGTGTATGACCTACACAAGACTCCGACCCCCACACAACATCATTAGAGCCTGTTCAACACCATCCTGCAAACCCGTCAAGAACATGTCGAGCCCGATGTCCGTGAAGTGCCTGCCGTCCGGTCTTAGTAAAGGTAAATTGTTCCCTTCTAACTCCTGGTGGAGAACCACAATGCTGTAATTTTCTCTCACAATCTTCGACATCTTTGTGTTAATCCTTTTTCTTGATTTTTCGATGGCTTTCACATCCTCGGCTCCGTGCGAAACCGCTCGAGGAATTATCTCGGACCACACCACCACCATATCCGGTACTAAACAAACCGCTCGATGTCTATGTCGACCCTCTCCGGGAAGATCTGACGCTACCGGAGCCCTCTTATGCCTCTACAGTTGACGTCCCGCTTCGGGAAGCCAAATGTTGTTCCGCCCGGCCGTAGTTTGGCTCTTTCGTACGCCCAGTAGACAAAAAGAATGCCCCACTACCTGAACTGTGGGCTTAAAGCTACCTGTAAGAGACAAATAGTTGTTAAAGCAGGTCTGGTGTTATGTATCTGACAAAGCATGCGGATTCCCAGCAGCCCATTCTCTGCGCCTCGACTTCCGATAACCCCGCTCTAGCTCCCCGTACGTCTTACTACCGTATAGTGTTTGACTATTTCTAGAGAGCATATAGGGCCGCCTGACGCCTTGACCAATACCCATGTCCCCCTCCCGGTGGGGTCGCATTTGGATCTCCGTACTCTAATGCGCAGAGCTTCGCTGCACATGACGAGGTATTCATTGATTAAGCCGCCTACTGATGCTGTTTTTTGACTGCGGCACTAATTCCCTGATGCGAAGTGCCCCGAAGAAGGCGATTGCGAACGCTGCAGATATCAGCGTGGCCTCATGTTGCGACTTGCACGCTGATGAAGATATTGCAATTATGCCGTCCAGTGGCCTTAAAGAAAGTGGGCGACGGCCTTCCTGGCTAGGTTGACGCTTTTCACAGCCTTTACGGCTTGCTTGATGAAAAATATTTGTTTACGTGCACCCACCCTAGCAGCAGAAAGAAGAAAGCTATTCTCGATAAATGACGCTGCGCTAATTTCCCTGACTCACCTCTACGCCTGAACCGTTCTAAGAGTACTACTAACACCCGGTCGCACCTATTGACTGGTCTTCGTTAAGTTAGCGAGCACCACTCCTCCCACGCCTTACCGTAGACCTGCCAAGTAGCCGATGTCACTGAAGCACGGATTAAGGGAATCAGTGCTTGGCCACCGTGGCCTAGGGGGAAGCAGGACACTGTAGGACCGATGGCTGGGCATTGGGAAGGAAGGAAAACTTTGAAGGCCTGCTAATCGGAAGATAACAAAGTTAACGATTTTATCATCTATATTTGCTGTAAAGCTGGCACGGCAACAGATGTTGTGTTTGAGGCACCATAGTGCTAGGCAGCGCAACAGCGCGAGTGCTGGCTGAGAAAAAGAGGACATGCTGTTTAGGGCTTTTGCTGTTCTCAGCTGTTGGGTTGTCAATCTGATGCTCATATTTTCCAATTGGGCACCCCATAGCTCGCCTGATGTTACTATTGCCCAAATTTCTACCAGTGATGGGTCACGGCCCCATGCGGCCGTGGTCCATAGTTCAGGCCATTGGCCTTTGCACCACTGGTCCTTGTCCGCATTATGAAACCATATTCCACCATTCTCAAAGTCCACCTCAGGGACCCTCGTTCCACCGTCCGATGAGCCCAGGACCCTTGAGTTTGTCAAAATGAAAACACTCACCGCTGTCTGATTCTGGCAGAGTGACTCCCATTGATGGAGGAACTCCTGCTTCAGTGTAGTTTATTCGCATTTGCCGTAAAAGCCTCGTTTGGCATTGATTTATTAGTGATGTGTCATAGTTGTAGTAACCGCCTTTTTTGGCATCAATTCAAGTAACTGCCTCGTTCGGCATTAATTCATTATTGATTTATACCGCGCACACAGATTGCCAGAATTTCCACCAGTGATGGGTCACGGCCCTATGCGGCCGTGGTCCATAGTTTAGGCCATTGGCCTTTTCACCACTGGTCTTTGTAGATTGCCGCAAAACCATCTGTAATATTTCCACCAACTGCTAGGCCTAAATCTTTGCTTGGCGTCTCCTGCGCCATAACGCATGTATGCCCATTGTAGGACTCCAGAAGTGTCCTCCAGATCAGCAAGTCTGCCTTCAGGGAGCGGTTTAGCCTAATTCTGTGGCTCGGATGGGCTATGCCCTTGGTTGCTAGTGATAGTCGGCGTGAAAAAACTCTGCCCGCTGGCATTACACGACAGGCAAAGTTGAGCAATCCTAGTAGGGACTGCATCTGTTGCGGGGTGACTTTTTTTTTTTTTTTGCTTCAGCAATTTTGAAACATTTGCAGAGTTTTTTTTTTTTTTTTTGCAGTTTATCAGCTGGTAATTGAAGCACCATTGCATTGGTGTCTATTTCAATACTGAGAAAGGGCAAAATGTTACAAGGCGACTGTTTTATCCGGTGAGAGTGGTACTCCAAATTTTCCGGCTAAAAACTTAAACTTTTGGAGAAGAAAAGAGCAGAGTCTGGAGTTCCCGGGACCGACGAACAAAAATCGTCGAGGTAGTGAATCGTTGAGTTGCTAGCGGTTTCGTATCGTAATACCCGGTCTAGGATGGTGCTGAAAAGCTCGAAGTAATGAAAAAGAAGAGTAGGTTATGGACGACTCTTCCGCGGGTATCGCGTCGTTAACCGATGCGCCTTTTGGGTAGGAATGGTGATGTATTAGCCGATATTTTCCTGCCTCTTTTTTGGGAACGATACTTAAAGGCGAGATTCTGAGATTCTTAAATGGCAAGGATCTAAAAGGTCCCGCCATCCTGCCCAGTTCAACTTCCTTTTTTTTTTTTTTTTTTTTTTTTGCTGTAGAATAGCATGGAATTCGCATGCCGATTTTAAATTATTTGCAGTAGTTGGCGAGGGGCTGGGTTTGAAAGGGATATAAAAACCGTGTTTAAAACCGAACTATAGTTGTTCCGCCGCTTCTTTATTGGGATAAAGGCTTAGCCAAGGGCCCATTGCGCCCTTGGAAACGGCAGTATCCATCGTTAAACAGTAAGCAGGCCCCAGGTCCGCGTACGACCACTGTGTTCTGGCCTGCTGCTGGGGGGGTGTTTTTGGGACAGCATCAGTCGTAACCAAACGTCCGTCGCTTTAACCCCCCCCAGCCCAAATCCAAATCCGGTTGCATGGCCAACAGCCTGAGGAACTTCTCGTCGTACCGTTTCCATGCAGACCCGCTGTGACACTTATATGAATTATATATTAGATCTTGGTAAATAAATAATTCGGAACAACGTTCTGGGTGCTTTTGGCCCATGATGCAGCCGAGAACCGCGAAGGCCTGGAGCCAGTTATTCATCGTTTGAGCTATTTTTGGTTTGCTCCTATCTTGTAACCACTCACCAATTCTCCTTTCCTTGTCCACGGACTGTTGGTCGGCCAATAACAGTGACCATATATCAACGTAAGCATTATCCCAAATTTTTTGCCTTGTCTCCAACTCAACGTGCTCTCCTAGCGGGCTTACTCCACAGAAAAATACATCCTTGTGCAGACTAGCTGCTTGGGTGGTGCTAGTGTCAGTCGGTACGCCTGGGCGTGTCAACTGCTGAACTAGGGTGTTAATAGCGGCTGCCAGCTCGCTTTCTCCCGCATTTTGTATTGTAGAGTGCTCACCAACATCAAAGAAGTCACCGCTGTCAGATGCAGGCCGAGTGTCTCCGGACGGAGGTACTCTGGCTCCTGCCGTGGCGCTGTCCTGGTGCTGGCCGCCCGCCCAGGAGGATGAAGATGGCAGGCCAGCGCCGTGGCACGGGGATGTATTCTGCTGCATTGTGTCTGTTGCCGAGCGTCCCCCGGAAAGGGAGGTGCTCCGGCTTCTATTGTTTCGATAGTTCGGTGCTGGCTGGTGGACCGGGGAGGTACGTATGGCGTGTCTCCCTGTGCGTCAGCCCAGGACGGAGCTCGGTGCTGGCTGGTGGACCGGGGAGGTACGTATGGCGTGTCTCCCTGTGCGTCAGCCCAGGATGGAGCTCGGTGCTGGCTGGTGGACCGGGGAGGTACGTATGTCGTGTCTCCCTGTGCGTCAGCCCAGGACGGAGCACGTGACGGATGACATCTGTCGTGTGCTCGAGGATGAGAGGCTATTGGGGCTCCGATCTCTGCCTGATCGGTAACGGGGGGTGTCAGTGTCTGTTACCACCGAGTACCCGCTCTGGGTGTCCGGTGAGACCGCCGTCTTTCGGCATGCGACCGGTACCCCTCGTTGTAACTCCCCGATCTATCTGAGCCGGTTGTGGATGGCGAGCGATTGCGCCATCTGGAGGAGCGGGATCTATGGTGGCTCCTGCGGCTCCTGTGTGAGTGGTGTCGGCTTCTTGAGTGGGAATGCCGACAGCTAGAGGGACAGCGGGAACGGTGGCGGGAATCTACTGATGAAGGTGAGGACAATCTGTGGCATCTATGCCTGTGATAGCCCTGTCTAGGGGTTGCGTTAGGTGCGTTTACCTCGGGAGTAGGGGGGACGTTACCTTGGCCATGGGGCGTGAGTGGTAGTGCAGGGGGTAGAGCCGGGGAAGGTGCGGAGACTATTAGGCTGTCACCGCAGGGTGAGCGCAAAAGGGGCGGGGACTGATAGGGAAATGTCTGCGATTTGCATTTAGGAGCATGGGGGTGTTGGCGGCGCATAATTTAATGCGGCTGTGTGAGTTTTTGGTGCGACTGTGTGCGTGTTTGGTGCGTACATTCCTGGCTGCGGGGCGTGCTGGCTGGTCTGGATAGACCAGTCATCACGCTCCGCTGCCGTGCTTGTGGCTCTGGCCCCCGACCGCCCGCCCCCCCGCACAGGCAACGCTAATGTGCCTGCTTGGGTGACGCGGCGGGCCAGGGGTGGGCTGGTCAGAGGTCCACGGTGCTGCAGTCCTGGCAGCACCCCGTAGAGGGGCCTGGCTCGGGGGCTTGTGAGCGCTTTTGAGGGCCCCCCCCCCCGACCGATTTGGCGGGTTGAGGCCCCGCCGCTGTTATTTGGCCGGGCTTGGCGGTCCCAAGCCGGCATCAGGGACAGGGGTCTCCCTGACGCTGCAGGGGACCAGCAGTGTGCCTGGGCCGGCTGCCCACGCTGGCCCCCGGTCCCCCCGAGCATCTGGCGCGTCGCCGAGGGGACCGAGGCAGCGGGCGGCCCCCCGCCTGCAGGAGGAAGTGGGGCCGGAAGTGGGCGTGTCCCGCCCGGCCCGCACTGCACTCTGGGAGGCAGGGCGGGCCTGAACAGAGACAACAGGGCGGGGGTTCTAATAAGCGCGCCGGGCCCCGGGTTTCAGAGCGGGGACAAGAAGTGCCCGGGGGCCGTCCGCCGCGCATCCCGGTGCCACACGTGGGGCAGCAGCATGGTGACTTGGCAGCGCCGGCTCCCCCCCAACATGTAGGCGCGCGGGAGGACGGGAAGACCGCCCCAAGCGTCTGCCCTGGGGCGCCGCTGCGGCCTGGTCAGCTGGAGCGCCGGGGGCTCGAAGCGGAGGAACGGGGTCTGCAGAGGCCGGGGCCGACACAATGAGCCGGTGAGGGGGGGGTCAGTAGCGCTGGGGAGACAGGGGAGGACGAGGCCCCAGGAGGGGGGGTGTGCAGGGACGGAGCCATGGGGGACGACGGAGAGGCCTGAGGGGATGCTAGGGGGTGAGGAGAGGGCACAGGAAGGTGAGCACCCAGACCAGGATTAGGGGATCGCAGCCATTGCTCACCTTCCTGTGCAGCTCCCTGCTGCAGGGGCCATGGTAATCAGCAGATCCGAGACGACAACAGCTTCCAAGGCTCAACCGGGGAGAAAGAGGGAGAACCTGGTCCCGTCGCTAGCATTTAACCCCTGAGGGTGTGGCCTAACTCCCCTCTTCTCCCCGGTTGGTCCGCTGGGCGTCCCAATCATGACCTCACCTGGGGAGGTAGTGGGAGGGAGGAATTGGGCACTGCACTGATTTCCCCTCTAGCTATCCCTTAGGGGCTCCGCAGTCAGAGGCACGCACCTTATACAGTACCGTGCCTACCATAACAGTGATATCCACAGTGTCCCCATAATAACAGTGATATCCACAGTGCCCCCATAATAACATTGATATCCACAGTGCCCCATAATAACAGTGATATCCACAGTGCCCCCATAATAACAGTGATATCCACAGTGCCCCCATAATAACAGTGATATCCACAGTGTCCTCATAATAACAGTGATATCCACAGTGTCCCCATAATAACAGTGATATCCACAGTGTCCCCATAATAACAGTGATATCCACAGTGCCCCCATAATAACAGTGATATCCACAGTGTCCCCATAATAACAGTGATATCCACAGTGCCCCCATAATAACAGTGATATCCACAGTGTCCTCATAATAACAGTGATATCCACAGTGTCCCCATAATAACAGTGATATCCACAGTGCCCCCATAATAACAGTGATATCCACAGTGCCCCCATAATAACAGCGATATCCACAGTGTCCCCATAATAACAGTGATATCCACAGTGCCCCCCATAATAACAGTGATATCCACAGTGCCCCCATAATAACAGTGATATCCACAGTGTCCCCATAATAACAGTGATATCCACAGTGCCCCCCATAATAACAGTGATATCCACAGTGCCCCCATAATAACAGTGATATCCACAGTGTCCCCATAATAACAGTGATATCCACAGTGCCCCCATAATAACAGTGATATCCACAGTGTCCCCATAATAACAGTGATATCCACAGTGCCCCCATAATAACAGTGATATCCACAGTGCCCCCATAATAACAGCGATATCCACAGTGCCCCCATAATAACAGCGATATCCACAGTGTCCCATAATAACAGTGACATCCACAGTGCCCCCATAATAACAGTGATATCCACAGTGCCCCCATAATAACAGTGATATCCACAGTGCCCCCATAATAACAGTGATATCCACAGTGCCCCCATAATAACAGTGATATCCACAGTGTCCCCATAATAAGAGATATCCACAGTGTCCCATAATAACAGTGATATCCACAGTGCCCCCATAATAACAGTGATATCCACAGTGCCCCCATAATAACAGTGATATCCACAGTGCCCCCATAATAACAGTGATATCCACAGTGTCCCCATAATAACAGCGATATCCACAGTGCCCCCATAATAACAGTGATATCCACAGTGCCCCCATAATAACAGTGATATCCACAGTGTCCCCATAATAACAGTGATATCCACAGTGCCCCCATAATAACAGTGATATCCACAGTGCCCCCATAATAACAGTGATATCCACAGTGCCCCCATAATAACAGTGATATCCACAGTGCCCCCATAATAACAGTGATATCCACAGTGCCCCCATAATAACAGTGATATCCACAGTGCCCCCATAATAACAGTGATATCCACAGTGTCCCATAATAACAGTGATATCCACAGTGTCCCCATAATAACAGTGATATCCACAGTGCCCCCATAATAACAGTGATATCCACAGTGCCCCCATAATAACAGTGATATCCACAGTGTCCCCATAATAACAGTGATATCTACAGTGTCCCATAATAACAGTGATATGCACAGTGCCCCCATAATAACAGTGATATCCACAGTGTCCCCATAATAACAGTGATATCCACAGTGTCCCATAATAACAGTGATATCCACAGTGTCCCATAATAACAGTGATATCCACAGTGCCCCATAATAACAGTGATATCCACAGTGTCCCATAATAACAGTGATATCCACAGTGCCCCATAATAACAGTGATATCCACAGTGCCCCCATAATAACAGTGATATCCACAGTGTCCTCATAATAACAGCGATATCCACAGTGCCCCCATAATAACAGCGATATCCACAGTGCCCCCATAATAACAGTGATATCCACAGTGTCCCATAATAACAGTGATATCCACAGTGCCCCCATAATAACAGCGATATCCACAGTGCCCCCATAATAACAGCGATATCCACAGTGTCCCCATAATAACAGTGATATCCACAGTGCCCCCATAATAACAGTGATATCCACAGTGCCCCCATAATAACAGTGATATCCACAGTGCCCCCATAATAACAGTGATATCCACAGTGCCCCCATAATAACAGTGATATCCACAGTGTCCCATAATAACAGTGATATCCACAGTGTCCCCATAATAACAGTGATATCCACAGTGCCCCCATAATAACAGTGATATCCACAGTGTCCCCATAATAACAGTGATATCCACAGTGCCCCATAATAACAGTGATATCCACAGTGCCCCCATAATAACAGTGATATCCACAGTGTCCCCATAATAACAGTGATATCCACAGTCCCCCCATAATAACAGTGATATCCACAGTCCCCCCATAATAACAGTGATATCCACAGTCCCCCCATAATAACAGTGATATCCACAGTCCCCCCATAATAACAGTGATATCCACAGTGTCCCCATAATAATAGTGATATCCACAGTGCCCCATAATAATAGTGATATCCACAGTGCCCCATAATAACAGTGATATCCACAGTGTCCCCATAATAACAGTGATATCCACAGTGTCCCCATAATAACAGTGATATCCACAGTGTCCCATAATAACAGTGATATCCACAGTGCCCCCATAATAACAGTGATATCCACAGTGCCCCATAATAACAGTGATATCCACAGTGCCCCCATAATAACAGTGATATCCACAGTGTCCCCATAATAACAGTGATATCCACAGTGTCCCCATAATAACAGTGATATCCACAGTGCCCCAATAATAACAGTGATATCCACAGTGCCCCCATAATAACAGTGATATCCACAGTGCCCCCATAATAACAGTGATATCCACAGTTGTTATGGCTGGCAATCAGGCAACACAGCGTGCAGTAATTAGCGCACATACAGAGATCTGGCAATAACCAAAAACAATAGGACGAGCTCTGAGACGTGGAATCTCTGTAGACTGCAGTACCTGATCTATCCTCACACAACTATAAGCAGCAGTGGATTGCGCCTAACAACTACCTATGCAACTCGGCACTGCCTGAGGAGCTGACTAGCCTGAAGATAGAAATACAAGCCTGACTTACCTCAGAGAAATACCCCAAAGGAATAGGCAGCCCCCCACATATAATGACTGTTAGCAAGATGAAAAGACAAACGTAGGAATGAAATAGATTCAGCAAAGTGAGGCCCGATATTCTAGACAGAGCGAGGATAGCAAAGAGAACTATGCAGTCTACAAAAAACCCTAAAACGAAAACCACGCAAAGGGGCAAAAAGACCCACCGTGCCGAACTAACAGCACGGCGGTGCACCCCTTTGCTTCTCAGAGCTTCCAGCAAAAGTTAATAGCAAGCTGGACAGAAAAAACAGAAAACAAACTAGAAGCACTTATCTAGCAGAGCAGCAGGCCCAAGGAAAGATGCAGTAGCTCAGATCCAACACTGGAACATTGACAAGGAGCAAGGAAGACAGACTCAGGTGGAGCTAAATAGCAAGGCAGCCAACGAGCTCACCAAAACACCTGAGGGAGGAAGCCCAGAGACTGCAATACCACTTGTGACCACAGAAGTGAACTCAGCCACAGAATTCACAACAGTACCCCCCCCTTGAGGAGGGGTCACCGAACCCTCACCAGAACCCCCAGGCCGACCAGGATGAGCCACATGAAAGGCACGAACAAGATCTGGGGCATGGACATCAGAGGCAAAAACCCAGGAATTATCTTCCTGAGCATAACCCTTCCATTTGACCAGATACTGGAGTTTCCGTCTAGAGACACGAGAATCCAAAATCTTCTCCACAATATACTCCAATTCCCCCTCCACCAAAACAGGGGCAGGAGGCTCCACAGATGGAACCATAGGTGCCACGTATCTCCTCAACAACGACCTATGGAATACATTATGTATGGAAAAGGAGTCTGGGAGGGTCAGACGAAAAGACACCGGATTGAGAATCTCAGAAATCCTATACGGACCAATAAAACGAGGTTTAAATTTAGGAGAGGAAACCTTCATAGGAATATGACGAGAAGATAACCAAACCAGATCCCCAACACGAAGTCGGGGTCCCACACGGCGTCTGCGATTAGCGAAAAGCTGAGCCTTCTCCTGGGACAAGGTCAAATTGTCCACTACCTGAGTCCAGATCTGCTGCAACCTGTCCACCACAGAATCCACACCAGGACAGTCCGAAGACTCAACCTGTCCTGAAGAGAAACGAGGATGGAACCCAGAATTGCAGAAAAATGGAGAGACCAAGGTAGCCGAGCTGGCCCGATTATTAAGGGCGAACTCAGCCAACGGCAAAAATGACACCCAATCATCCTGGTCAGCGGAAACAAAACATCTCAGATATGTTTCCAAGGTCTGATTGGTTCGTTCGGTCTGGCCATTAGTCTGAGGATGGAAGGCCGAGGAAAATGATAGGTCAATGCCCATCCTACCACAAAAGGCTCGCCAGAACCTCGAGACAAACTGGGAACCTCTGTCAGAAACAATATTCTCAGGAATGCCATGTAAACGAACCACATGCTGGAAGAACAAAGGCACCAAATCAGAGGAGGAAGGCAATTTAACCAAGGGCACCAGATGGACCATTTTAGAAAAGCGATCACAGACCACCCAAATGACCGACATTTTTTGAGAAACGGGAAGGTCAGAAATGAAATCCATCGAAATATGTGTCCAAGGCCTCTTCGGGACCGGCAAGGGCAAAAGCAACCCACTGGCACGTGAACAGCAGGGCTTAGCCCTAGCACAAATTCCACAGGACTGCACAAAAGCACGCACATCCCGTGACAGAGATGGCCACCAGAAGGATCTAGCAACCAACTCCCTGGTACCAAAGATTCCTGGATGACCGGCCAGCACCGAACAATGAAGTTCAGAGATAACTTTACTAGTCCACCTATCAGGGACGAACAGTTTCTCGGCCGGACAACGATCAGGTTTATTAGCCTGAAATTTCTGCAACACTCTCCGCAAATCAGGGGAGATGGCAGACACAATGACTCCTTCCTTGAGGATACTCGCCGGCTCAGATAACCCCGGAGAGTCGGGCACAAAACTCCTAGACAGAGCATCCGCCTTCATATTTTTAGAGCCCGGAAGGTATGAAATCACAAAATCAAAACGAGCAAAAAATAACGACCAACGGGCCTGTCTAGGATTCAAGCGCTTGGCAGACTCAAGATAAGTAAGGTTCTTATGATCAGTCAAAACCACCACGCGATGCTTAGCACCCTCAAGCCAATGACGCCACTCCTCGAATGCCCACTTCATGGCCAGCAACTCTCGGTTGCCCACATCATAATTACGCTCAGCAGCAGAAAATTTCCTGGAAAAGAAAGCACATGGTTTGAACACTGAGCAACCAGAACCTCTCTGTGACAAAACCGCCCCTGCACCAATCTCAGAAGCATCAACCTCGACCTGGAACGGAAGAGAAACATCAGGTTGACACAACACAGGGGCACAGCAAAAACGACGCTTCAACTCCTGAAAAGCTTCCACGGCAGCAGAAGACCAATTAACCAAATCAGCACCCTTCTTGGTCAAATCGGTCAATGGTCTGGCAATGCTAGAAAAATTACAGATGAAGCGACGATAAAAATTAGCAAAGCCCAGGAATTTCTGCAGACTTTTTAGTCCAAATCCTGGATGGCCTGAACCTTAACCGGATCCATCTCGATAGTAGAAGGGGAAAAGATGAACCCCAAAAATGAAACTTTCTGCACACCGAAGAGACACTTTGATCCCTTCACGAACAAGGAATTAGCACGCAGTACCTGGAAAACCATTCTGACTTGCTTCACATGAGACTCCCAATCATCTGAGAAGATCAAAATGTCATCCAAGTAAACAATCAAGAATTTATCCAGATACTCACGGAAAATGTCATGCATAAAAGACTGAAAAACAGATGGAGCATTGGCAAGTCCGAACGGCATCACCAGATACTCAAAATGACCCTCGGGCGTATTAAATGCCGTTTTCCATTCATCTCCCTGCCTGATTCTCACCAGATTATACGCACCACGAAGATCAATCTTAGTAAACCAACTAGCCCCCTTAATCCGAGCAAACAAGTCAGATATCAATGGCAAGGGATACTGAAACTTAACAGTGATCTTATTAAGAAGGCGGTAATCAATACACGGTCTTAGCGAACCATCCTTCTTGGCTACAAAAAAGAACCCTGCTCCCAATGGTGACGACGATGGGCGAATATGTCCCTTCTCCAGGGACTCCTTCACATAACTGCGCATAGCGGTGTGTTCAGGTACGGACAAATTAAATAAACGACCCTTAGGGAATTTACTACCAGGAATCAAATCGATAGCACAATCACAATTCCTATGCGGAGGTAGGGCATCAGACCTGGACTCTTCAAATACATCCTGAAAGTCCGACAAGAACTCTGGGATGTCAGAAGGAATGGATGACGAAATAGACAAAAATGGAACATCACCATGTACTCCCTGACAACCCCAGCTGGTTACCGACATAGAGTTCCAATCCAATACTGGATTATGGGTTTGTAGCCATGGCAACCCCAACACGACCACATCATGCAAATTATGCAGTACCAGAAAGCGAATAACTTCCTGATGTGCAGGAGCCATGCACATGGTCAGCTGGGCCCAGTACTGAGGCTTATTCTTGGCCAAAGGTGTAGCATCAATTCCTCTTAACGGAATAGGACACCGCAAAGGCTCCAAGAAAAATCCACAACGTTTAGCATAATCCAAATCCATCAGATTCAGGGCAGCGCCTGAATCCACAAACGCCATGACAGAATATGATGACAAAGAGCACATTAAGGTAATGGACAAAAGGAATTTGGACTGTACAGTACCAATAACGGCAGAGCTATCGAACCGCCTAGTGCGTTTAGAACAATTAGAAATAGCATGAGTAGAATCACCACAATAGAAACACAGTCTGTTCAGACGTCTGTGTTCGTGCCGTTCTACTTTAGTCATAGTCCTGTCGCACTGCATAGGCTCAGATTTACTCTCAGACAATACCGCCAGATGGTGCACAGATTTACGCTCGCGCAAGCGACGACCGATCTGAATGGCCAAGGACATAGACTCATTCAAACCAGCAGGCATAGGAAATCCCACCATTACATCCTTAAGAGCTTCAGAGAGACCCTTTCTGAACAAAGCCGCTAGTGCAGATTCATTCCACAGAGTGAGTACTGACCATTTTCTAAATTTCTGACAATATACTTCTACATCATCCTGACCCTGGCATAAAGCCAGCAGATTTTTCTCAGCTTGATCCACTGAATTAGGCTCATCGTAAAGCAATCCCAGCGCCTGGAAAAATGCATCAACATTACTCAATGCAGAATCTCCTGGTGCAAGAGAAAACGCCCAGTCCTGTGGGTCGCCGCGCAAAAAAGAAATAATAATCAAAACCTGTTGAATAGGATTACCAGAAGAATGAGGTTTCAAGGCCAAAAATAGCTTACAATTATTTCTGAAGCTCAGGAACTTAGTTCTGTCACCAAAAAACAAATCAGGAATCGGAATTCTTGGTTCTAGCATCGATTTCTGATCAATAGTATCTTGAATCTTTTGTACATTTACAACGAGATTATCCATTGAGGAGCACAGAGCCTGAATATCCATGTCCACAGCTGTGTCCTGAAGCACTCTAATGTCTAGGGGAAAAAAAAGACTGAAGACAGAGCTAAGAAAAAAAAATGATGTCAGGATTTCTTTTTTCCCTCTATTGGGAATCATTGGTGCGGCTCCTTGTACTGTTATGGCTGGCAATCAGGCAACACAGCGTGCAGTAATTAGCGCACATACAGAGATCTGGCAATAACCAAAAACAATAGGACGAGCTCTGAGACGTGGAATCTCTGTAGACTGCAGTACCTGATCTATCCTCACACAACTATAAGCAGCAGTGGATTGCGCCTATCACTACCTATGCAACTCGGCACTGCCTGAGGAGCTGACTAGCCTGAAGATAGAAATACAAGCCTGACTTACCTCAGAGAAATACCCCAAAGGAATAGGCAGCCCCCCACATATAATGACTGTTAGCAAGATGAAAAGACAAACGTAGGAATGAAATAGATTCAGCAAAGTGAGGCCCGATATTCTAGACAGAGCGAGGATAGCAAAGAGAACTATGCAGTCTACAAAAAACCCTAAAACGAAAACCACGCAAAGGGGCAAAAGACCCACCGTGCCGAACTAACAGCACGGCGGTGCACCCCTCTGCTTCTCAGAGCTTCCAGCAAAAGACAATAGCAAGCTGGACAGAAAAAAACAGAAAACAAACTAGAAGCACTTATCTAGCAGAACAGCAGGCCCAAGGAAAGATGCAGTAGCTCAGATCCAACACTGGAACATTGACAAGGAGCAAGGAAGACAGACTCAGGTGGAGCTAAATAGCAAGGCAGCCAACGAGCTCACCAAAACACCTGAGGGAGGAAGCCCAGAGACTGCAATACCACTTGTGACCACAGAAGTGAACTCAGCCACAGAATTCACAACACACAGTGTCCCCATAATAACAGTGATATCCACAGTGTCCCCATAATAACAGCGATATCCACAGTGCCCCATAATAACAGCGATATCCACAGTGTCCCCATAATAACAGCGATATCCACAGTGCCCCCATAATAACAGTGATATCCACAGTGCCCCCATAATAACAGTGATATCCACAGTGCCCCCATAATAACAGTGATATCCACAGTGCCCCCATAATAACAGTGATATCCACAGTGCCCCCATAATAACAGTGATATCCACAGTGCCCCATAATAACAGCGATATCGACAGTGCCCCCATAATAACAGTGCTATCCACAGTGTCCTCATAATAACAGTGATATCCACAGTGCCCCCATAATAACAGTGATATCCACAGTGTCCCATAATAACAGCGATATCGACAGTGCCCCCATAATAACAGTGATATCCACAGTGCCCCCATAATAACAGTGATATCCACAGTGTCCTCATAATAACAGTGATATCCACAGTGCCCCCATAATAACAGTGATATCCACAGTGTCCCATAATAACAGTGATATCCACAGTGACCCCATAATAACAGTGATATCCACAGTGTCCCATAATAACAGTGATATCCACAGTGTCCCCATAATAACAGCGATATCCACAGTGTCCCCATAATAACAGTGATATCCACAGTGTCCCCATAATAACAGTGATATCCACAGTGTCCCATAATAACAGTGATATCCACAGTGTCCCATAATAACAGTGATATCCACAGTGTCCCATAATAACAGTGATATCCACAGTGTCCCCATAATAACAGTGATATCCACAGTGTCCCATAATAACAGTGATATCCACAGTGTCCCCATAATAACAGTGATATCCACAGTGTCCCATAATAACAGTGATATCCACAGTGTCCCCATAATAACAGTGATATCCACAGTGTCCCATAATAACAGTGATATCCACAGTGTCCCCATAATAACAGTGATATCCACAGTGACCCCATAATAACAGTGATAGCCACAGTGTCCCATAATAACAGTGATATCCACAGTGCCCCCATAATAACAGTGATATCCACAGTGTCCCCATAATAACAGTGATATCCACAGTGTCCCCATAATAACAGTGATATCCACAGTGCCCCCATAATAACAGCGATATCCACAGTGCCCCCATAATAACAGCGATATCCACAGTGCCCCATAATAACAGTGATATCCACAGTGCCCCCATAATAACAGTGATATCCACAGTGCCCCATAATAACAGTGATATCCACAGTGCCCCCATAATAACAGTGATATCCACAGTGCCCCCATAATAACAGTGATATCCACAGTGCCCCCATAATAACAGTGATATCCACAGTGTCCCCATAATAACAGTGATATCCACAGTGCCCCCATAATAACAGTGATATCCACAGTGCCCCCATAATAACAGTGATATCCACAGTGCCCCCATAATAACAGTGATATCCACAGTGCCCCCATAATAACAGTGATATCCACAGTGCCCCCATAATAACAGTGATATCCACAGTGCCCCCATAATAACAGTGATATCCACAGTGTCCCCATAATAACAGTGATATCCACAGTGCCCCCATAATAACAGTGATATCCACAGTGCCCCCATAATAACAGTGATATCCACAGTGCCCCCATAATAACAGTGATATCCACAGTGCCCCCATAATAACAGTGATATCCACAGTGCCCCCATAATAACAGTGATATCCACAGTGCCCCCATAATAACAGTGATATCCACAGTGCCCCCATAATAACAGTGATATCCACAGTGCCCCCATAATAACAGTGATATCCACAGTGCCCCATAATAACAGTGATATCCACAGTGCCCCCATAATAACAGTGATATCCACAGTGCCCCCATAATAACAGTGATATCCACACTGCCCCCATAATAACAGCGATATCCACAGTGCCCCATAATAACAGTGATATCCACAGTGCCCCCATAATAACAGTGATATCCACAGTGCCCCATAATAACAGTGATATCCACAGTGCCCCCATAATAACAGTGATATCCACAGTGCCCCCATAATAACAGTGATATCCACAGTGCCCCATAATAACAGTGATATCCACAGTGCCCCCATAATAACAGTGATATCCACAGTGCCCCCATAATAACAGTGATATCCACAGTGCCCCCATAATAACAGTGATATCCACAGTGCCCCCATAATAACAGTGATATCCACAGTGCCCCCATAATAACAGTGATATCCACAGTGCCCCATAATAACAGTGATATCCACAGTGTTCCCATAATAACAGTGATATCCACAGTGTCCCATAATAACAGTGATATCCACAGTGTCCCCAAAATAACAGTGATATCCACAGTGCCCCCATAATAACAGTGATATCCACAGTGTTCCCATAATAACAGTGATATCCACAGTGTCCCCATAATAACAGTGATATCCACAGTGCCCCCATAATAACAGTGATATCCACAGTGCCCCCATAATAACAGTGATATCCACAGTGTTCCCATAATAACAGTGATATCCACAGTGTCCCCATAATAACAGTGATATCCACAGTGTTCCCATAATAACAGTGATATCCACAGTGTCCCCATAATAACAGTGATATCCACAGTGCCCCCATAATAACAGTGATATCCACAGTGCCCCCATAATAACAGTGATATCCACAGTGCCCCATAATAACAGTGATATCCACAGTGTCCCCATAATAACGGTGATATCCACAGTGCCCCCATAATAACAGTGATATCCACAGTGCCCCATAATAACAGTGATATCCACAGTGTTCCCATAATAACAGTGATATCCACAGTGTCCCCATAATAACAGTGATATCCACAGTGCCTCATAATAACAGTGATATCCACAGTGCCCCCATAATAACAGCGATATCCACAGTGCCCCCATAATAACAGTGATATCCACAGTGTCCCCATAATAACAGTGATATCCACAGTGTCCCCATAATAACAGTGATATCCACAGTGCCCCCATAATAACAGTGATATCCACAGTGTCCCCATAATAACAGTGATATCCACAGTGTCCCATAATAACAGTGATATCCACAGTGCCCCATAATAACAGTGATATCCACAGTGCCCCATAATAACAGTGATATCCACAGTGTTCCCATAATAACAGTGATATCCACAGTGCCCCCATAATAACAGTGATATCCACAGTGTCCCCATAATAACAGTGATATCCACAGTGTCCCCATAATAACAGTGATATCCACAGTGCCCCCATAATAACAGTGATATCCACAGTGTCCCCATAATAACAGTGATATCCACAGTGCCCCCATAATAACAGCGATATCCACAGTGCCCCCATAATAACAGTGATATCCACAGTGTCCCCATAATAACAGTGATATCCACAGTGTCCCCATAATAACAGTGATATCCACAGTGCCCCCATAATAACAGTGATATCCACAGTGTCCCCATAATAACAGTGATATCCACAGTGTCCCATAATAACAGTGATATCCACAGTGCCCCATAATAACAGTGATATCCACAGTGCCCCATAATAACAGTGATATCCACAGTGCCCCATAATAACAGTGATATCCACAGTGCCCCATAATAACAGTGACATCCACAGTGCCCCATAATAACAGTGATATCCACAGTGCCCCATAATAACAGCGATATCCACAGTGCCCCATAATAACAGTGATATCCACAGTGCCTCATAATAACAGTGATATCCACAGTGCCCCCATAATAACAGCGATATCCACAGTGCCCCCATAATAACAGTGATATCCACAGTGTTCCCATAATAACAGTGATATCCACAGTGCCCCCATAATAACAGTGATATCCACAGTGTCCCCATAATAACAGTGATATCCACAGTGCCCCCATAATAACAGTGATATCCACAGTGCCCCATAATAACAGTGATATCCACAGTGCCCCATAATAACAGTGATATCCACAGTGTTCCCATAATAACAGTGATATCCACAGTGTCCCCATAATAACAGTGATATCCACAGTGTCCCATAATAACAGTGATATCCACAGTGTCCCATAATAACAGTGATATCCACAGTGTCCCATAATAACAGTGATATCCACAGTGCCCCCATAATAACAGTGATATCCACAGTGCCCCCATAATAACAGTGATATCCACAGTGCCCCATAATAACAGTGATATCCACAGTGCCCCCATAATAACAGTGATATCCACAGTGCCCCCATAATAACAGTGATATCCACAGTGTCCCCATAATAACAGTGATATCCACAGTGCCCCCATAATAACAGTGATATCCACAGTGCCCCATAATAACAGTGATATCCACAGTGCCTCCATAATAACAGTGATATCCACAGTGCCCCCATAATAACAGTGATATCCACAGTGCCCCATAATAACAGTGATATCCACAGTGCACATAATAACAGTGATATCCACAGTGCCCCCATAATAACAGTGATATCCACAGTGCCCCCATAATAACAGTGATATCCACAGTGCCCCCATAATAACAGTGATATCCACAGTGTTCCCATAATAACAGTGATATCCACAGTGCCCCCATAATAACAGTGATATCCACAGTGCCCCCATAATAACAGTGATATCCACAGTGTTCCCATAATAACAGTGATATCCACAGTGTCCCCATAATAACAGTGATATCCACAGTGCCCCATAATAACAGTGATATCCACAGTGCCCCATAATAACAGTGATATCCACAGTGTCCCCATAATAACAGTGATATCCACAGTGCCCCCATAATAACAGTGATATCCACAGTGTCCCCATAATAACAGCGATATCCACAGTGTCCCATAATAACAGTGATATCCACAGTGCCCCCATAATAACAGTGATATCCACAGTGTCCCCATAATAACAGTGATATCCACAGTGCCCCCATAATAACAGTGATATCCACAGTGCCCCATAATAACAGTGATATCCACAGTGTTCCCATAATAACAGTGATATCCACAGTGTCCCCATAATAACAGTGATATCCACAGTGCCCCCATAATAACAGTGATATCCACAGTGCCCCATAATAACAGTGATATCCACAGTGTTCCCATAATAACAGTGATATCCACAGTGTCCCCATAATAACAGTGATATCCACAGTGCCCCCATAATAACAGTGATATCCACAGTGCCCCCATAATAACAGTGATATCCACAGTGTTCCCATAATAACAGTGATATCCACAGTGTCCCCATAATAACAGTGATATCCACAGTGTTCCCATAATAACAGTGATATCCACAGTGTCCCCATAATAACAGTGATATCCACAGTGCCCCCATAATAACAGTGATATCCACAGTGCCCCCATAATAACAGTGATATCCACAGTGCCCCATAATAACAGTGATATCCACAGTGTCCCCATAATAACGGTGATATCCACAGTGTCCCCATAATAACGGTGATATCCACAGTGCCCCCATAATAACGGTGATATCCACAGTGCCCCATAATAACAGTGATATCCACAGTGTTCCCATAATAACAGTGATATCCACAGTGTCCCCATAATAACAGTGATATCCACAGTGCCTCATAATAACAGTGATATCCACAGTGCCCCCATAATAACAGCGATATCCACAGTGCCCCCATAATAACAGTGATATCCACAGTGTCCCCATAATAACAGTGATATCCACAGTGTCCCCATAATAACAGTGATATCCACAGTGCCCCCATAATAACAGTGATATCCACAGTGTCCCCATAATAACAGTGATATCCACAGTGTCCCATAATAACAGTGATATCCACAGTGCCCCATAATAACAGTGATATCCACAGTGCCCCATAATAACAGTGATATCCACAGTGTTCCCATAATAACAGTGATATCCACAGTGCCCCCATAATAACAGTGATATCCACAGTGTCCCCATAATAACAGTGATATCCACAGTGTCCCCATAATAACAGTGATATCCACAGTGCCCCCATAATAACAGTGATATCCACAGTGTCCCCATAATAACAGTGATATCCACAGTGCCCCCATAATAACAGCGATATCCACAGTGCCCCCATAATAACAGTGATATCCACAGTGTCCCCATAATAACAGTGATATCCACAGTGTCCCCATAATAACAGTGATATCCACAGTGCCCCCATAATAACAGTGATATCCACAGTGTCCCCATAATAACAGTGATATCCACAGTGTCCCATAATAACAGTGATATCCACAGTGCCCCATAATAACAGTGATATCCACAGTGCCCCATAATAACAGCGATATCCACAGTGCCCCATAATAACAGTGATATCCACAGTGCCCCCATAATAACAGTGATATCCACAGTGCCCCCATAATAACAGTGATATCCACAGTGCCCCCATAATAACAGCGATATCCACAGTGCCCCCATAATAACAGTGATATCCACAGTGTTCCCATAATAACAGTGATATCCACAGTGCCCCCATAATAACAGTGATATCCACAGTGTCCCCATAATAACAGTGATATCCACAGTGCCCCCATAATAACAGTGATATCCACAGTGCCCCATAATAACAGTGATATCCACAGTGCCCCATAATAACAGTGATATCCACAGTGTTCCCATAATAACAGTGATATCCACAGTGTCCCCATAATAACAGTGATATCCACAGTGTCCCATAATAACAGTGATATCCACAGTGTCCCATAATAACAGTGATATCCACAGTGTCCCATAATAACAGTGATATCCACAGTGCCCCCATAATAACAGTGATATCCACAGTGCCCCCATAATAACAGTGATATCCACAGTGCCCCATAATAACAGTGATATCCACAGTGCCCCCATAATAACAGTGATATCCACAGTGCCCCCATAATAACAGTGATATCCACAGTGTCCCCATAATAACAGTGATATCCACAGTGCCCCCATAATAACAGTGATATCCACAGTGCCCCATAATAACAGTGATATCCACAGTGCCTCCATAATAACAGTGATATCCACAGTGCCCCCATAATAACAGTGATATCCACAGTGCCCCATAATAACAGTGATATCCACAGTGCCCCATAATAACAGTGATATCCACAGTGCCTCCATAATAACAGTGATATCCACAGTGCCCCCATAATAACAGTGATATCCACAGTGCCCCATAATAACAGTGATATCCACAGTGTCCCCATAATAACAGTGATATCCACAGTGCCCCCATAATAACAGTGATATCCACAGTGCCCCATAATAACAGTGATATCCACAGTGCCTCCATAATAACAGTGATATCCACAGTGCCCCCATAATAACAGTGATATCCACAGTGCCCCATAATAACAGTGATATCCACAGTGCCTCCATAATAACAGTGATATCCACAGTGCCCCATAATAACAGTGATATCCACAGTGCCCCATAATAACAGTGATATCCACAGTGCCCCCATAATAACAGCGATATCCACAGTGTCCCCATAATAACAGTGATATCCACAGTGCCCCCATAATAACAGTGATATCCACAGTGCCACCATAATAACAGTGATATCCACAGTGCCCCCATAATAACAGTGATATCCACAGTGCCCCCATAATAACAGTGATATCCACAGTGTACCCATAACAACAGTGATATCCACAGTGTACCCATAATAACAGTGATATCCACAGTGCCCCCATAATAACAGTGATATCCACAGTGCCTCATAATAACAGTGATATCCACAGTGCCCCCATAATAACAGTGATATCCACAGTGCCTCCATAATAACAGTGATATCCACAGTGCCCCATAATAACAGTGATATCCACAGTGCCCCATAATAACAGTGATATCTACAGTGCCCCCATAATAACAGTGATATCCACAGTGTCCCATAATAACACTGATATCCACAGTGCCCCATAATAACAGTGATATCCACAGTGCCTCCATAATAACAGTGATATCCACAGTGCCCCCATAATAACAGTGATATCCACAGTGTCCCATAATAACACTGATATCCACAGTGCCCCATAATAACAGTGATATCCACAGTGCCTCCATAATAACAGTGATATCCACAGTGCCCCCATAATAACAGCGATATCCACAGTGCCCCCATAATAACAGCGATATCCACAGTGCCCCCATAATAACAGTGATATCCACAGTGTCCCCATAATAACAGTGATATCCACAGTGCCCCCATAATAACAGTGATATCCACAGTGCCCCCATAATAACAGTGATATCCACAGTGTCCCATAATAACACTGATATCCACAGTGCCCCATAATAACAGTGATATCCACAGTGCCTCCATAATAACACTGATATCCACAGTGCCCCATAATAACAGTGATATCCACAGTGCCTCCATAATAACAGTGATATCCACAGTGCCCCATAATAACAGTGATATCCACAGTGTCCCCATAATAACAGTGATATCCACAGTGCCCCCATAATAACAGTGATATCCACAGTGCCCCCATAATAACAGTGATATCCACAGTGTCCCCATAATAAGTGATATCCACAGTGTCCCCATAATAAGTGATATCCACAGTGTCCCCATAATAACAGTGATATCCACAGTGTCCCCATAATAACAGTGATATCCACAGTGCCCCCATAATAACAGTGATATCCACAGTGCCCCCATAATAACAGTGATATCCACAGTGTCCCCATAATAAGTGATATCCACAGTGTCCCCATAATAAGTGATATCCACAGTGTCCCCATAATAACAGCAATATCCACAGTGTCCCCATAATAACAGTGATATCCACAGTGTCCCCATAATAAGTGATATCCACAGTGTCCCCATAATAACAGTGATATCCACAGTGCCCCCATAATAACAGTGATATCCACAGTGCCCCCATAATAATAGTGATATCCACAGTGCCCCATAATAACAGTGATATCCACAGTGTCCCCATAATAACAGTGATATCCACAGTGTCCTCATAATAACAGCAATATCCACAGTGCCCCCATAATAACAGTGATATCCACAGTGCCCCCATAATAACAGTGATATCCACAGTGCCCCATAATAACAGTGATATCCACAGTGCCCCCATAATAACAGTGATATCCACAGTGCCCCCATAATAACAGTGATATCCACAGTGCCCCCATAATAACAGTGATATCCACAGTGCCCCATAATAACAGTGATATCCACAGTGCCCCCATAATAACAGTGATATCCATAGTGTCCCCATAATAACAGTGATATCCACAGTGCCCCCATAATAACAGCGATATCCACAGTGCCCCCATAATAACAGTGATATCCACAGTGCCCCATAATAACAGTGATATCCACAGTGCTCCATAATAACAGTGATATCCACAGTGCCCCCATAATAACAGTGATATCCACAGTGCCCCATAATAACAGTGATATCCACAGTGCCCCCATAATAACAGTGATATCCACAGTGCCCCCATAATAATAGTGATATCCACAGTGCTCCATAATAACAGTGATATCCACAGTGCCCCATAATAACAGTGATATCCACAGTGCCCCCATAATAACAGTGATATCCACAGTGCCCCCATAATAACAGTGATATCCACAGTGCCCCCATAATAACAGTGATATCCACAGTGTCCCCATAATAACAGTGATATCCACAGTGCTCCATAATAACAGTGATATCCACAGTGTCCCATAATAACAGCGATATCCACAGTGCCCCCATAATAACAGTGATATCCACAGTGTCCCCATAATAACAGTGATATCCACAGTGCCCCCATAATAACAGTGATATCCACAGTGCCCCAATAATAACAGTGATATCCACAGTGTACCCATAATAACAGTGATATCCACAGTGTCCCCATAATAACAGTGATATCCACAGTGCCCCATAATAACAGTGATATCCACAGTGCCCCATAATAACAGTGATATCCACAGTGTCCCCATAATAACAGTGATATCCACAGTGCCCCATAATAACAGTGATATCCACAGTGTCCCCATAATAACAGTGATATCCACAGTGCTCCATAATAACAGTGATATCCACAGTGCCCCCATAATAACAGTGATATCCACAGTGTCCCCATAATAACAGTGATATCCACAGTGTCCCCATAATAACAGTGATATCCACAGTGCTCCATAATAACAGTGATATCCACAGTGTCCCCATAATAACAGTGATATCCACAGTGCCCCCATAATAACAGTGATATCCACAGTGCCCCAATAATAACAGTGATATCCACAGTGTCCCCATAATAACAGCGATATCCACAGTGTCCCCATAATAACAGTGATATCCACAGTGTCCCCATAATAACAGTGATATCCACAGTGCCCCCATAATAACAGTGATATCCACAGTGCCCCCATAATAACAGTGATATCCACAGTGCCCCCAAATAACAGCGATATCCACAGTGCCCCCATAATAACAGTGATATCCACAGTGCCCCAATAATAATAGTGATATCCACAGTGTCCCATAATAACAGTGATATCCACAGTGCTCCATAATAACAGTGATATCCACAGTGCCCCATAATAACAGTGATATCCACAGTGTCCCCATAATAACAGTGATATCCACAGTGTCCCCATAATAACAGTGATATCCACAGTGCCCCATAATAACAGTGATATCCACAGTGCCCCAATAATAATAGTGATATCCACAGTGTCCCATAATAACAGTGATATCCACAGTGCTCCATAATAACAGTGATATCCACAGTGCCCCATAATAACAGTGATATCCACAGTGCCCCCATAATAACAGCGATATCCACAGTGTCCCCATAATAACAGTGATATCCACAGTGTCCCCATAATAACAGTGATATCCCCAGTGCCCCATAATAACAGTGATATCCACAGTGTCCCCATAATAACAGTGATATCCACAGTGTCCCCATAATAACAGTGATATCCACAGTGCCCCATAATAACAGTGATATCCACAGTGCCCCATAATAACAGTGATATCCACAGTGCCCCATAATAACAGTGATATCCACAGTGTCCCCATAATAACAGTGATATCCACAGTGTCCCCATAATAACAGTGATATCCACAGTGCCCCATAATAACAGTGATATCCACAGTGCCCCAATAATAATAGTGATATCCACAGTGTCCCATAATAACAGTGATATCCACAGTGCTCCATAATAACAGTGATATCCACAGTGCCCCATAATAACAGTGATATCCACAGTGTCCCCATAATAACAGTGATATCCACAGTGTCCCCATAATAACAGTGATATCCACAGTGCCCCATAATAACAGCGATATCCACAGTGTCCCCATAATAACAGTGATATCCACAGTGCTCCATAATAACAGTGATATCCACAGTGCTCCATAATAACAGTGATATCCACAGTGCCCCCATAATAACAGTGATATCCACAGTGTCCCCATAATAACAGTGATATCCACAGTGCCCCCATAATAACAGTGATATCCACAGTGCCCCAATAATAACAGTGATATCCACAGTGTCCCCATAATAACAGTGATATCCACAGTGTCCCATAATAACAGTGATATCCACAGTGTCCCATAATAACAGTGATATCCACAGTGCACCATAATAACAGCGATATCCACAGTGTCCCCATAATAACAGTGATATCCACAGTGCCCCCATAATAACAGTGATATCCACAGTGCCCCATAATAACAGTGATATCCACAGTGCACCATAATAACAGCGATATCCACAGTGTCCCCATAATAACAGTGATATCCACAGTGCCCCCATAATAACAGTGATATCCACAGTGTCCCCATAATAACAGTGATATCCACAGTGCCCCATAATAACAGTGATATCCACAGTGTCCCCATAATAACAGTGATATCCACAGTGCCCCAATAATAATAGTGATATCCACAGTGTCCCATAATAACAGTGATATCCACAGTGCCCCATAATAACAGTGATATCCACAGTGTCCCCATAATAACAGTGATATCCACAGTGCCCCAATAATAATAGTGATATCCACAGTGTCCCATAATAACAGTGATATCCACAGTGTCCCCATAATAACAGTGATATCCACAGTGTCCCCATAATAACAGTGATATCCACAGTGTCCCCATAATAACAGTGATATCCACAGTGCCCCAATAATAATAGTGATATCCACAGTGTCCCATAATAACAGTGATATCCACAGTGCTCCATAATAACAGTGATATCCACAGTGCCCCATAATAACAGTGATATCCACAGTGTCCCCATAATAACAGTGATATCCACAGTGTCCCCATAATAACAGTGATATCCACAGTGCCCCATAATAACAGCGATATCCACAGTGTCCCCATAATAACAGTGATATCCACAGTGCTCCATAATAACAGTGATATCCACAGTGTCCCCATAATAACAGTGATATCCACAGTGTCCCCATAATAACAGTGATATCCACAGTGCCCCCATAATAACAGTGATATCCACAGTGCCCCAATAATAACAGTGATATCCACAGTGTCCCCATAATAACAGTGATATCCACAGTGTCCCATAATAACAGTGATATCCACAGTGTCCCATAATAACAGTGATATCCACAGTGTCCCCATAATAACAGTGATATCCACAGTGTCCCCATAATAACAGTGATATCCACAGTGCCCCCATAATAACAGTGATATCCACAGTGCCCCATAATAACAGTGATATCCACAGTGCTCCATAATAACAGTGATATCCACAGTGTCCCCATAATAACAGTGATATCCACAGTGTCCCCATAATAACAGCGATATCCACAGTGCTCCATAATAACAGTGATATCCACAGTGCTCCATAATAACAGTGATATCCACAGTGCTCCATAATAACAGTGATATCCACAGTGCCCCATAATAACAGTGATATCCACAGTGCTCCATAATAACAGTGATATCCACAGTGCTCCATAATAACAGTGATATCCACAGTGCTCCATAATAACAGTGATATCCACAGTGTCCCCATAATAACAGTGATATCCACAGTGTCCCCATAATAACAGTGATATCCACAGTGCCCCCATAATAACAGTGATATCCACAGTGTCCCCATAATAACAGTGATATCCACAGTGCCCCCATAATAACAGTGATATCCACAGTGCCTCCATAATAACAGTGATATCCACAGTGCCCCCATAATAACAGTGATATCCACAGTGTCCCCATAATAACAGTGATATCCACAGTGCCCCCATAATAACAGTGATATCCACAGTGCCTCCATAATAACAGTGATATCCACAGTGTCCCCATAATAACAGTGATATCCACAGTGCCCCCATAATAACAGTGATATCCACAGTGCCTCCATAATAACAGTGATATCCACAGTGCCCCCATAATAACAGTGATATCCACAGTGCTCCATAATAACAGTGATATCCACAGTGCTCCATAATAACAGTGATATCCACAGTGTCCCCATAATAACAGTGATATCCACAGTGTCCCCATAATAACAGTGATATCCACAGTGCCCCCATAATAACAGTGATATCCACAGTGTCCCCATAATAACAGTGATATCCACAGTGCCCCCATAATAACAGTGATATCCACAGTGCCTCCATAATAACAGTGATATCCACAGTGCCCCCATAATAACAGTGATATCCACAGTGCCCCCATAATAACAGTGATATCCACAGTGTCCCCATAATAACAGTGATATCCACAGTGCCCCCATAATAACAGTGATATCCACAGTGCCCCCATAATAACAGTGATATCCACAATGTCCCCATAATAACAGTGATATCCACAGTGCCCCCATAATAACAGCGATATCCACAGTGCCCCATAATAACAGTGATATCCACAGTGTCCCATAATAACAGTGATATCCACAGTGCCCCATAATAACAGCGATATCCACAGTGCCCCATAATAACAGTGATATCCACAGTGCTCCATAATAACAGTGATATCCACAGTGTCCCCATAATAACAGTGATATCCACAGTGCCCCATAATAACAGTGATATCCACAGTGCCCCCATAATAACAGTGATATCCACAGTGTCCCCATAATAACAGTGATATCCACAGTGTCCCCATAATAACAGTGATATCCACAGTGTCCCCATAATAACAGTGATATCCACAGTGCCCCCATAATAACAGTGATATCCACAGTGTCCCCATAATAACAGTGATATCCACAGTGCCCCCATAATAACAGTGATATCCACAGTGCCTCCATAATAACAGTGATATCCACAGTGCCCCCATAATAACAGTGATATCCACAGTGCCCCCATAATAACAGTGATATCCACAGTGTCCCCATAATAACAGTGATATCCACAGTGCCCCCATAATAACAGTGATATCCACAGTGCCCCCATAATAACAGTGATATCCACAATGTCCCCATAATAACAGTGATATCCACAGTGCCCCCATAATAACAGCGATATCCACAGTGCCCCATAATAACAGTGATATCCACAGTGTCCCATAATAACAGTGATATCCACAGTGCCCCATAATAACAGCGATATCCACAGTGCCCCATAATAACAGTGATATCCACAGTGCTCCATAATAACAGTGATATCCACAGTGTCCCCATAATAACAGTGATATCCACAGTGCTCCATAATAACAGTGATATCCACAGTGTCCCCATAATAACAGTGATATCCACAGTGTCCCCATAATAACAGTGATATCCACAATGCCCCCATAATAACAGTGATATCCACAGTGCCCCATAATAACAGTGATATCCACAGTGTCCCCATAATAACAGTGATATCCACAGTGCCCCCATAATAACAGTGATATCCACAGTGCCCCATAATAACAGTGATATCCACAGTGTCCCCATAATAACAGTGATATCCACAGTGCCCCCATAATAACAGTGATATCCACAGTGTCCCCATAATAACAGTGATATCCACAGTGTCCCCATAATAACAGTGATATCCACAGTGCTCCATAATAACAGTGATATCCACAGTGCTCCATAATAACAGTGATATCCACAGTGTCCCCATAATAACAGTGATATCCACAGTGTCCCCATAATAACAGTGATATCCACAGTGCCCCCATAATAACAGTGATATCCACAGTGCCCCCATAATAACAGTGATATCCACAGTGTCCCCATAATAACAGTGATATCCACAGTGCTCCATAATAACAGCGATATCCACAGTGTCCCCATAATAACAGCGATATCCACAGTGCCCCCATAATAACAGTGATATCCACAGTGCCCCCATAATAACAGTGATATCCACAGTGTCCTCATAATAACAGTGATATCCACAGTGTCCCCATAATAACAGTGATATCCACAGTGTCCCATAATAACAGTGATATCCACAGTGCCCCCATAATAACAGTGATATCCACAGTGCCCCCATAATAACAGTGATATCCACAGTGCCCCCATAATAACAGTGATATCCACAGTGCCCCATAATAACAGTGATATCCACAGTGCCTCCATAATAACAGTGATATCCACAGTGCCCCCATAATAACAGTGATATCCACAGTGTCCCATAATAACAGTGATATCCACAGTGTCCCCATAATAACAGTGATATCCACAGTGCCCCCATAATAACAGTGATATCCACAGTGCCCCCATAATAACAGTGATATCCACAGTGTCCCCATAATAACAGTGATATCCACAGTGCCCCCATAATAACAGTGATATCCACAGTGCCTCCATAATAACAGTGATATCCACAGTGCCCCCATAATAACAGTGATATCCACAGTGTCCCATAATAACAGTGATATCCACAGTGTCCCCATAATAACAGTGATATCCACAGTGCCCCCATAATAACAGTGATATCCACAGTGTCCCATAATAACAGTGATATCCACAGTGTCCCCATAATAACAGTGATATCCACAGTGCCCCCATAATAACAGTGATATCCACAGTGTCCCCATAATAACAGTGATATCCACAGTGTCCCCATAATAACAGTGATATCCACAGTGCCCCATAATAACAGTGATATCCATAGTGCCCCCATAATAACAGTGATATCCACAGTGTCCCCATAATAACAGTGATATTCACAGTGTCCCCATAATAACAGTGATATCCACAGTGTCCCCATAATAACAGTGATATCCACAGTGCCCCCATAATAACAGTGATATCCACAGTGTCCCCATAATAACAGTGATATCCACAGTGTCCCCATAATAACAGCGATATCCACAGTGCCCCCATAATAACAGCGATATCCACAGTGCCCCATAATAACAGTGATATCCACAGTGCCCCATAATAACAGTGATATCCATAGTGCCCCCATAATAACAGTGATATCCACAGTGTCCCCATAATAACAGTGATATCCACAGTGTCCCCATAATAACAGTGATATCCACAGTGCCCCCATAATAACAGTGATATCCACAGTGTCCCCATAATAACAGTGATATCCACAGTGCTCCCCATAATAACAGTGATATCCACAGTGCCCCCATAATAACAGTGATATCCACAGTGCCCCATAATAACAGTGATATCCACAGTGCCCCCATAATAACAGTGATATCCACAGTGTCCCCATAATAACAGTGATATCCACAGTGTCCCCATAATAACAGCGATATCCACAGTGCCCCATAATAACAGTGATATCCACAGTGTCCCCATAATAACAGCGATATCCACAGTGCCCCATAATAACAGTGATATCCACAGTGTCCCCATAATAACAGCAATATCCACAGTGCCCCATAATAACAGTGATATCCACAGTGCCCCCATAATAACAGCGATATCCACAGTGCCCCATAATAACAGTGATATCCACAGTGCCCCCATAATAACAGTGATATCCACAGTGCTCCCCATAATAACAGTGATATCCACAGTGCCCCCATAATAACAGTGATATCCACAGTGCCCCATAATAACAGTGATATCCACAGTGCCCCCATAATAACAGTGATATCCACAGTGTCCCCATAATAACAGTGATATCCACAGTGTCCCCATAATAACAGCGATATCCACAGTGCCCCATAATAACAGTGATATCCACAGTGTCCCCATAATAACAGCGATATCCACAGTGCCCCATAATAACAGTGATATCCACAGTGTCCCCATAATAACAGCAATATCCACAGTGCCCCATAATAACAGTGATATCCACAGTGCCCCCATAATAACAGCGATATCCACAGTGCCCCATAATAACAGTGATATCCACAATAATCGGAATCCCCCTTTATTCAGTGTATATGATGTTCTACACCTTTCTTTTGATCTTTGTGATGTGATTCGTTACTGATAGTTGCCGCTTGCTGTCAGTGAATGATCCCACTTTGGTTTCTGTACACTGCTAGTGGTGGAGGAGATTCTCTGGGGGTCTTTACAAGATGAAGCATTAGACCAGCTACATGACCGATGCTGCACAACAATCCCAGACCCCCTGCTCCTCCCCAGGAGGAATATGACCCCTGTCATGCTGAAATGTCCCTGGCAGCGGCCCAAGCCCAAGCTGCTAACTACACGCGGGATGCCCAGCTGTCCGCTGCCCGGGATCATGCCCACTCCGGCCCTTTGATGTCCTCTTGTTAAACTGGTAGAAGGATTAGTGGGAGATGTGACAAGATTCCTTCCAGCCGCATCTTACCCCGTGATCTTCAGCCAAAGAGACACTCATGGCCGAGACACGGAGAAATGTAAGATGGGCAATGTCATCAAGCCCCCGAGAGTGAATAGATATGTGAGTGGAGCGCACGACCAATATGTAGGTGAGACCAATGCTAAACAGGTGCAGATATCGTAGTGAACCAACATAGCAATATATAGAGGAAAAAAAGATGACAAATAGATATAACAAATATTAAACAATACATCATAAAGTTACCATGCACATTGACAGCACCAAGCTTCCTCCTGCCCCCACCATGCTTTACTATTCTCTGTTACTCCTTCCAGCTCCATCAGTCTCCATAGCATAGGTGCCAGCAGGTAAACCCTTCTTTTTCCTTGCCCTTTTTTCCATCCTTCATCCTTTTAAGAAATCTCAGGTGTGCACATTCTTATGTAGTGCTTTTTCCTTCTCTATATATTATCAAACCCCCAAGAGTCGACTATCAATATACAGTGGTGTGAAAAAGTGTTCATCCCTGTCATGAATCCCACCAATCTGTCACGGATCACAGGGAAGATACCTTTATCATCCCCACCACTCACCAATTTGTCACGAACCAGGGTTGTTTGGCTGCCACTGGTTCCTTCTGAAGGGGATTTATCTATATCCCACTTCCCAGTTCCGGTTTGAAACTTGCAGCTCTCTGGCGCCCCCCTTACCCTCAGGTCAGTCAGGGTACTGCACCTAAAGTAATTAGTCCCCAGAAAGGCTGTCTCCTATGTACTGGCTATCGGCACGCTGCAGCGAGGGCGATATAACTACTCCCACACAGGCGAGAACAATAATTATCAATGCCACCGGTCGCTGCAAAGACGCCCAATTGCACAGGACAAAGTATACTGCCACCAGCTCCGAATTTACTTAGTTATTAACGGGTCTGGAGCCAACCCAAATTAGTAGCGTAATTCATTTCAGAGGACGCGACAGTTCGTTATAGAGCATGGAGAGACAAGTTAGTAGTTTTATATTTTAGTCCCAAAAAAGTAGGCAGTGTTTAGGAAGTATAATAAGATATTATAAAGAAGACAAATCATGTGTACAATACAATTACAAATAAAAGAAGGATTAAAATTGAAAAGAACACTTACAGGTCGTTATGTCATTGCATTATCATGGCTGGCCATGTGCTGAGGAGGAGGAGATGAGCATATATCCAGATGCATCACCCCTGTATAGCAGCTAGACCCCAGACAACAGACCCTGGAAGACTCCTGTCTCACTAAGTTATCTCCCAGCCTAAAACCCAGGCACTCCCCCTATGGTAACCTCCCTCAGGGCTGAATCCTCCTCTTTCTTAGAGCTGTGATAAATAATCTTTTATTCATAGCTCACTGTATGAACCTCCTATATGAACACCACAATGATCAGGATGTTCACCACGTCAGGAGAATTCTTTTAAGTGTAAACACGGCATAGTTACATGACCCGCTTATGGAGAAATCCACTCCTTGCAACTCGTTGGGTTTAGCTACTAGCGATTTCAGTGAGCTATAGATCTCTCTATGGACATCCGGAATATATAATCCTTATGCAGCGCCCCAGGGTCCTGGTCGTTGCAGTAATGTCAGTTTCCTCTAGGGTGAGTGGTGTTACGTTTGGAGGCAATAAAGGAGATCTATTTACCAGGCACCACAAACATACAACACATTTCACACCCCAGTCCACCAGGGGGAGCTATGCTCCTATTTATTAGAGCACTGTTGTGAATTCTGTGGCAGAGCTCCCTCCTGTGGTCACAAGTGGTACTTCGGCTGATTCTCTCTGTGAGCTTCCGTTGGTGGAGGGAAGTGGTACTGCGGCTTCTGAGTTTCCTTCCTCAGGTGATGTGGTGAAGTCGTTAGGTGCTGCTCTATTTAACTCCACCTAGTGCTTTGATCCTGGCCTCCAGTCAATGTTCTAGTATTGGATCTGTTTCCTCCTGGATCGTTCCTGTGGCCTGCTGCTCTGCATAGCTAAGTGCTTCTTTGCTATTTTGTTTGCTGTTTTTTCTGTCCAGCTTGTCGATTTGTTTTTATTTGCTTGCTGGAGGCTCTGGGATGCAGAGGGTGTACCTCCATGCTGTTAGTTCGGTACGGAGGGTCTTTTTGCCCCCTTTGCGTGGTTTTTTGTAGGGCTTTGTGTTGACCGCAAAGTTACCTTTCCTATCCTCGCTCTGTTCAGAAAGTCGGGCCTCACTTTGCTAAATCTATTTAATCTCTGCGTTTGTCTTTTCATCTTAACTCACAGTCATTATATGTGGGGGCTGCCTTTTCCTTTGGGGTATTTCTCTGAGGCAAGGTAGGCTTATTTTCTATCTTCAGGCTAGCTAGTTTCTCAGGCTGTGCCGAGTTGCATAGGGAGCGTTAGGCGCAATCCATGGCTGCCTCTAGTGTGGTTGGAGAGGATTAGGGATTGCGGTCAGCAGAGTTTCCACGTCTCAGAGCTCGTTCTATGTTTTTGGGTTATTGACAGGTCACTGTATGTGCTCTGACCTCTATGTCCATTGTGGTACTGAATTACCTTATCATAACAGTACTGGAGGCCAAAAGTACTAATGATTCTCAATAGAGGGAAAAAAGAAGTTCTGAGACCATTTTTTTTTCTCTGCACTGTGTTTTGCCTTTTTTTTCCCCTAGACATTTGGGTGGTTCAGGACACAGGTGTAGCGATGGACATTAAAGGTCTGTCTTCATGTGTGGATCAGCTCACGGCAAGAGTACAAAATATTCAAGACTTTGTGGTTCAGAATTCTATGTTAGAACAGAGAATTCCTATTCCTGATTTGTTTTTTGGAGATAGAACTAAATTTCTGAGTTTCAAAAATAATTGTAAACTATTTCTGGCTTTGAAACCTCGCTCCTCTGGTGACCCAGTTCAACAAGTTAGGATCATTATTTCTTTTTTACGTGGCGACCCTCAGGACTGGGCATTTTCTCTTGCGTCAGGAGATCCTGCATTAAGTAATATCGATGCGTTTTTCCTGGCGCTCGGATTGCTGTACGATGAACCTAATTCAGTGGATCAGGCAGAGGAAAATTTGCTGGTTTTGTGTCAGGGTCAGGATGAGATAGAGGTATATTGTCAGAAATTTAGGAAGTGGTCCGTACTCACTCAATGGAATGAAGGTGCGCTCGCAGCTATTTTCAGAAAGGGTCTCTCTGAAGCCCTTAAGGATGTCATGGTGGGATTTCCTATGCCTGCTGGTCTGAATGAGTCTATGTCTTTGTCCATTCAGATCGGTCGACGCTTGCGTGAGCGTAAATCTGTGCACCATTTGGCGGTATTACCTGAGCTTAAACCTGAGCCTATGCACTGCGATAGGACTTTGACCAGAGTTGAACGGCAAGAACACAGACGTCTGAATGGGCTGTGTTTCTACTGTGGTGATTCCACTCATGCTATCTCTGATTGTCCTAAGCGCACTAAGCGGTTCGCTAGGTCTGCCACCATTGGTACGGTACAGTCAAAATTTCTTTTGTCCGTTACCTTGATCTGCTCTTTGTCATCATATTCTGTCATGGCATTTGTGGATTCAGGCGCTGCCCTGAATTTGATGGACTTGGAGTATGCTAGGCATTGTGGGTTTTTCTTGGAGCCCTTGCAGTGTCCTATTCCATTGAGAGGAATTGATGCTACGCCTTTGGCCAAGAATAAGCCTCAGTACTGGACCCAGCTGACCATGTGCATGGCTCCTGCACATCAGGAGGTTATTCGCTTTCTGGTGTTGCATAATCTGCATGATGTGGTCGTGTTGGGGTTGCCATGGCTACAAGTCCATAATCCAGTATTAGATTGGAAATCCATGTCTGTGTCCAGCTGGGGTTGTCAGGGGGTACATGGTGATGTTCCATTTCTGACTATTTCGTCATCCACCCATTATGAGGTTCCAGAGTTCTTGTCTGATTACCGGGATGTATTTGATGAGCCCAAATCCGATACCCTACCTCCGCATAGGGATTGTGATTGTGCTATCGATTTGATTCCTGGTAGTAAATTCCCAAAAGGTCGACTGTTTAATTTATCCGTGCCTGAGCATGCCGCTATGCGGAGTTATGTGAAGGAGTCCTTGGAGAAGGGGCATATTCGCCCGTCATCGTCGCCATTAGGAGCAGGGTTCTTTTTTGTGGCCAAGAAGGATGGTTCACTGAGACCTTGTATAGATTACCGCCTTCTAAATAAGATCACGGTTAAATTTCAGTACCCCTTGCCGTTGTTATCTGATTTGTTTGCTCGGATTAAGGGGGCTAGTTGGTTCACCAAGATAGATCTTCGTGGTGCGTATAATCTTGTGCGTATTAAGCGAGGCGATGAATGGAAAACTGCATTTAATACGCCCGAGGGCCATTTTGAGTATCTAGTAATGCCATTCGGACTTGCCAATGCTCCATCAGTGTTTCAGTCCTTTATGCATGACATCTTCCGAGAGTACCTGGATAAATTCCTGATTGTGTACTTGGATGACATTTTGATCTTCTCGGATGATTGGGAGTCTCATGTGAAGCAGGTCAGAACGGTGTTTCAGGTCCTGCGTGCTAATTCTTTGTTTGTGAAGGGATCAAAGTGTCTCTTTGGTGTTCAGAAGGTTTCATTTTTGGGGTTCATCTTTTCCCCTTCTACTATCGAGATGGACCCCGTTAAGGTCCAAGCCATCCATGATTGGACTCAGCCGACATCTCTGAAAAGTCTGCAAAAGTTCCTGGGCTTTGCTAATTTTTATCGTCGCTTCATCTGTAATTTCTCTAGTATTGCTAAACCATTGACCGATTTGACCAAGAAGGGTGCTGATGTGGTCAATTGGTCTTCTGCTGCTGTGGAAGCTTTTCAAGAGTTGAAGCGTCGTTTCTCTTCTGCCCCTGTGTTGGGTCAACCAGATGTTTCGCTTCCGTTCCAGTTCGAGGTTGATGCTTCTGAGATTGGAGCAGGGGCTGTTTTGTCGCAGAGAAGTTCTGATTGCTCAGTGATGAAACCATGCGCCTTCTTTTCCAGGAAGTTTTCGCCTGCTGAGCGAAATTATGATGTGGGCAATCGAGAGTTGCTGGCCATGAAGTGGGCATTCGAGGAGTGGCGTCATTGGCTTGAAGGAGCTAAGCATCGCGTGGTGGTCTTGACTGATCATAAGAACTTGAATTATCTCGAGTCTGCCAAGCGGTTGAATCCTAGACAGGCTCGTTGGTCGCTGTTTTTTGCCCGTTTTGACTGTGATTTCGTACCTTCCGGGCTCTAAAAATGTGAATGCGGATGCTCTGTCTAGGAGTTTTGTGCCCGACTCTCCGGGTTTATCTGAGCCGGCGGGTATCCTCAAAGAGGGAGTAATTGTGTCTGCCATCTCCCCTGATTTGCGGCGGGTGCTGCAAAAATTTCAGGCTAATAAACCTGATCGTTGCCCAGCGGAGAAACTGTCCCTGATAGGTGGACGAATAAAGTTATCTCTGAGGTTCATTGTTCGGTGTTGGCTGGTCATCCTGGAATCTTTGGTACCAGAGAGTTAGTGGCTAGATCCTTTTGGTGGCCATCTCTGTCGCGGGATGTGCGTTCTTTTGTGCAGTCCTGTGGGATTTGTGCTCGGGCTAAGCCCTGCTGTTCTCGTGCCAGTGGGTTGCTTTTGCCCTTGCCGGTCCCGAAGAGGCCTTGGACACATATCTCTATGGATTTTATTTCAGATCTTCCCGTCTCTCAAAAGATGTCAGTCATTTGGGTGGTCTGTGATCGCTTCTGTAAAATGGTCCATTTGGTACCCTTGTCTAAATTACCTTCCTCCTCTGATTTGGTGCCATTGTTCTTCCAGCATGTGGTTCGTTTACATGGCATTCCAGAGAATATCGTTTCTGACAGAGGTTCCCAGTTTGTTTCGAGGTTTTGGCGAGCCTTTTGTGGTAGGATGGGCATTGACTTGTCTTTTTCCTCGGCTTTCCATCCTCAGACTAATGGCCAGACCGAACGAACCAATCAGACCTTGGAAACATATCTGAGATGCTTTGTTTCTGCTGATCAGGATGACTGGGTGTTCTTTTTGCCTTTGGCTGAGTTCGCCCTTAATAATCGGGCCAGCTCGGCTACCTTGGTTTCGCCGTTTTTCTGCAACTCTGGGTTCCATCCTCGTTTCTCTTCAGGGCAGGTTGAGTCTTCGGACTGTCCTGGTGTGGATACTGTGGTGGACAGGTTGCAGCAGATTTGGACTCATGTAGTGGACAATTTGACCTTGTCCCAGGAGAAGGCTCAATGTTTCGCTAATCGCAGACGCTGTGTGGGTCCCCGACTTCGTGTTGGGGATTTGGTTTGGTTATCTTCTCCTCATATTCCTATGAAGGTTTCCTCTCCTAAGTTTAAACCTCGTTTCATTGGTCCGTATAGGATTTCTGAGGTTCTTAATCCTGTGTCTTTTCGTCTGACCCTTCCAGATTCTTTTTCCATACATAACGTATTCCATAGGTCATTGTTGCGGAGATACGTGGCACCTATGGTTCCAACTGTTGACCCTCCTGTCCCGGTTTTGGTGGAGGGGGAATTGGAGTATATTGTGGAGAAGATTTTGAATTCTCGTGTTTCAAGACGGAAACTCCAGTATCTGGTTAAGTGGAAGGGTTATGCTCAGGAAGATAATTCCTGGGTCTTTGCCTCTGATGTCCATGCTCCCGATCTTGTTCGTGCCTTTCATATGGCTCATCCTGGTCGTCTTGGGGGCTCTGGTGAGGGTTCGGTGACCCCTCCTCAAGGAAGGGGGGGTACTGTTGTGAATTCTGTGGCAGAGCTCCCTCCTGTGGTCACAAGTGGTACTTCGGCTGATTCTCTCTGTGAGCTTCCGTTGGTGGAGGGAAGTGGTACTGCGGCTTCTGAGTTTCCTTCCTCAGGTGATGTGGTGAAGTCGTTAGGTGCTGCTCTATTTAACTCCACCTAGTGCTTTGATCCTGGCCTCCAGTCAATGTTCTAGTATTGGATCTGTTTCCTCCTGGATCGTTCCTGTGGCCTGCTGCTCTGCATAGCTAAGTTCCGCTTTGCTATTTTGTTTGCTGTTTTTTCTGTCCAGCTTGTCTATTTGTTTTTATTTGCTTGCTGGAAGCTCTGGGACGCAGAGGGTGTACCTCCGTGCCGTTAGTTCGGTACGGAGGGTCTTTTTGCCCCCTTTGCGTGGTTTTTTGTAGGGTTTTGTGTTGACCGCAAAGTTACCTTTCCTATCCTCGCTCTGTTCAGAAAGTCGGGCCTCACTTTGCTAAATCTATTTAATCTCTGCGTTTGTCTTTTCATCTTAACTCACAGTCATTATATGTGGGGGCTGCCTTTTCCTTTGGGGTATTTCTCTGAGGCAAGGTAGGCTTATTTTCTATCTTCAGGCTAGCTAGTTTCTCAGGCTGTGCCGAGTTGCATAGGGAGCGTTAGGCGCAATCCACGGCTGCCTCTAGTGTGGTTGGTGAGGATTAGGGATTACGGTCAGCAGAGTTCCCACGTCTCAGAGCTCGTTCTATGTTTTTGGGTTATTGTCAGGTCACTGTATGTGCTCTGACCTCTATGTCCATTGTGGTACTGAATTACCTTATCATAACAGAGCACTATTCACACTTAGGTAAAACTGGTAGCCTGGAGAAGAAGTTAGGCAGTTGCTGGCTGAGCTTTGCTCAGGTAGTTGGTCCCTGACAGGGCTGGGAGCCTGTCAGAGGCCTAGACAGAGGGTCACGGAGCTGTGCCTACCCTAAGTGCGGCAGTTCCTAAGAAAGGATACGACAAGAGAACTGTATTGTAGAGAGTGAGAAGTCATAGCAAAGGAGTGGATACCAGATGGAGTTCTGCCCTGCACAGGCTGCCTCCTTCTGAGGCGCAGGATCCCGGTAGCCGAAACACCGAGGGAGCAACAGTCCTTTATGCCTTGCTCCAGAGACTGGCAGGACAGCTAATTGCAAGTTACTGATCTGCCCTATACCCATGAGGCAAGGTGGCACCCATGAGAGGCTGGGGTGTGCTAGAGTCCCTGTAAAAAGCCTCAAGCCACCGATCATACGGGTTTGTCCTATCCATCGGGGGACAGAGAGAGATATAACATCAATAACATCTACAACATCTGTGAGGACCTCATGAGAGGCTTAGCAGTAAGGTACTACAACACCAAGGCGCTAGAGGAAGACTACCGAATTCCACCTGGATAAGGGGACTATGGATTTGCCTCCAAACCAGCCGGACTCTACCTGCCCTGTGATCTGGTGCTCTGGACTGTGGATGCTGAAGCCTTCCGTAAAAGGTAAAGAGATTGCAACCTTGTGTCCTCGTTCTTCTCTGCACCTCACACCATCCACCACCTACACACTGGGAAGCCCTGGGGACATACTTCACCTGTGGGAAGGTATACCATCTAGCTGCCATAACATCACCCCAGCGGACCCCTTAGCAGCGCCGGTCACACCAACCAAATACCACAGGTGGCGTCACGAACATTCCCTTTAAAGACCTTTCCCCCTTTAGCACAGATGTCCCACGGGCCACGAACCGGGTCAGCCACCGTGACATCCCCCTGAGAACTGAAGGACCCGGTACTGAGTACCCCTTGCCCACTGGGGTGCTCCACTTATATCTCTAGCCCTGATCGGTGCCAATATACATACCCTTAAAAGAACAATAGAAGCTCATGGTTTCTATATACCAGTTATTATTATACATTTTTATAGCGCCATTTATTCTATGGTGCTTTACATGTGAACGGGGCAAATATAGACAAGTACAATAAACATGAGTAAAACAAGGCACACACAAGTACAGGAGGAGAAGACCCTGCCCGCGAGGGCTCACACTCTACAGGGGATGGGTGAGGATCCACTAGGAGAGGGTAGAGCTGGTAATGCGGCGGTTCAGTAGACTGGGGATCACTGCAGGTTGTAGGCTTGTTTTAACCAGTACCAGTTGGGAGGGGGGATGAATAGTGTAGGGAGCCATAAAAATTCTTGAGGGAGGAGCGAAATGAGGGGTTTTGGGTTACGCACTCAGGCAGAGTAGTAAGAGTGAGAAGGGGGGGGGGAGGGTCGGAATGCCTTACAGCGTGTGTCTGCCATGGAACCTTCTGGAAATAAACTCACAATATGGCATTTTTACATTATCATGACAACCCCCTTCCTGATTTCCTATTCTTTTGCATGTTTGTCACACTTAAATGTTTCCGATCTAGGTAAAAAGAAATCCAGACCTACAGGGTCTTGTGTGAAAAAGTGATTGCCCCTTAAACGTACTAACTGTTTGGGCCACCCTTAGCAGTAACAACTGCAAACAAGCATTTGTGATAACTGGCAATGAGTCTTTTACAGAGAACTCTGGAGGAATTTTGGCCACTAATCTTTGCAGAATTGCTGTAATTCAGCCACATTGGAAGGTTTCCGAGATGAACAGCCTTTTTAAGGTCACAGCATTTCTTTCGGATTAACATCTGGACTTTGACTAGGCCACTCCAAAGACTTAATTTTGTCTTTCTCAAGCCATTCAGAGGTGGACTTGCTGGTGTTTTGGATCATTGTCCTGCTGCATAACCCAAGTGCGCTTCAGTTTGAGGTCACAGACGGCCGGACATTCTCCTTCAGGATTTTTTGGTATACAGCAGAAATCATGGTTCCACTTACCACAGCAAGTCTTCCAGGTCACGAAGCAACAAAACAGCCCCAGACATCACACTACCACCACCATATTTTACTGTTGGTATGATGTTACTTTTCTGAAATACTGTGTTACTTCTATGCCAGATGTAATGGGACATACAACTTTTGTTTTGTCAGTCCACAGAGTATTCTCCCAAAAGTCTTGGGGGATCATCAAGATGTTTTCAGGCAAAACTGAGACGAGCCTTTATGTTGTTATTGCTCAGCAGTGGTTTTTGTCTTGGGACTCTGCTATGCAGGCCATTTTTGCTGAGTCTCTTACTATGGTGGAGTCATGAATACTGACCTTAAGTGAAACAAGTGAAGCCTGCAGTTCTTTGGATGTTTTTGTGAAGTCTTTTGTGACCTATTGGATGAGTTGTCTCTGCGCTCTTGGGGTACCGTATTTTCTGGTGTATAAGACGACTGGGCGTATAAGACAACCCCCAACTTTTCCATATAAAATATGGAATTTGGGATATACCTGCCGTATAAGACGGGGGTCATCTTATACAGTGTGTGCGGTGCAGATGGTTCCCAGGATCTGGAGGAGAGAAGACTCTCCTTCAGGCCCTGGGATCCATATTCATGTAAAAAAAAGAATACAAATAAAAAATATGGGATATACTTACCCTCCGATGGCCCCCGGCTCTCAGAGGTGCAAGCGGCGGCCTCCGTTCCTAAGGATGCAGTGAGTGAAGGACCTTTTTATTACATGAATATGGATCCCAGGGCCTGAAGGAGAGTTTCCTCTCCTTCAGACCCTGGGAACCATACAGGACAGCTCCCTGCACACGCCGTACCCGGCGTATAAGACGACCCCCGACTTTTGAGATGATTTTCAGGGGTTAAAAAGTCATCTTATACGCTGGAAAATACGGTAATTTTTTTCAATCGGCCACTCCTGGGAAGATTCACCACTGTTCCATGCTTTCACCATTTGTGGATAATGGCTCTCACTGTGGTTCGCTGGAGTCCCAAAGCTTTAGAAATGGCTTTATAACATTTTCCAGGCTTAGAGATCTCAATTACTTTGCTTCTCTTTTGTTCCAGAATATCTTTGAGTCGTGGCATGATGTCTAGCTTTTAAGGAACTTTTGGTCTACTTCACTTTGTCAGGCAGGTCCTATTTAAATGATTTCTTGATTAAGAACAGGTGTGGCTAGGTAATATGAACTCAGCTTTCCAAAGATGTGATATACCACAGTTAAATTATGTTTTATGAGGGGGAGTGAGGGACAATCACTTTTTCACACAGGGCCCTGTAGGTTTGAATTTCTTTTTCCCTTAATAATAAAGAACCTTCATTTATAAACTGCATTTAGTCATTACTTGTTATCTTTGCCTAATATTTAAATTTGTTTGGTGATCTGAAACATTTAAGTGTGACAAACATGCAAAAGAATAGGAAATCAGGAAGGGGGCGAACACTTTTTCACATAAATGTATGTAAGCCATTATTTTGCTAAATTGGAGGTCACTTAGGGTCGGTCTTACACTGAAAGGTGAAATTCCTTTTTATCTTCAGTTTTTTTTAGCAGTAACTGTCCATAATTTCCTTTACCTTGACTAAAACTCCAATTCTAGCTACCAAAAAGCAGCCCCAAAGCACAATGCAACTTCCACCATGCCTCACTGTGGGGATGGTGATCTTCAGGTTATGCGCAGTGTTGTGTTTGCACCTATTGGAATTATGGCAAAAAAAACTTTTCCTCGGTCTCAGACATAACTCGTTTCCCACAGGCTTCTGATGGAGGTTTTAGCCAATCACAGCTGGACGTGGATGTGTTTCTTTGTAAGGAAAGACTCCCGTCTTGCCTCCCGACCCCACAGACCAGACATTTGAAGAATACAGGAGATGGTTGTCACATGAAGGCCACAATCAGGACTAGCCTGAAAATCTGCAGCTCCTTTAATGTTGTGTAGGAGTCGTGGCAGCCCACGAACCAATTTTCTTCTTCTCTTTTTAGCAATTCTTGAGGGATGCTCAGTTCAAGGTAATGTCACTTCTTGAAGATATTTTCACAGTGCTCCATAGTAGATCTAAAACCTTTTTTTTATGCCCTTATCCTGACTGATAACCTGATAACTTTCCACAATGAGATCCCTTCGCTGTGTTGTCAGCTGTTTACAAAGAATGGATTTTGCTGTAAACCCCTTCCCGCCGTGGCCCTTTTTAGTTTTTGTTTTCGGTTTTTGCTCCCCTCCTTCCCAGAGCCATAACTTTTTATTTTTCCGTCAATAAGGTCATGTGGGGCTTATTTTTTTTTTTGCAGGACGAGTTGTACTTTTGAACGACACCATTGGTTTTACCATGTCTTGTACTAGAAAATGGGAAAAAAATTCCAAGTGCGTTGAAATTGCAAAAAAAAGTGCAATCCCACAATTGTTTTTTGATTGGCTTTTTTGCTAGCTTCACTAAATGCTAAAACTGACCTGCCATTATGATTCTCCAGGTCATTACGAGTTCATAGACACCTAACATGACTCGGTTATTTTTTATCTAAGTAGTAAAATAAAATTCAAAACTTTGCTAAAAAGAAAAAAAGAAAAATGTGCCATTTTCCAATTCCCATAGCGTCTCCACTTTTCGTGATCTGGGGTCAGGTGAGAGCTTATTTTTTGCGTTCCGAGCTGACGTTTTTAATGATACCACTTTTGTGCAGATACGTTCTTTTGATCGCCCATTATTGCATTTTAATGCAATGTCGCAGCGACCAAAAAAACCTAATTCTGGCGTTTTGAATTTTTTTCTCGCTATGCTGTTTAGCGATTAGGTTAATTCTTTTTTTTTTTTATTGATAGATTGGGCAATTCTGAACGTGGCGATACCAAATATGTGTAGGTTTGATTTTTTTTTTTTATTATTTATTTTGGATGGGGCGAAAGGGGGGTGATTTAAACTTTTAAATATTTTTTATTTTTTTCATATTTTTAAAAACTTTTTTTTTTAATTTGTGCCATGCTCCAATAGCCTCCATGGGAAGCTAGAAGGTGGCACAACTCGATCGGCTCTGCTACATAGCAGCGATCATCAAATCGTTGCTATGTAGCTGAAATGCAGGTGTGCTGTGAGCGCCGACCACAGGGTGGCGCTCACAGCAGGTCGGCATCAGTAACCATAGAGGTCTCAAGGACCTCTATGGTTACCATCCTGACGCATTGCTGACCCCCGATTATGTGACGGGGGTCGGCGATGCGCTCATTTCTGGCCAGCAGTAGTTAAATGCCGCTGTCAGCGTTTGACAGCAGCATTTAACGGGTTAATAGCGGCGGGTGAATCGCGATTTCACCCGCTGCTGTTGCGGGCACATGTCAGCTGTTCAAAACAGCTGACATGTCGCGACTTTGATGTGGGCTCACCGCCGGAGTCCTGCATCAAAGGGGGAGACACGGCATGCGCCGTACTAGTAGGGGGCATGTCGGGAAGCGCATACAACTGGTATGCGCTGCACAGAGAGACCCAGCAAGACTGGCACCGAACCAGCAAAGGCACAGTCACAGATGCACTTGATGCAAGCTGGGGAACTCTTCTCCCAGCTCCCAGAGATGGAGGGGGAACTTTGGCAGAGCCCACCAGGCCCACTGTCGCCGGGCAGCTGGCGTCTGGTGACGCAGCCAGTGCCTAGTGAAGAACCAGGTGGGACCTCTACAAGAACCCCTAGGCGTGTAGCACAAAGAGACCAGGGGGAGAACCCTAAGGAAAACCTCTGAAAAGATAGCTACCAATGTCGCCATCACCGCTCACCTCGAAAGCACATAGGAACTGCAATACCCAGCACAGACCTGAGCAGGGTTATATGGCAGCCTGATGCTGGAGGAACTGATCAGATGATGACTACCTCCCAATTATCCCCAGACAACCACTCCCTACTGACCTAACAGCAACTAAGGAAATGTCAGGAAAATCCTCTGGGAACCGAGAAACTTTCTATGGAGTTAATCAGAATCACTGTACATGATGGCGGCCGCGCACTGACTACTATGAGGGTGAATGTGATTGGCTAATTCTCAACATCACATCCCAAATTATAATTATACTAGCTATTGAACCCGTTCTACGCCTGGGTGGCGAGCATTTATATTGGTATATTGTCTCCATCCTGGTATGTGCTGCTCCATCCTGCGTCCCCATCCTGTCATGTGCTGCTCCATCCTGCATCCCCATCCTGTCATGTGCTGCTCCCATCCTGCGTCCCTATCCTGTGATGCGCTGCTCCCATCCTGCGTCCCCATCCTGTCATGTGCTGCTCCATCCAGCGTCCCCATCCTGTCATGCGCTGCTCCATCCTGCGTCCCCATCCTGTCATGCGCTGCTCCATCCTGCGTCCCCATCCTGTCATGCGCTGCTCCATCCTGCGTCCCCATCCTTATGTGCTGCTGCATCCTGCGTCCCCATCCTTATGTGCTGCTGCATCCTGCGTCCCCATCCTGTCATGCGCTGCTCCATCCTGCGTCCCCATCCTGTCATGCGCTGCTCCATCCTGCGTCCCCATCCTTATGTGCTGCTGCATCCTGCGTCCCCATCCTTATGTGCTGCTGCATCCTGCGTCCCCATCCTGTCATGCGCTGCTCCATCCTGCGTCCCCATCCTGTCATGCGCTGCTCCATCCTGCGTCCCCATCCTTATGTGCTGCTGCATCCTGCGTCCCCATCCTTATGTGCTGCTGCATCCTGCGTCCCCATCCTTATGTGCTGCTCCATCCTGCGTCCCCATCCTTATGTGCTGCTCCATCCTGCGTCCCCATCCTTATGTGCTGCTGCATACTGCGTCCCCATCCTTATGTGCTGCTGCATCCTGCGTCCCCATCCTTATGTGCTGCTGCATCCTGCGTCCCCATCCTTATGTGCTGCTGCATCCTGCGTCCCCATCCTTATGTGCTGCTGCATCCTGCGTCCCCATCCTTATGTGCTGCTGCATCCTGCGTCCCCATCCTTATGTGCTGCTCCCATCCTGCGTCCCCATCCTTATGTGCTGCTCCATCCTGCGTCCCCATCCTTATGTGCTGCTGCATCCTGCGTCCCCATCCTTATGTGCTGCTGCATCCTGCGTCCCCATCCTTATGTGCTGCTCCATCCTGCGTCCCCATCCTTATGTGCTGCTCCCATCCTGCGTCCCCATCCTTATGTGCTGCTGCATCCTGCGTCCCCATCCTTATGTGCTGCTCCATCCTGCGTCCCCATCCTTATGTGCTGCTGCATCCTGCGTCCCCATCCTTATGTGCTGCTGCATCCTGCGTCCCCATCCTTATGTGCTGCTGCATCCTGCGTCCCCATCCTTATGTGCTGCTGCATCCTGCGTCCCCATCCTTATGTGCTGCTGCATCCTGCGTCCCCATCCTTATGTGCTGCTGCATCCTGCGTCCCCATCCTTATGTGCTGCTCCATCCTGCGTCCCCATCCTTATGTGCTGCTCCCATCCTGCGTCCCCATCCTTATGTGCTGCTCCATCTTGCGTCCCCATCCTTATGTGCTGCTGCATCCTGCGTCCCCATCCTTATGTGTTGCTGAATCCTGCGTCCCCATCCTTATGTGCTGCTCCATCCTGCGTCCCCATCCTTATGTGCTGCTGCATCCTGCGTCCCCATCCTTATGTGCTGCTGCATCCTGCGTCCCCATCCTTATGTGCTGCTGCATCCTGCGTCCCCATCCTTATGTGCTGCTCCCATCCTGCGTCCCCATCCTTATGTGCTGCTGCATCCTGCGTCCCCATCCTTATGTGCTGCTGCATCCTGCGTCCCCATCCTTATGTGCTGCTCCATCCTGCGTCCCCATCCTTATGTGCTGCTCCATCCTGCGTCCCCATCCTTATGTGCTGCTGCATCCTGCGTCCCCATCCTTATGTGCTGCTCCATCCTGCGTCCCCATCCTTATGTGCTGCTGCATCCTGCGTCTCCATCCTTATGTGCTGCTCCATCCTGCGTCCCCATTCTTATGTGCTGCTCCATCCTGCGTCCCCATCCTTATGTGCTGCTGCATCCTGCGTCCCCATCCTTATGTGCTGCTGCATCCTGCGTCCCCATCCTTATGTGCTGCTGCATCCTGCGTCCCCATCCTTATGTGCTGCTCCCATCCTGCGTCCCCATCCTTATGTGCTGCTGCATCCTGCGTCCCCATCCTTATGTGCTGCTGCATCCTGCGTCCCCATCCTTATGTGCTGCTCCATCCTGCGTCCCCATCCTTATGTGCTGCTCCATCCTGCGTCCCCATCCTTATGTGCTGCTGCATCCTGCGTCCCCATCCTTATGTGCTGCTCCATCCTGCGTCCCCATCCTTATGTGCTGCTGCATCCTGCGTCCCCATCCTTATGTGCTGCTCCATCCTGCGTCCCCATCCTTATGTGCTGCTCCATCCTGCGTCCCCATCCTTATGTGCTGCTCCATCCTGCGTCCCCATCCTTATGTGCTGCTCCATCCTGCGTCCCCATCCTTATGTGCTGCTGCATCCTGCGTCCCCATCCTTATGTGCTGCTGCATACTGCGTCCCCATCCTTATGTGCTGCTGCATCCTGCGTCCCCATCCTTATGTGCTGCTGCATCCTGCGTCCCCATCCTTATGTGCTGCTGCATCCTGCGTCCCCATCCTTATGTGCTGCTCCATCCTGCGTCCCCATCCTTATGTGCTGCTGCATCCTGCGTCCCCATCCTTATGTGCTGCTGCATACTGCGTCCCCATCCTTATGTGCTGCTGCATCCTGCGTCCCCATCCTTATGTGCTGCTGCATCCTGCGTCCCCATCCTTATGTGCTGCTCCATCCTGCGTCCCCATCCTTATGTGCTGCTCCATCCTGCGTCCCCATCCTTATGTGCTGCTGCATCCTGCGTCCCCATCCTTATGTGCTGCTCCATCCTGCGTCCCCATCCTTATGTGCTGCTGCATCCTGCGTCCCCATCCTTATGTGCTGCTCCATCCTGCGTCCCCATCCTTATGTGCTGCTCCATCCTGCGTCCCCATCCTTATGTGCTGCTCCATCCTGCGTCCCCATCCTTATGTGCTGCTCCATCCTGCGTCCCCATCCTTATGTGCTGCTGCATCCTGCGTCCCCATCCTTATGTGCTGCTGCATACTGCGTCCCCATCCTTATGTGCTGCTGCATCCTGCGTCCCCATCCTTATGTGCTGCTGCATCCTGCGTCCCCATCCTTATGTGCTGCTCCATCCTGCGTCCCCATCCTTATGTGCTGCTGCATCCTGCGTCCCCATCCTTATGTGCTGCTGCATACTGCGTCCCCATCCTTATGTGCTGCTGCATCCTGCGTCCCCATCCTTATGTGCTGCTGCATCCTGCGTCCCCATCCTTATGTGCTGCTGCATCCTGCGTCCCCATCCTTATGTGCTGCTGCATACTGCGTCCCCATCCTTATGTGCTGCTGCATCCTGCGTCCCCATCCTTATGTGCTGCTCCATCCTGCGTCCCCATCCTTATGTGCTGCTCCATCCTGCGTCCCCATCCTTATGTGCTGCTGCATCCTGCGTCCCCATCCTTATGTGCTGCTCCATCCTGCGTCCCCATCCTTATGTGCTGCTGCATCCTGCGTCCCCATCCTTATGTGCTGCTCCATCCTGCGTCCCCATCCTTATGTGCTGCTCCATCCTGCGTCCCCATCCTTATGTGCTGCTCCATCCTGCGTCCCCATCCTTATGTGCTGCTCCATCCTGCGTCCCCATCCTTATGTGCTGCTGCATCCTGCGTCCCCATCCTTATGTGCTGCTGCATACTGCGTCCCCATCCTTATGTGCTGCTGCATCCTGCGTCCCCATCCTTATGTGCTGCTGCATCCTGCGTCCCCATCCTTATGTGCTGCTGCATCCTGCGTCCCCATCCTTATGTGCTGCTCCATCCTGCGTCCCCATCCTTATGTGCTGCTGCATCCTGCGTCCCCATCCTTATGTGCTGCTGCATACTGCGTCCCCATCCTTATGTGCTGCTGCATCCTGCGTCCCCATCCTTATGTGCTGCTGCATCCTGCGTCCCCATCCTTATGTGCTGCTCCATCCTGCGTCCCCATCCTTATGTGCTGCTCCATCCTGCGTCCCCATCCTTATGTGCTGCTGCATCCTGCGTCCCCATCCTTATGTGCTGCTCCATCCTGCGTCCCCATCCTTATGTGCTGCTCCATCCTGCGTCCCCATCCTTATGTGCTGCTCCATCCTGCGTCCCCATCCTTATGTGCTGCTGCATCCTGCGTCCCCATCCTTATGTGCTGCTGCATACTGCGTCCCCATCCTTATGTGCTGCTGCATCCTGCGTCCCCATCCTTATGTGCTGCTGCATCCTGCGTCCCCATCCTTATGTGCTGCTCCCATCCTGCGTCCCCATCCTTATGTGCTGCTGCATCCTGCGTCCCCATCCTTATGTGCTGCTCCATCCTGCGTCCCCATCCTTATGTGCTGCTGCATCCTGCGTCCCCATCCTTATGTGCTGCTGCATACTGCGTCCCCATCCTTATGTGCTGCTGCATCCTGCGTCCCCATCCTTATGTGCTGCTCCATCCTGCGTCCCCATCCTTATGTGCTGCTCCATCCTGCGTCCCCATCCTTATGTGCTGCTGCATCCTGCGTCCCCATCCTTATGTGCTGCTCCATCCTGCGTCCCCATCCTTATGTGCTGCTGCATCCTGCGTCCCCATCCTTATGTGCTGCTCCATCCTGCGTCCCCATCCTTATGTGCTGCTCCATCCTGCGTCCCCATCCTTATGTGCTGCTCCATCCTGCGTCCCCATCCTTATGTGCTGCTCCATCCTGCGTCCCCATCCTTATGTGCTGCTGCATCCTGCGTCCCCATCCTTATGTGCTGCTGCATACTGCGTCCCCATCCTTATGTGCTGCTGCATCCTGCGTCCCCATCCTTATGTGCTGCTGCATCCTGCGTCCCCATCCTTATGTGCTGCTGCATCCTGCGTCCCCATCCTTATGTGCTGCTCCATCCTGCGTCCCCATCCTTATGTGCTGCTGCATCCTGCGTCCCCATCCTTATGTGCTGCTGCATACTGCGTCCCCATCCTTATGTGCTGCTGCATCCTGCGTCCCCATCCTTATGTGCTGCTGCATCCTGCGTCCCCATCCTTATGTGCTGCTCCATCCTGCGTCCCCATCCTTATGTGCTGCTCCATCCTGCGTCCCCATCCTTATGTGCTGCTGCATCCTGCGTCCCCATCCTTATGTGCTGCTGCATACTGCGTCCCCATCCTTATGTGCTGCTGCATCCTGCGTCCCCATCCTTATGTGCTGCTGCATCCTGCGTCCCCATCCTTATGTGCTGCTGCATCCTGCGTCCCCATCCTTATGTGCTGCTCCATCCTGCGTCCCCATCCTTATGTGCTGCTGCATCCTGCGTCCCCATCCTTATGTGCTGCTGCATACTGCGTCCCCATCCTTATGTGCTGCTGCATCCTGCGTCCCCATCCTTATGTGCTGCTGCATCCTGCGTCCCCATCCTTATGTGCTGCTCCATCCTGCGTCCCCATCCTTATGTGCTGCTCCATCCTGCGTCCCCATCCTTATGTGCTGCTGCATCCTGCGTCCCCATCCTTATGTGCTGCTCCATCCTGCGTCCCCATCCTTATGTGCTGCTGCATCCTGCGTCCCCATCCTTATGTGCTGCTCCATCCTGCGTCCCCATCCTTATGTGCTGCTCCATCCTGCGTCCCCATCCTTATGTGCTGCTCCATCCTGCGTACCCATCCTTATGTGCTGCTCCATCCTGCGTCCCCATCCTTATGTGCTGCTGCATCCTGCGTCCCCATCCTTATGTGCTGCTGCATCCTGCGTCCCCATCCTTATGTGCTGCTGCATACTGCGTCCCCATCCTTATGTGCTGCTGCATCCTGCGTCCCCATCCTTATGTGCTGCTGCATCCTGCGTCCCCATCCTTATGTGCTGCTGCATCCTGCGTCCCCATCCTTATGTGCTGCTCCCATCCTGCGTCCCCATCCTTATGTGCTGCTCCATCCTGCGTCCCCATCCTTATGTGCTGCTGCATCCTGCGTCCCCATCCTTATGTGCTGCTGCATCCTGCGTCCCCATCCTTATGTGCTGCTCCATCCTGCGTCCCCATCCTTATGTGCTGCTCCCATCCTGCGTCCCCATCCTTATGTGCTGCTCCATCCTGCGTCCCCATCCTTATGTGCTGCTGCATCCTGCGTCCCCATCCTTATGTGCTGCTGCATCCTGCGTCCCCATCCTTATGTGCTGCTCCATCCTGCGTCCCCATCCTTATGTGCTGCTGCATCCTGCGTCCCCATCCTTATGTGCTGCTGCATCCTGCGTCCCCATCCTTATGTGCTGCTGCATCCTGCGTCCCCATCCTTATGTGCTGCTGCATCCTGCGTCCCCATCCTTATGTGCTGCTGCATCCTGCGTCCCCATCCTTATGTGCTGCTGCATCCTGCGTCCCCATCCTTATGTGCTGCTGCATCCTGCGTCCCCATCCTTATGTGCTGCTCCCATCCTGCGTCCCCATCCTTATGTGCTGCTCCATCCTGCGTCCCCATCCTTATGTGCTGCTGCATCCTGCGTCCCCATCCTTATGTGCTGCTCCATCCTGCGTCCCCATCCTTATGTGCTGCTGCATCCTGCGTCCCCATCCTTATGTGTTGCTGAATCCTGCGTCCCCATCCTTATGTGCTGCTCCATCCTGCGTCCCCATCCTTATGTGCTGCTGCATCCTGCGTCCCCATCCTTATGTGCTGCTGCATCCTGCGTCCCCATCCTTATGTGCTGCTGCATCCTGCGTCCCCATCCTTATGTGCTGCTCCCATCCTGCGTCCCCATCCTAATGTGCTGCTGCATCCTGCGTCCCCATCCTTATGTGCTGCTGCATCCTGCGTCCCCATCCTTATGTGCTGCTCCATCCTGCGTCCCCATCCTTATGTGCTGCTCCATCCTGCGTCCCCATCCTTATGTGCTGCTGCATCCTGCGTCCCCATCCTTATGTGCTGCTGTATCCTGCGTCCCCATCCTTATGTGCTGCTCCATCCTGCGTCCCCATCCTTATGTGCTGCTGCATCCTGCGGCCCCATCCTTATGTGCTGCTCCATCCTGCGTCCCCATCCTTATGTGCTGCTCCATCCTGCGTCCCCATCCTTATGTGCTGCTCCATCCTGCGTCCCCATCCTTATGTGCTGCTCCATCCTGCGTCCCCATCCTTATGTGCTGCTGCATCCTGCGTCCCCATCCTTATGTGCTGCTCCATCCTGCGTCCCCATCCTTATGTGCTGCTGCATCCTGCGGCCCCATCCTTATGTGCTGCTCCATCCTGCGTCCCCATCCTTATGTGCTGCTGCATCCTGCGGCCCCATCCTTATGTGCTGCTCCATCCTGCGTCCCCATCCTTATGTGCTGCTGCATCCTGCGTCCCCATCCTTATGTGCTGCTGCATCCTGCGTCCCCATCCTTATGTGCTGCTGCATCCTGCGTCCCCATCCTTATGTGCTGCTCCATCCTGCGTCCCCATCCTTATGTGCTGCTGCATCCTGCGTCCCCATCCTTATGTGCTGCTGCATCCTGCGTCCCCATCCTTATGTGCTGCTGCATCCTGCGTCCCCATCCTTATGTGCTGCTCCATCCTGCGTCCCCATCCTTATGTGCTGCTCCATCCTGCGTCCCCATCCTTATGTGCTGCTGCATCCTGCGTCCCCATCGTTATGTGCTGCTCCCATCCTGCGTCCCCATCCTTATGTGCTGCTCCATCCTGCGTCCCCATCCTGTTACAGTTAGGGCCAGAAATATTTGGACAGTGACACAATTTTCGCGAGTTGGGCTCTGCATGCCACCACATTGGATTTGAAATGAAACCTCTACAACAGAATTCAAGTGCAGATTGTAACGTTTAATTTGAAGGGTTGAACAAAAATATCTGATAGAATATGTAGGAATTGTACACATTTCTTTACAAACACTCCACATTTTAGGAGGTCAAAAGTAATTGGACAAATAAACATAACCCAAACAAAATATTTTTATTTTCAATATTTTGTTGCAAATCCTTTGGAGGCAATCACTGCCTTAAGTCTGGAACCCATGGACATCACCAAACGCTGGGTTTCCTCCTTCTTAATGCTTTGCCAGGCCTTTACAGCCGCAGCCTTCAGGTCTTGCTTGTTTGTGGGTCTTTCCGTCTTAAGTCTGGATTTGAGCAAGTGAAATGCATGCTCAATTGGGTTTAGATCTGGAGATTGACTTGGCCATTGCAGAATGTTCCACTTTTTGGCACTCATGAACTCCTGGGTAGCTTTGGCTGTATGCTTGGGGTCATTGTCCATCTGTACTATGAAGCGCCGTCCAATCAACTTTGCAGCATTTGGCTGAATCTGGGCTGAAAGTATATCCCGGTACACTTCAGAATTCATCCGGCTACTCTTGTCTGCTCTTATGTCATCAATAAACACAAGTGACCCAGTGCCATTGAAAGCCATGCATGCCCATGCCATCACGTTGCCTCCACCATGTTTTACAGAGGATGTGGTGTGCCTTGGATCATGTGCCGTTCCCTTTCTTCTCCAAACTTTTTTCTTCCCATCATTCTGGTACAGGTTGATCTTTGTCTCATCTGTCCATAGAATACTTTTCCAGAACTGAGCTGGCTTCTTGAGGTGTTTTTCTGTCTATTTTTGGTATTGATGAATGGTTTGCATCTAGATGTGAACCCTTTGTATTTACTGTCATGGAGTCTTCTCTTTACTGTTGACTTAGAGACAGATACACCTACTTCACTGAGAGTGTTCTGGACTTCAGTTGATGTTGTGAACGGGTTCTTCTTCACCAAATTAAGTATGCGGCGATCATCCACCACTGTTGTCATCCGTGGACGCCCAGGCCTTTTTGAGTTCCCAAGCTCACCAGTCAATTCCTTTTTTCTCAGAATGTACCCAACTGTTGATTTTGCTACTCCAAGCATGTCTGCTATCTCTCTGATGGATTTTTTCTTTTTTTTCAGCCTCAGGATGTTCTGCTTCACCTCAATTGAGAGTTCCTTTGACCGCATGTTGTCTGCTCACAGCAACAGCTTCCAAATGCAAAACCACACACCTGGAATCCACCCCTGACCTTTTAACTACTTCATTGATTACAGGTTAACGAGGGAGACGCCTTCAGAGTTAATTGCAGCCCTTAGAGTCCATTGTCCAATTACTTTTGGTCCCTTGAAAAAGAGGACGCTATGCATTACAGAGCTATGATTCCTAAACCCTTTCTCCGATTTGGATGTGGAAACTATCATATTGCAGCTGGGAGTGTGCACTTTCAGCCCATATTATATATATAATTGTATTTCTGAACATGTTTTTGTAAACAGCTAAAATAACAAAACTTGTGTCACTGTCCAAATATTTCTGGCCCTAACTGTATGTGCTGCTCCCATCCTGCGTCCCCATCCTTATGTGCTGCTCCCATCCTGCGTCCCCATCCTGTCATGCGCTGCTCCATCCTGCGTCCCCATCCTTATGTGCTGCTCCATCCTGCGTCCCCATCCTTATGTGCTGCTCCATCCTGCGTCCCCATCCTTATGTGCTGCTCCATCCTGCGTCCCCATACTGCCTCTGACCCGCTCGGCGCCAAGTGCTGGGGGGCCTGAGCAGGTGGGGACACCGGCACGCTGTGGGGGTCAGGTGCCGGTATCGCCGCCAGCTCAGCCCCCCCAGCACTTACTATATTCACCTGTCCTGCGTTCCAGCGCTGGGCGCCGCCATCTTCCCGGTCTCCTGGCTGTGACTGTTCAGTCAGAGGGCGGCGCCGGCGCACATTAAGCGCGTCATCGCGCCCTCTGAACTGAAGGTTACAGGCCGAAGACCGGGAAGATGGCGGCGCTCAGCGATGGAACGCAGGACAGGTGAATATGGCCGATACTCACCCTCCTGGCGGTCCCTGCTTCTCTGTTGGAGATCGCGGTGTGCGTTCAGTGTGAACGCATACCGCGATCTCCCGGGAGCGTCGCTCTGTGAGGCACAGACTGCGCCGGCGCTTGCGCCTACGCAGTCTATAAAGGCTTCGGACAGAGTGACGCTCCCAGCGTTATGTTATAGATTATGCAGCCACATTATTTTAGTTTTGCTATTTTTATTTCCAGTTTTTCCACCTTTTAATAAGAGACATTAAAGGTGGAAAAAGTTCTGAAACGAATCGTTGAATTTGCGGAGTCCGTTCAGCGGTACGACAGGCGGCCACCACTGGATGATAAGAGGGGGGAGGGGTCGCTTTTCCCAGGACTTGTCTTTCCTACAGATTCTCGGTGTCTCCGGCGTCATGATATATAATAAATTGTGATCAGCAAATTCTAGCGCAGCGATGAATGAGAGTCTCGGCGGATTCGCTCATCACCAGCTGCAATGGCTGATACGCGCCATTCTCATCACATGAGATTATTCCAGGGTCTCCGCCGCCCGTCCCCACTAATTCCCCCTCACATGCCCAGTATCCCGGCACCAGACATGGTCCGCTCTGCTACATCTGTGTCCGCTGGCCGTGCAGTGAGGCTCATTGTATGAGGTGCGTCGGGTTTATAAAACGCCAGCCACGTTCTGTGTGACAGAATTTATTACCTGTGCTGGAGCGCGGCCAGGACGGCGCAGAGAACATGAGGCGACAGTGTCGCGGGGGGAATCGCCATCACATCCCACAAACCTTCTGTGGAATATTTCACTTAGAATCTGAAGGAAAAGACCTAAAGTCCCGAGGACACTGATCCCCTGGTGCGGAGCCCCCCGAATCATCACTAGGAGGGGGCCACAGTCTTCATCAGGTCTGCTATGTACGATCATCTGGTGGTAAAGATAGATACAAGGGTGGACATAGTATTGGTGCAACCTGTGTGACTGTACAGGGGCCCGAGAGGGAAGGGGGCCACTAATACCTCCAAAGCAGGTGGCATTGTGCATTTTTAGGAGCTCTTGGGTTGCAAAGCGGGATAGATGGATGGATGGATGGATGGAGGGATGGCATTCATATCGCATCCCGGTGGTCTAGAGGAAGGCGTTCATATCGCATCTCTGGTGGTCTAGAGGAAGGCATTCATATCGCATCCCTGGTGGTCTAGAGGAAGGCGTTCATATCGCATCTCTGGTGGTCTAGAGGAAGGCGTTCATATCGCATCTCTGGTGGTCTATAGGAAGGCATTCATATCGCATCCCTGATGGTCTAGAGGAAGGCGTTCATATCGCATCTCTGGTGGTCTAGAGGAAGGCATTCATATCGCATCCCTGGTGGTCTAAAGGAAGGCGTTTATATCGCATCTCTGGTGGTCTAGAGGAAGGCGTTCATATCGCATCTCTGGTGGTCTAGAGGAAGGCGTTCATATCGCATCTCTGGTGGTCTAGAGGAAGGCGTTCATATCGCATCCCTGGTGGTCTAGAGGAAGGCGTTCATATCGCATCCCTGGTGGTCTAGAGGAAGGCGTTCATATCGCATCTCTGGTGGTCTAGAGGAAGGCGTTCATATCGCATCTCTGGTGGTCTAGAGGAAGGCGTTCATATCGCATCCCTGGTGGTCTAGAGGAAGGCGTTCATATCGCATCCCTGGTGGTCTAGAGGAAGGCGTTCATATCGCATCTCTGGTGGTCTAGAGGAAGGCGTTCATATCGCATCTCTGGTGGTCTAGAGGAAGGCGTTCATATCGCATCCCTGGTGGTCTAGAGGAAGGCGTTCATATCGCATCCCTGGTGGTCTAGAGGAAGGCGTTCATATCTCATCTCTGATGGTCTAGAGGAAGGCATTCATATCGCATCCCGGTGGTCTAGAGGAAGGCATTCATATCGCATCCCTGGTGGTCTAGAGGAAGGCGTTCATATCGCATCCCTGGTGGTTTAGAGGAAGGCGTTCATATCGCATCCCTGGTGGTCTAGAAGAAGGCGTTCATATCGCATCCCTGGTGGTCTAAAAGAAGGCGTTTATATCGCATCCCTGGTGGTTTAGAGGAAGTCGTTCATATCGCATCCCTGGTGGTCTAGAGGAAGGCGTTCATATCACATCTCTGGTGGTCTAGAGGAAGGCGTTCATATCACATCTCTGGTGGTCTAGACGAAGGCGTTCATATCGCATCTCTGGTGGTCTAGAGGAAGGCGTTCATATCTCATCCCTGATGGTCTAGATGAAGGCGTTCATATCAAGTTTCTGGTGGTCTAGAGGAAGGTGTTCATATCTCATCCCTGGTGGTCTAGAGGAAGGCGTTCATATCACATCTCTGGTGGTCTAGAGGAAGGTGTTCATATCACATCCCTGGTGGTCTAGAGGAAGGCGTTCATATCGCATCCCTGGTTGTCTAGAGGAAGGCGTTCATATCACATCTCTGGTGGTCTAGACGAAGGCGTTCATATCGCATCTCTGGTGGTCTAGAGGAAGGCGTTCATATCTCATCCCTGGTGGTCTAGAGGAAGGCGTTCATATCACATCTCTGGTGGTCTAGACGAAGGCGTTCATATCACATCTCTGGTGGTCTAGAGGAAGGCGGGGCGGCACGGTGGCTTAGTGGTTAGCACTGCAGCCTTGCAGCGCTGGAGTCCTGGGTTCGAACCCCACCAAGGACAACATCTGCAAAGAGTTTGTATGTTCTCTCCGTGTTTGCGTGGGTTTCCTCCGGGCACTCCGGTTTCCTCCCACATTCCAAAGACATACTGATAGGGAATTTAGATTGTGAGCCCCATCGGGGACAGTGATGATAATGTGTGAAAAAATGTAAAGCGCTGCGGAATATGTTAGCGCTATATAAAAATAAAGATTATTATTATTATTATTAAGGCGTTCATATCACATCTCTGGTGGTCTAGACGAAGGCGTTCATATCGCATCTCTGGTGGTCTAGAGGAAGGCGTTCATATCTCATCCCTGATGGTCTAGATGAAGGCGTTCATATCAAGTTTCTGGTGGTCTAGAGGAAGGCGTTCATATCACATCTCTGGTGGTCTAGAGGAAGGTGTTCATATCACATCCCTGGTGGTCTAGAGGAAGGCGTTCATATCGCATCTCTGGTGGTCTAGAGGAAGGCGTTCATATCGCATCCCTGGTGGTCTAGAGGAAGGCGTTCATATCGCATCCCTGGTGGTCTAGAGGAAGGCGTTCATATCTCATCCCTGGTGGTTTAGAGGAAGGCATTCATATCGCATCTCTGGTGGTCTAGAGGAAGGCGTTCATATCAAGTTTCTGGTGGTCTAGAGGAAGGTGTTCATATCAAGTTTCTGGTGGTCTAGAGGAAGGCGTTCATATCTCATCCCTGGTGGTCTAGAGGAAGGCATTCATATCGCATCTCTGGTGGTCTAGAGGAAGGCGTTCATATCGCATCTCTGGTGGTCTAGAGGAAGGAGTTCATATCAAGTTTCTGGTGGTCTAGAGGAAGGTGTTCATATCAAGTTTCTGGTGGTCTAGAGGAAGGCGTTCATATCTCATCCCTGGTGGTCTAGAGGAAGGCATTCATATCTCATCCCTGGTGGTCTAGAGGAAGGCGTTCATATCTCATCCCTGGTGGTCTAGAGGAAGGCGTTCATATCGCATCTCTGGTGGTCTAGACGAAGGCGTTCATATCACATCCCCGGTGGTCTAGAGGAAGGCATTCATATCGCATCTCTGATCAGTGGCGTAACTACAAAGTGAGGGGCCCCGATGCGAACTTTCAAATGGGGCCCCCCCCCCGCGCCAAAATATTTCCCACCGAAATTCACATTTTCCCTATTCATTTCGCACACTATAGTTGTGTTGCAATGTTGTGTAGTCTGACCTAATACTGCCCTGTACTCGCTGAGAAAAATGATTTTATAACTAACACGTCCCTATAGTAATATGTCCTCCCTCGCTCTAATTCCAAGCGCACTCCCGGCGTTTGAAACCTGTGTGCTGTTTCTTCCTGGTATGACGCTGCAGTGCGTCATTTCCGGACCTGTGCAGTGTGGGAGTGTATTGGGTGTACTGGTCGGCTCCGGAGCATGCGCACTGCACATTCTGATGCTGGCGAGTACACGCAATACTCCCCCACAGTGCACATGCTGGGCTCTGCCCACAGCCGTGTACAGCCCGTACACACACGGCTTCGCTCCGAGAACCCGTACACACACGGCTCTGCTCCGTACACCTTGTACACACACGGCTATGCTCCCTACACCTTGTACACACGCGGCTCTGCTCCGTACACCTTGTACACACGTGGCTCCGCTACTTACACCTTGTACACACGCGGCTCTGCTCCGTACACCTTGTACACACACGGCTCTGCTCCGTAAACCTTGTACACACGCGGCTCTGCTCCGTACACCTTGTACACACGCGGCTCTGCTCCGTACACCTTGTACACACGCGGCTCTGCTCCGTACACCTTGTACACACGCGGCTCTGCTCCGTACACCTTGTACACACGCGGCTCTGCTCCGTACACCTTGTACACACGCGGCTCTGCTCCGTACACCTTGTACACACGCGGCTCTGCTCCGTACACCTTGTACACACGCGGCTCTGCTCCGTACACCTTGTACACACACGGCTCTGCTCCGTAAACCTTGTACACACACGGCTATGCTCCCTACACCTTGTACACACGCGGCTCTGCTCCGTACACCTTGTACACACACGGCTTCGCTCCGAGAACCCGTACACACACGGCTCTGCTCCGTACACCTTGTACACACACGGCTATGCTCCCTACACCTTGTACACACGCGGCTCTGCTCCGTACACCTTGTACACACACGGCTATGCTCCCTACACCTTGTACACACGCGGCTCTGCTCCGTACACCTTGTACACACGCGGCTCTGCTCCGTACACCTTGTACACACGCGGCTCTGCTCCGTACACCTTGTACACACGCGGCTCTGCTCCGTACACCTTGTACACACACGGCTTCGCTCCGAGAACCCGTACACACACGGCTCTGCTCCGTACACCTTGTACACACGCGGCTCTGCTCCGTACACCTTGTACACACACGGCTTCGCTCCGAGAACCCGTACACACACGGCTCTGCTCCCTACACCTTGTACACACGCGGCTCCGCTCCGTACACCTTGTACACACGCGGCTCTGCTCCGTACACCTTGTACACACGCGGCTCTGCTCCGTACACCTCGTACACACACGGCTCTGCTCCCTACACCTTGTACACACGCGGCTCTGCTCCGTACACCTTGTACACACGCGGCTCTGCTCCGTACACCTTGTACACACACGGCTCTGCTCCGTACACCTTGTACACACACGGCTATGCTCCCTACACCTTGTACACGCGGCTCTGCTCCGTACACCTTGTACACACACGGCTCTGCTCCGTACACCTTGTACACACACGGCTCTGCTCCGTACACCTTGTACACACACGGCTCCGCTCCCTACACCTTGAACACACGGCTTCGCTCCGAGAACTCCGTACACACGCGGCTCCGCTCCCTACACCTTGTACACACACGGCTCCGCTCCCTACACCTTGTACACACGCGGCTCCGCTCTTTACACCTTGTACACACGCGGCTCCGCTCCCTACACCTTGTACACATGCGGCTCCGCTCCCTACACCTTGTACACACGCGGCTCCGCTCCCTACACCTTGTACACACGCGGCTCCGCTCTATACACCTTGTACACATGCGGCTCCGCTCCCTACACCTTGTACACATGCGGCTCCGCTCCCTACACCTTGTACACACGCGGCTCCGCTCCCTACACCTTGTACACACGCAGCTCCGCCCCGTACACCTCACACACACGCTTCTCCGCTCCGTCCACCCCGTCCACACGCGGCTCCGCTCTATACACCTCTTAAACACGCAGCACCACTCCATACACCCCATACATACACGAATCCGCTCACCTCTTTCACCCACGGCTCAGCTTTGTAGACCTCGTACACACCTGACTCCGCTCCGTACACCTCGTACACATTGCTCCACTACATACATACACGGCTCTGCTCCCTACACCTTGTACACACACGGCTCTGTTACATAAACATCCCCTCATTCAGCACCATTGAAAAAAGTGTACAGCACCAACCCACAAAAAAAAACTAGATCAATAAAAGTATATACATATATATCATATATTAATAGTAGTATATATAAGTGGAGTAGGCCTACACACAGAGAAATGAGTGGCAAACCACTCGGGATGGATAGTGAACAACAACAAAAAGAACCAGTGATGCAGGAAATACTAATTAAATGAATATCTCAATAATGATATTGAAATAAAAAGGACAAAATAATATATATAAAATGCCTTTATTATAATACATATGGCAATGGCACCAATACTGTGCCTGTACTTGGAGACAAAAATCAAGAGAACAGACTAAAAATATATTATATATATATATATATATATATATAGTTAGTTAATGACGGACTAAATAAAATGGAGTTTAACCATAAAAAAGACACATATAAGCCCTCAAAAAAGGAGAGAAAAAGAAGATGCTATCTAGATAGCCACCAGTATATATGTCAGGGGTATTCATTAAATATGTGCAACCATGCAAAAAAGTGCATAATGCGTATGTGTACAACAATCCAGATGACCACCAGTATACAGGTCCTTCTCAAAAAATTAGCATATAGTGTTAAATTTCATTATTTACCATAATGTAATGATTACAATTAAACTTTCATATATTATAGATTCATTATCCACCAACTGAAATTTGTCAGGTCTTTTATTGTTTTAATACTGATGATTTTGGCATACAACTCCTGATAACCCAAAAAACCTGTCTCAATAAATTAGCATATCAAGAAAAGGTTCTCTAAACGACCTATTACCCTAATCTTCTGAATCAACTAATTAACTCTAAACACATGCAAAAGATACCTGAGGCTTTTATAAACTCCCTGCCTGGTTCATTACTCAAAACCCCCATCATGGGTAAGACTAGCGACCTGACAGATGTCAAGAAGGCCATCATTGACACCCTCAAGCAAGAGGGTAAGACCCAGAAAGAAATTTCTCAACAAATAGGCTGTTCCCAGAGTGCTGTATCAAGGCACCTCAATGGTAAGTCTGTTGGAAGGAAACAATGTGGCAGAAAACGCTGTACAACGAGAAGAGGAGACCGGACCCTGAGGAAGATTGTGGAGAAGGACCGATTCCAGACCCTGGGGAACCTGAGGAAGCAGTGGACTGAGTCTGGTGTGGAAACATCCAGAGCCACCGTGCACAGGCGTGTGCAGGAAATGGGCTACAGGTGCCGCATTCCCCAGGTAAAGCCACTTTTGAACCATAAACAGCGGCAGAGGCGCCTGACCTGGGCTACAGAGAAGCAGCACTGGACTGTTGCTAAGTGGTCCCAAGTACTTTTTTCTGATGAAAGCAAATTTTGCATGTCATTCGGAAATCAAGGTGCCAGAGTCTGGAGGAAGACTGGGGAGAAGGAAATGCCAAAATGCCTGAAGTCCAGTGTCAAGTACCCACAGTCAGTGATGGTGTGGGGTGCCATGTCAGCTGCTGGTGTTGGTCCACTGTTTTCATCAAGGGCAGGGTCAATGCAGCTAGCTATCAGGAGATTTTGGAGCACTTCATGCTTCCATCGGCTGAAATGCTTTATGGAGATGAAGATTTCATTTTTCAGCACGACCTGGCACCTGCTCACAGTGCCAAAACCACTGGTAAATGGTTTACTGACCATGGTATTACTGTGCTCAATTGGCCTGCCAACTCTCCTGACCTGAACCCCATAGAGAATCTGTGGGATATTGTGAAGAGAAAGTTGAGAGACGCAAGACCCAACACTCTGGTTGAGCTTAAGGCCGCTATTGAAGCATCCTGGGCCTCCATAGCATCTCAGCAGTGTCACAGGCTGATTGCCTCCATGCCACGCCGCATTGAAGCAGTCATTTCTGCCAAAGGATTCCCGACCAAGTATTGAGTGCATAACTGAACATTATTATTTGTTGGTTTTTTTGTTTGTTATTAAAAAACACTTTTATTTGATTGGATGGGTGAAATATGGTAATTTATTGAGACAGGTTTTTTGGGTTATCAGGAGTTGTATGCCAAAATCATCAGTATTAAAACAATAAAAGACCTGACAAATTTCAGTTGGTGGATAATGAATCTATAATATATGAAAGTTTAATTGTAATCATTACATTATGGTAAATAATGAAATTTAACACTATATGCTAATTTTTTGAGAAGGACCTGTATATGTCAGAGGTAAGTCAGAGGTAAGTCAGAGGTAAGTCAGAGGTAAGTATGTGCAACCATGCAAAAAAGTGCATAATGCGTATATATACAAAAAACCAGATGACCACCAATATATATGTCTAGGTGTTAATAAGGTATGTGCAACCATGCAAAAAAGTGCACTATATATATATATATATATATATATATATATATATATATATATAATATATTTTTAGTCTGTTCTCTTGATTTTTGTCTCCAAGTACAGGCACAGTATTGGTGCCATTGCCATATGTATTATAATAAAGGCATTTTATATATATTATTTTGTCCTTTTTATTTCAATATCATTATTGAGTTATTCATTTAATTAGTATTTCCTGCATCACTGGTTCTTTTTGTTGTTGTTCATCATTCAGCACCATGACAAGCACAGCAGAGTCCTGCATAGTGCATACACTGAGGCCACTGATCATGTGACCCCTGACTCCTCCCCTCCTGTGCGCATAGAACAGGTAGGTGTGTGTGTGTGTGTGTGTCAGGTGTAAGCAGCACATCACTCACCAGCTAATGCCTGCCATCTCTCCAGCTTCAGTCAGTGACACGCACAGCCCTTCTGCTAGGTCACATGTCCTTCACGGACACGCCCACTCGCCGCACACTGCTGAAAGTCTGGGGAAGCTGTGGGCGTGGCCAGCAGGATGCGTGCGTGACTTGTCTCCTTCCCCTGCTACTTGTTTGCTGGACTGGGCGGGCCCTGAAAACACTGTGGGCCCCGTCGCAGTCGCGACCCCTGCGACCGCAGTTGTTACGCCCCTGTCTCTGGTGGTCTAGAGGAAGGAGTTCATATCGCATCTCTGGTGGTCTAGACGAAGGCGTTCATATCGCATCTCTGGTGGTCTAGACGAAGGCATTCATATCGCATCTCTGGTGGTCTAGAGGAAGGAGTTCGTATAGCATCTCTGGTGGTCTAGACGAAGGCGTTCATATCGCATCCCTGGTGGTCTAGAGGAAGGCGTTCATATCGCATCTCTGGTGGTCTAGAGGAAGGCGTTGATATCACATCCCCAGTGGTCTAGAGGAAGGCATTCATATCTCATCCCTGGTGGTCTAGAGAAAGGTGTTCATATCACATCTCTGGTGGTCTAGAGAAAGGTGTTCATATCACATCCCCGGTGGTCTAGATGAAGGCGATCATATCACATCCCTGGTGGTCTAGAGGAAGGCTGTTGTGAATTCTGTGGCAGAGCTCCCTCCTGTGGTCACAAGTGGTACTTTGGCTGATTCTCTCTATGAGCTTCCGTTGGTGGAGAGTGGTACTGCGGCTTCTGAGTTTCCTTCCTCAGGTGATGTGGTGAAGTCGTTAGGTGCTGCTCTATTTAACTCCACCTAGTGCTTTGATCCTGGCCTCCAGTCAATGTTCTAGTATTGAACTTGCTTCCTCCTGGATCGTTCCTGTGGCCTGCTGCTCTGCATAGCTAAGTTCCGCTTTTGTTATTTTTGTTTGCTGTTTTTTTCTGTCCAGCTTGCTTGTTTGGTTTTTCTTGCTTGCTGGAAGCTCTGGGACGCAGAGGGTGTACCTCCGTGCCGTTAGTCGGTACGGAGGGTCTTTTTGCCCCCTTTGCGTGGTTATTTGTAGGGTTTTGTGTTGACCGCAAAGTTACCTTTCCTATCCTCGCTCTGTTCAGAAAGTCGGGCCTCACTTTGCTAAATCTATTTCATCTCTACGTTTGTCTTTTCATCTTAACTCACAGTCATTATATGTGGGGGCTGCCTTTTCCTTTGGGGTATTTCTCTGAGGCAAGGTAGGCTTATTTTCTATCTTCAGGCTAGCTAGTTTCTCAGGCTGTGCCGAGTTGCATAGGGAGCGTTAGGCGCAATCCACGGCTGCCTCTAGTGTGGTTGGAGAGGATTAGGGATTGCGGTCAGCAGAGTTCCCACGTCTCAGAGCTCGTTCTATGTTTTTGGGTTATTGTCAGGTCACTGTATGTGCTCTGACTTCTATGTCCATTGTGATACTGAATTACCTAATCATAACAGAAGGCGTTCATATCATATCTCTGGTGGTTTAGAGGAAGGCATTCATATCGCATCTCTGGTGGTCTAGAGGAAGGCATTCATATATTATCTCCAGCGAACTAGGGATGTGATCATTATGCCATACAGTTATATGAAAAAGTTTGGGCACCCCTATTAATCTTAAGCTTAATGTTTTATAAAAATTGTTTTTTTTTTGCAACAGCTCTTTCAGTTTCATATATCTAATAACTGTTGGACACAGTAATGTTTCTGCCTTGAAATGAGGTTTATTGTACTAACAGAAAATGTGCAATCTGCATTCAAACTAAATTTGACAGGTGCATAAATATGGGCACCCCACCAGAAAAGTGACATTAATATTTAGTAGATCCTCCTTTTGCAAAAATAACAGCCTCTAGTCGCTTCCTGTAGCTCTTAATGAGTTCCTGGATCCTGGATGAAGGTATTTTTGACCATTCCTCTTTACAAAACAATGCCAGTTCAGTTAAGTTTGATGGTCGCTGAGCATGGACAGTTCTCTTCAAATGATCCCACAGATGTTCAATGATATTCAGGTCTGGGGACTGGGATGGCCATTCCAGAACAGTGTAATTGTTCCTCTGCATGAATTCCTGAGTAGATTTGGAGCGGTGTTTTGGACCATTGTCTTGTTGAAAGATCCATCCCCTGCGTAACTTCAACTTTGTCACTGATTCATGAACATTATTGTTATTGTCAAGAATCTGCTGATACTGAGAGGAATCCATGCGTCCCTCAACTTTAACAAGATTCCCGGTGCCGGCATTGGCCACACAGCCTGTTGTGAATTCTGTTATCAAACTCCCTCCTGTGGTCATGGATGGTACTTCGGCGAGTTCTGTTCATGGACTCCCTCTAGTGGCTGTAAGTGGAGCTGCTGCTTCTGAGGTTCCTTCCACAGGTGACGTAGGTTATTCTTTGACTGGCTGCTCTATTTAACTCCACTCAGATCGTTACTCCATGCCAGCTGTCAATGTTCTTGTACTGGTTCAGTACGCTCTTGGATCTTTCTGGTGACCTGTCTACTCCAGCAGAAGCTAAGTTCCTGATAGTTATTATTTGTTCATTGTTTCCTTGTCCAGCTTGCTATTATGATTTTGCCGTGCTAGCTGGAAGCTCTGGGATGCAGAGTGGCACCTCCGCACCGTGAGTCGGTGCGGAGGTCTTTTTGCACACTCTGCGTGGTCTTTTTGTAGTTTTTTGTGCTGACCGCAAAAATACCTTTCCTATCCTCTGTCTGTTTAGTTAGTCTGGCCTCCCTTTGCTAAAACCTGTTTCATTTCTGCGTTTGTGACTTTCATCTTATCTCACAGTCAATATATGTGGGGGGCTGCCTTTTCCTTTGGGAAATTTCTCTGAGGCAAGGTAGGCTTTATTTTCTATCTTTAGGGCTAGCTAGCTCTTAGGCTGTGAAGAGGCGTCTAGGGAGAGTCAGGTACGCTCCACGGCTATTTCTAGTTGTTGTGATAGGATTAGGGGTTGCGGTCAGCAGAGCTCCCACATCCCAGAGCTTGTCCTGTGTGACTTTAACTATCAGGTCGTTCTGGGTGCTCCTAACCACCAGGTCATAACAACAGCCCCAAAGCATCATGGAACCTCCACCAAATTTTACTGTGGGTAGCAAGTGTTTTTCTTGGAATGCTGTGTTTTTTGGCCACCATGCATAACGCTTTTTTGTATGACCAAACAACTCAATCTTGGTTTCATCAGTCCACAGGACCTTCTTCCAAAAAGAAATTGTCTTCTCCAAATGTGCTTTTGCATACCTCAGCCGACTCTGTTTGTGGCGTGCTTGCAGAAACGGCTTCTTTCACATCACTCTCCCATACAGCTTCTTCTTGTGCAAAGTGCGTTGTATAGTTGGCCAATGCACAGTGACACCAACTGCAGCAAGTTGATGCTGCAGCTCTCTGGAGGTGGTCTGAGGATTGTCCTTGACTGATCTCACCATTCTTCTTCTCTGCCTTTCTGATGTTTTTCTTGGCCTGCCACTTCTGGCCTTAACAAGAACTGTACCTGTGTTCTTCCATTTCCTTACTATGTTCCTCACAGTGGAAATTAACAGGTTAAATCTCTGAGACAGCTTTTTGTATCCTTCCTCTGAACAACTATGTTGAATAATCTTTGTTTTCAGATCATTAGACAGTTGTTTTGAGGAGCCCATGATGCCGCTCTTCAGAGGAGATTCAAACAGGAGAACAACTTGCAAGTGGCCACTTTTCTCATGATTGCATACACCTGGCTATGAAGTGCAAAGCTCAATGAGGTTAGAAAACCAAAAAAAGTTCTTTAGTAAGTCAGTAAAAAGTAGGTAGGAGTATTTAAAACAAGAAATTGATAAGGGTGCCCATACTTATGCACCTGTCAAATTTTGTTTGAATGCAGATTGCACATTTTCTGTTAGTACAATAAACCTCATTTCAAGGCAGAAACATTACTGTGTCCAACAGTTATTAGATATATGAAACTGAAAGAGCTGTTGCAAAAAAAAACAATTTTTATAAAACATTAAGCTTAAGATTAATAAGGGTGCCTAAACTTTTTCATATAACTGTACCTTATCTTTCAAACTTTTATAAGTTTTTGCCATTGTAAGTTTCCATCGAATAGATGTTCCTTCATCATATCACTGTCTTGGTGTTCTGTATTTTGTCTTTCCATTTATGAATCAGGAAGAGCAGGATGAACAGTATTATAATTTCCTCCTAAATACAGTGCACAGAATTATAGGAGGACAGATCTTTATAACAAACCTGTTATCTACAGTTCATACTGCGCTCCGCCTCCACGTTTTTCTGCCAGAATGTTATAATAGTCGCATAACTGATCATTATAATGTTATTATCACCATTCAGATAAACAGCAAGTCATGGAGAAGAAGGAATCACAGTGACATCTGCAGGGAAATGGTGGAATTACACCCTTATCTCCCATTACCGTACACTTATTAATCACAAGATGGGGTCGGGTTTTGTTTCTTTTATTATTCAAAAATATTTCTTAATAAAAATGGAATTATTAAAATGTCAATAATATGCATTAACAGAAAAAAACACTTGAAATATGTCACTGTAATGACTCTATATATGTTTCACTTTTTGTATTGAAGAACTGAAATAAATTCACTTTTTGATGATATTCTAATTTTGTGAGATGCACCTGTAGATCAATATTATATGGCTCAATATAGGACTTAAAGGGGATGTCCTACCAGTGCAGAGAGCAGCGGCCAAAAGAGTCTCTTCTGTTGGAGGACCCAACATGTCCATATGGCACGCACAGATCATTGATATCAAAGGGCATCATGCAATGCTTCATTTCCACCAGTGTGGGCGCTGTAGGGAAATGAAACACTTAGATCCCCTTGCAGATTACAACTGTTGGGGGTAGGGACGGTGTCGGAGATAGGAGCTTTATTAATCATCAACTTAAAAATCAGGAGTGAGGGGAATTTTAAGGGAAATATTAATTTTTGGTGTTGTTCCCCTTTAATATGTACATAAAAGAGGGAAATGTAGCGCCGTGTATCTGAAATGTAACAGTCCTTGTATCTGCAGGTTTTATTTCAATTCCCCTCTATTAATTAGCGGGTTCGGGGCCAAGAAGCGTTCCTTTTATGAAGGATTCACAAACCTTGAGGCCAATGACCTCCATTCACTCGGAGTAAATGAGGATCTGGGGATTTCCTGCGCCGAGCACGTCTGCTGCAATAAAAATAGCAAAATAACCATGCTCTTACCCGGAGGTTACATACAGGATAAACCCTGTGCTCCGCCACCGCCCAGCCTGTTACCTTACAGCCAGATCGGGGACAAGGTCACGGTTCTGATGTGTGGTTTGGGTAAGATTTATTTTCTTTAAAGGGGAACAATCATTTATCATAAATATATAATTTTGCTACCTGGTGTAAATGCCGCTGTTCTCCTGAATCCGGCGCTGTTTTTCTTTTGTTCCTGCGCCTCTCCATTCCTGAGATATGGCCTCTTCTTCCCGGCATATAAATTTGGTTTATTTGGTTAAGTGGGCGTGGTCATCAACTCTTTTCTGTGGGCGTGCTTTCAAGAGCCACACCCAGTTAGCTAGTAAGGACAAGATTTATATACAAGGAAGAAGGGGCCATATCTCAGGAACGGAGAGGCGCACAAACAAAAGAAAAACAGCGCCGGATTCAGGAGAACAGCGGCATTTATACCAGGTAAGAAAATTATATATTTCTGGCACATGACAAGTCCCCTTTAAATTCATAAATTTACTTTATAATCTTGCCTTGAATTATGAAGAGTGAGTACAACTGGGGTCCTACCTTTCTGTATATTTTTTTCAAAGTTTCTGAGGGTCTCAGTTCTGATCACTCGTCCCTTGAGTGTTGTTCTTCACTTGTTGCAAGACTACAACTCTCAGCATGCCCTGACTACTGCAATATCAGACATAGTGACCAGCGGCTCGAGAACTCAGATGCCTTGAAGGATTATTACTGGCCATACCCCAACCCTGCGAGGCTGAGGTATCCCCTAAATATTCCAGTGTGACCCTATGCTTAAGGCTTAAGAGTGACTTAGAATATGTCCCTGTTGGATAGTGCCCCTATATACGGTGTCAAAAATAGTGCTGTCTCAGGACAGTGCTACCTGACAGAACAATAGGTACTGGGACTGACATATGGAAAAATGTTTGGTGCCACACGGCTATGGAAATTCCTATATTAGCAGCCACATCCAAAAATAACAAGCAAAAATGCCTTTGGCCTGCTGCAGAGTAGCTCTCAGCACCTGATATAGATAATTTTGATATCCGGATCAGTTTTTACCTTGGCAGCAACAGTAAGAGGAGTCGAGACCTTCCTCCTTCAGACGTCCTAATCCTGGCTCTTGTCTCCCACTTGTTTCTATGGCCACTACACGACCGCAGCTATTTCCTCGCTCTCGACATGGCTTTCATTGAATTCCCGACTGAAGTCTGCGCATCTTGTATTCGGTTCCTGTTGGAGCTTGCATGGATTTCATCCATCAGAGGGGGGCTGGGACTTGACAGCCATCATTTTCTGAGCTGATTCATTACTTATTTTTATAGTGGTTGGAGCTTCGTTTATCCAAGTACAAAGCACCAAATCCTCTGCAGTCATAGACATAAATGATGCCATTCTTATTGCAAGCAGCCACCACTAGAGGGAGCCTTCTGCATACAGTTTATACACTGGACTCAATAATGATCTAGCTCCCTCTAGTGGTGGCCTTTGGTAATCAAAGTGTCAAATTCTGATTTCTGCAGCCATTCTAATAGTCACGGGTTCCATATTTAGCCCAATGTCCGCGGAGACTTCTGCCGAATCCCGACTCCATCAGAACAAATAAATAGAAAAAAAAGTTCGGGTGTCAATGGAGACGTGTGGTGTGAAGCAGATGTGGGAGACACAGGTGCCGTAATCGGGTCCCATCATTTATCCGAGGCTCTGAAATAAATGTGAAGCGCGGTGAGTCTGAACAAGCAGAGCTGCAGTGTAAAGCATGGGGAACAGATGGCTCAGCAGCCTCAGGCAGTGATGGTGGCAGGTAATTGAGGTGGATTTAGGGATGAATAGGACAGGTGCACCATACCTGCGAGCGTCCCAGCAGATAAGTGCCGGAGCAGACCGCCCCTTTAAGTGCTGCTGTATATCCTGTATAATGCACGATATTACCCACAATGCATCACTGGGACCAGCACTAAGTTCATCCAGGGATAAAGGGAAGTGTGAATGCGTCTGTGTCACAAACCTGCACCTGAGCAGAAGCAGACGCCACGTCCAGATCTCACCCCGCGCCACGGGAGACTGTGGCTGGCGGAAATCCAGGAAGACAGAAGCCGCCTGTGACTCACTGTATAGGATATCCAATCTTATGGGTAAGGTCAAGAGGGGACAAAGGCAGGACACAGAGTAAGGTCTCGTACTCGTCTGCCAGGAAAACGGACGGGTGCAATCCGATAAGAAAATCGGACCGCACTCCGACCGATGTTAATCTATGAGTCCCGGCTCATCTGCGATTTATTCCTCAGCCAAAATCAGACTGAAAAAATGGCAGCTGCTGTGATTGTCCCCGTATATCAGACAAGAGTTGTGAATGGGTGCGAGAAAAAAGTCGCACAGCACTCGGACCATGTAAGTGCTGTTTGAATTTTACACAACGGTGTACTTTGAAAAGCCGGCAATTCATCTGCCTCATACAGTAAAATCACACTGACAAGTTAGAATAGAATAGGGTACATATATACACATATAATACATACATACATATATATATATACAGTATATATATATATATATATATATGTCAGAGACATATACAATTATTACAGCGTGTGTGCAGCTTACATGTATTTCATTACTGAATAAATTGTTTTCTGAAAAAAAAAAATGTCGTAAAGTCCCCCAAAATTCTATTAACCAGCAGAGGGAAAGCCAATGGCTGGAGGCAAATGTTTATGGGAAGGGGTTAATACCAATGAAGCTTCCCAGGCTAATAATGTTGTCAGTTCACAGCTGTATACTTAGCATTTACTGGCTATTAAAATGGGGGACCCCCCCCAAAAACATGACCCAGGGTCCACCTGTAATTAATAGCCAGCAAAGGCTAGTTAGACAGCTGTGGGACGATATTAATAGCCTAGGAAGGGGCCATGGATATTGGCCCCCTCACAGACTAGAACATCAGCTCTTTGCTGTAAGATGTGCCAAATCTGGCACTTAGCCTCACTCTTCCTCTCATTTACCCTGGTGCGGTGGCAAGTGGGGTGATAGTATTGGGGTTGATGTCACCTTTGTATTGTCTGTTAACATCAAGTCCAGGGTTTAGTAATGGAGAGGCATCTAAAAGACACCCCAATTACTAACCCCATAGTGATATTGTATAAAAAAAAACTCTGACGCCCAGAATAAAGTGTTATAATTGAAAGAATGACACAGATGCCTTTAAAGAATCTTAATTGAACTATACTCACATCATCACCTATTCCACTGAAGCCATGGTCTCCTGTAACAGAATCAAAATAATAAACTACAATATTCCTCACCTGTCCGCTGAGAAGATAATCCATTTGTCCCAAAACGGGTCTAGCTCTACCTCATCTAGATGTCAGGCTGCATTGTTGCATGATGTGACTATACAGCCTGATATCCAGGAGAGACACTGAGCTGTGCATGCTTGTTCAGCACCTCTCGGTGAACTCCTTTCAATTCACTGATGTTATAACTTTTCCCACGACGATCACACGACCGTCAGTGAGTTGGACTGAGCTCATTGGCTGTGAACTCTCAAGACCCTTCTGACAGCAACGCCAGCTTGAGAACTTTTTCACGCTCGCGGTGACATCAGTGAGGTGAAAAGAGTTCTGAGCAAGCATACACAGCTGTGTCTCTGCTGGATGGCAGACTGTATAGTCACATCATGCAACAATGTGTTACGCCGCTGTTTCATACTTACCTGGCTGGCTGGCGCGCTCCTGATGCTCCTTCTTGCTCTCCTTCTTCTGGCTTCTCCGACGCTCGTCCCTTCTGTGGTCCGCGCATGCGCAGATGCGCTCCTCTCGTTGCTGAGCCTTCTGGGAGGTTGTGACCCGGTGGCTCCGCCTCCAATATGGAGGCGTTCGTCGGGTACTTCTTCCCAGCATCTGCCCTGCTTAGACGCCTTTGCGTCTATTGCGTTCGCTAGCTTATTGCCAGCATCTCCTTAGGTTCTTCGGCTCCGGTCTCTGCATCCTTTGCTGTGACTCCTGCCGTGCCTACCAGTTCTGTGTTCCTGCCAGTCCTGAGTTTCCTGCCGCACCTACCAGTCCTGTTTTCCTGCTGTACTTACCAGTCCTGTGTTCCTGCCATTCCTGCCAGTCCTGATTTTCCTGCCGTACCTACCAGTCCTGTGTTCCTGCCAGTCCTGTGTTCCTGCCGTACCTACCAGTCCTGTGTTTCAGTCGTGCCCTGCATAACGTGTGTTTTCATCTTACCGGTCAGCACTTTGTCTTCGCTGCCTCTGTCCATCTGCTGGTGCCTCCACCATTTTGGTTTCCTCTATAGCTCCGACCTCCCTCCGTCTTCTGTTCTCCCTTTGTCCTATCCTCAGTCATACCTTTTGCTCCTGCAGTTGCGGCTTCACCCTCCTTGGGCCTGTCCCTAACGCTCCCTGTATAGGGGGTGGCATCATCGGGTCCGCTCGCCCTCGGGGGCTCTGAAACCATGACCCAGAGGGTCCACTTCTCTAGTCCTCATACAATGCAGCCTGTCATCTAGATGTAGCAGAGCTAGACCCATCATGGGACAAATGGATTATCTTCTCAGCGGACAGGTGAGGAATGTTGTAGTTTTTTATTTTAATTCTGTTACAGGAGATCATGGCTTTAGTGGAATAGGTAATGATGTGAGTATGGTTCAATTTAGATTCTTTAAACTCGTCTGTGTCATTCTTTCAATTATAACTTTATTCTGGGTGTCTAGACCCATCGTGGGATAAATGGATTATATTCTCTGCAGAAAGCTGAGGAATATGGTTGTTTATTATTTTAATTCTGTTACAGGGGACATTGGCTTCAGTGGAATGGGTGATGACATAAGTATGATTTAATTTAGATTCATTAAAGGAGTCTGTGTCATTCTTTCCATTAAAGGACTTTTTCTGGGTGTCTGTTTTCTTACCATGTGACTATGGGGTTACTAATGGGGGTGTCTTATAGACGCCTCTCCATTACTAACCTTGGGGCTTGATGTCACCTGACATTGCAAAGGTGTCATCAATCCCCCAACTATTACCCCTCTTGACAAGTGGGAAGAGTGAGGATAAGTGCCAGAATTGTTGCATCTTATAGATGCACCTTTTCTAGAGTGGCTGAGAGCTGATTTTTTAGCCTGAGGGGCAGTATCCATGGCCCCTTCCTAGGCTATTAATGTCAGCCCGCAGATGTCTGCCTCGCCTTTGCTGGTTATTACTTATAGGAGGACCTTAAGTCATTTTTTGGGGGGTACCCCATTTTATTAACCAGTAAAGGCTAAGCATACATCGGTGAGCTGCTATTAATAGCCTGGGAAGTTCCATGGTTATTACCCCTTCCCAGGCTATAAGAAAAAAAGACTCATTACCAGTTATCAAAAACACTTGATTGCAGTTGTTGCTGCTAAGGGCAGCCCACCCAGTTATTAGGTTTAGTGGGCATTCACTTTTTAACACAAGGCCCTGGAGGTTTGGATTTCTTTTTCCCTTTATAAGACCTTAATTTATAAATTGCATTTTGTTATTACTTGTGTTATCTTTGTCTGATATTTACACTTGTTTGGTGATCGGAAACATTTACGTGTGACAAACATGCTAAAGAATAGGAAATCAAGGAGGGGGCAAACACTTTGTGACACCACTGTATATATAATGTATACACATCTGCAGGGTGCAGGACGGTGGCCACAGCTTTAACCGATTTATCCATCATCATCCTCATTACAGCATTAGGCTCATTAGCCTCCGGCAGGGAAGCAGAATATGACTGTAATCACTATAACTCCCATCATAACAGAACACTTTATAAATATCCTTCCCCCGATATTAGGGGCATCATTATACATTATAACGAGTCCTGGCCCTGGGACAAGAATGTCAGAATATTATGTGACCTCGCAGACTAAACAGTCGCTGCACCCGGACCCCGAGCCAAGTGCAAGTATTACTACAGCAAGTGCAATAAATCGTGACAGCGCCGCCGCAGCCCCCTGCACTGAGCAGAGCCCCCCGCACCAACTGCAGCCCCAAGCACAAATAGCAGCTCCCGACACCGGGCACATTCTGCTCATTTTTATTTTTCTGCTTGTCAATGAGAAATTTGGGGGATTAAGAGGAAAATCCAAAACTTCACACAAATTGTTAAAAACAACATAAACGGAAAAACAACTGTCATGATTGTACCACATCTTATGGGGGGCTGCAGCAGGGGGTTGGGATGCGTAAATCTGTGGCACATTTGCATAGTTATTCATGAGGACAGTTTTAAAGGGAATGTGTCATCAGAAAATAACATTGTTTATAGATAACAGGATCCACCATTCACAAAAGGTTTTGTCACAGCTCACCTCCTCCTACTGTACAATGTCTGATAACACCTCTGTATACAGTGGATAACACAGGATCCACCATTCACAATAGGTGATGTCACAGCTCACCTCCTCCTCCTGTACAATGACTGATATCACCTCTATATACAGTAGATAACACAGGATCCACCATTCACAATAGGTGATGTCACAGCTCACCTCCTCCTCCTGTACAATGACTGATATCACCTCTATATACAGTAGATAACACAGGATCCACCATTCACAATAGGTGATGTCACAGCTCACCTCCTCCTCCTGTACAATGACTGATATCACCTCTATATACAGTAGATAACACAGGATCCACCATTCACAATAGGTGATATCACAGCTCACCTCCTCCTCCTTTACAATGACTGATAGCACCTCTATATACATACATAGTAACATAGTTAGTAAGGCCGAAAAAAGACATTTGTCCATCCAGTTCAGCCTATATTCCATCATAATAAATCCCCAGATCTACGTCCTTCTACAGAACCTAATAATTGTATGATACAATATTGTTCTGCTCCAGGAAGACATCCAGGCCTCTCTTGAACCCCTCGACTGAGTTCGCCATCACCACCTCCTCAGGCAAGCAATTCCAGATTCTCACTGCCCTAACAGTAAAGAATCCTCTTCTATGTTGGTGGAAAAACCTTCTCTCCTCCAGACGCAAAGAATGCCCCCTTGTGCCCGTCACCTTCCTTGGTATAAACAGATCCTCAGCGAGATATTTGTATTGTCCCCTTATATACTTATACATGGTTATTAGATCGCCCCTCAGTCGTCTTTTTTCTAGACTAAATAATCCTAATTTCGCTAATCTATCTGGGTATTGTAGTTCTCCCATCCCCTTTATTAATTTTGTTGCCCTCCTTTGTACTCTCTCTAGTTCCATTATATCCTTCCTGAGCACCGGTGCCCAAAACTGGACACAGTACTCCATGTGCGGTCTAACTAGGGATTTGTACAGAGGCAGTATAATGCTCTCATCATGTGTATCCAGACCTCTTTTAATGCACCCCATGATCCTGTTTGCCTTGGCAGCTGCTGCCTGGCACTGGCTGCTCCAGGTAAGTTTATCATTAACTAGGATCCCCAAGTCCTTCTCCCTGTCAGATTTACCCAGTGGTTTCCCGTTCAGTGTGTAATGGTGATATTGATTCCCTCTTCCCATGTGTATAACCTTACATTTATCATTGTTAAACCTCATCTGCCACCTTTCAGCCCAAGTTTCCAACTTATCCAGATCCATCTGTAGCAGAATACTATCTTCTCTTGTATTAACTGCTTTACATAGTTTTGTATCATCTGCAAATATCGATATTTTACTGTGTAAACCTTCTACCAGATCATTAATGAATATGTTGAAGAGAACAGGTCCCAATACTGACCCCTGCGGTACCCCACTGGTCACAGCGACCCAGTTAGAGACTATACCATTTATAACCACCCTCTGCTTTCTATCACTAAGCCAGTTACTAACCCATTTACACACATTTTCCCCCAGACCAAGCATTCTCATTTTGTGTACCAACCTCTTGTGCGGCACGGTATCAAACGCTTTGGAAAAATCGAGATATACCACGTCCAATAACTCACCGTGGTCCAGCCTATAGCTTACCTCTTCATAAAAACGGATTAGATTGGTTTGACAGGAGCGATTTCTCATAAACCCATGCTGATATGGAGTTAAACAGTTATTCTCATTGAGATAATCCAGAATAACATCCCTCAGAAACCCTTCAAATATTTTACCAACAATAGAGGTTAGACTTACTGGCCTATAATTTCCAGGTTCACTTTTAGAGCCCTTTTTGAATATTGGCACCACATTTGCTATGCGCCAGTCCTGCGGAACAGACCCTGTCGCTATAGAGTCACTAAAAATAAGAAATAATGGTTTATCTATTACATTACTTAGTTCTCTTAGTACTCGTGGGTGTATGCCATCCGGACCCGGAGATTTATCTATTTTAATCTTATTTAGCCGGTTTATTATACAGTAGATAACACAGGATCCACCATTCACAATAGGTGATGTCACAGCTCACCTCCTCCTCCTGTACAATAACTGATATCACCTCTATATACAGTAGATAACACAGGATCCATCATTCACAGTAGGTGATGGCACAGCTCACCTCCTCCACCTGTACAATGACTGATAACTCCTCTATATACAGTAGATAACACAGGATCCACCATTCACAATAGGTGATGGCACAGCTCACCTCCTCCTCCTGTACAATGACTGATAACACCTCTATATACAGTGGATAACACAGACTCCACCATTCACAATAGGTGATATCACAGCTCACCTCCTCCTCCTGTACAATGACTGATAACACCTCTATATACAGTGGATAACACAGGCTCCACCATTCACAATAGGTGATATCACAGCTCACCTCCTCCTCCTCCTCCTGTACAATGACTGATAACACCTCTATATACAGTGGATAACACAGGATCCACCATTCACAATAGGTGATGTCACAGCTCACCTCCTCCTCCTGTACAATGGCTGATAACACCTCTATATACAGTAGATAACACAGGATCCACCATTCACATTAGGTGATATCACAGCTCACCTCCTCCTCCTGTACAATGACTGATAACACCTCTATATACAGTAGATAACACAGGATCCACCATTCACAATAGGTGATGTCACAGCTCACCTCCTGTACAATGACTGATAACACCTCTATATACAGTAGATAACACAGGATCCACCATTCATAATAGGTGATGTCACAGCTCACCTCCTCCTCCTGTACAATGACTGATAGCACCTCTATATACAGTAGATAACACAGGATGCACCATTCACAATAGGTGATGTCACAGCTCACCTCCTCCTCCTCCTGTACAATGACTGATAGCACCTCTATATACAGTAGATAACACAGGATCCACCATTCACAATAGGTGATATCACAGCTCACCTCCTGTACAATGACTGATAACACCTCTATATACAGTAGATAACACAGGATCCACCATTCATAATAGGTGATGTCACAGCTCACCTCCTCCTCCTGTACAATGACTGATAGCACCTCTATATACAGTAGATAACACAGGATGCACCATTCACAATAGGTGATGTCACAGCTCACCTCCTCCTCCTCCTGTACAATGACTGATAACACCTCTATATACAGTAGATAACACAGGATCCACCATTCACAATAGGTGATATCACAGCTCACCTCCTCCCCCTCCTTACAATGATTGATAGCAAAAAAACTCCGAAAATAGATGGAATGGTTGATGCAGCTTTGGATGTGACTGGAGTAGCTGCTGTAGTGCTGTGTGGTCACACGTTTCCTTCTGCCCATGGATGGATGCAGTGATGTCCCCGGGGTGCGGCGCTGTTTATGTGCCGATGATTAGGCGGTATTATTTGGGAATGTGGTCAGGGGCTCGGCGCGGTGCGTTCCATATTTTGGAGGCGGCTCGCTGGCAGTTTACATTACCATGTGAATAATTATGTGACCCCGGTGAGGAGGCGCTGGCGGCTCGTTACACTGTTTACACAAGCGTTAGCATTTCGGATCATTAGCGAATATGACAAATAGGTTTTAAAGTGGCGTCAAACAATGGCGCTCCACATCCAGCATCAAAGGGTAGCGCTGCTCCGGGCGCGAATTCTGCTAAATAATAAGAATCATTTTTCAGACGAACGAACTAAACGTGTCCGGGGGAAATGAGAGACCCTCTGAGCTCATGTCCGCGGACGCCAGCGCCAAAACCAGCGCCAAAGCGCCCTCCAAACACGGCCCGAGAGCCAATACAAGGCACTGAACAACATCAGGCGCACGGAGGGTTCAGCTCGGCCTCTGCTCAGGCTTTCCCAGACTCCTGAACGGCAAATATGGAAACAGATTAGCTACATTTATCGCTCAGGATCAGGAGTATATTGTGAACGCTGCTTTGGCTGCTTTGGCTGTGACTAGAGTATAAGATACTGCTGCTTTGGCTGTGACTGGAGTATGATATACTTTATACAATTTACATCCGCACAGCCGTGACCCAACAGGCCAGTAAGGAGGACATATTGCAACCCGAGAGCCTTTAGAAAGCTGGAATTGTCGTTGCAGCTTTGGATGTGACTGGAGTATAAGGCACTGCTGCTTTGGTTGTGACTATAAAGAATAAGATGCTATATGCAATTTACATTAGGACAGCTGTACCCAACAAGATCAGTCAGGAGGAAATATTGCAAGAGGCCTTTAAAGAATAGGACCAATTGTGGTTGCAGCTTAGGATGTGATTAAACTTAAGCTGCTTACAAAAAGCAGGTTTTGCTGCATTTTTGTTTGCAATTATTTTTTTTGCTGTGTTTTGTGCATGTTGATAAAGTTTAGTGCATGCAAAAAAAAAAACATTCTGCAACTTCCTGAGGTTTTTGCACCAAAAACGCAGCAAAAACTGATCCCTGTGTTTATTGCTGATTTTTTTTACCCATTACTTTCTATGGGTAAAAAAAAAGTTTTCCACTTCAGTTAGGCCGGCGTCACACTTGCGAGTTTTACGGACGTAAGAGCGCAGAAACTACGTCCGTAAAACTCACAAAAAAAACAGCACAATTATTCTCTATGCCCCTACTCCTATCTGCCGTATTTTACTGATCAGTATTATACGGCTTTCTACGGCCGTACAAAATCGCAGCATGCTGCGTTTGTCACCGTACTGCGCAAGAAATACGCCAATGAAAGTCTATGGAAGCGTGAAAAATACGGATTACACACGGACAAGCAGTGTGACTTGCGAGAAATACGCAGCGGTGTTAGAGAGAAAAGCCGGTAATTCAGTGCGGTGTACAGTAAAATCACACTGACAGCTTACAGTCCAATAGGTAGAATAAATGTGTACACATAGAATAGGTATATATATATATATATATATATCAGTGAGACACATATATGTATATATATTAATATTTATTCCAGCGCTATACAGCTTGAAAGCCGGTAATTCAATTACCGGCTTTTTCTTTCTCCTTCCTAAAACCCGACATGATTTGAGACCTGGTTTACATACAGTAAACCATGTCTTCTCTCCATTTTTTTTGCAGATTCCACACTACTAATGTCAGTAGAGTGTATCTGCAAAATTTGGCCGTTCTAGCTCTTAAAATAAAGGGTTAAATGGCGGAAAAAATTGGCGTGGGCTCCCGCGCAATTTTCTCCGCCAGAGTAGTAAAGCCAGTGACTGAGGGCAGATATTAATAGCCTGGAGAGGGTCCACGGTTATTGGCCCCCCCCTGGCTAAAAACATCTGCCCCCAGCCACCCCAGAAAAGGCACATCTGGAAGATGCGCCTATTCTGGCACTTGGCCACTCTCTTCCCATTCCCGTGTAGCGGTGGGATATGGGGTAATGAAGGGTTAATGCCACCTTACCTAGAAAGCTCCCAGGCTTTCTAGGAAAGTTCCCACGATCTATAAACATCCAGCAGAGGGCGCCTCACCGCAAATGAAGCTAAATATAGATCATTGATCTATATTTAGACTCATTCCCCGGGGTTTTGCAGCGAGGAGTAGCATTGCATTAGCAGAGCTCCTTGCTGCAAAATGTTTTAACCCCTTCAGAAGGATTTACATCGTTGGACGTTACAGATCTGCGGAGGGTAAGTATATTGTTGGTTTATTATGTTTCTTTACTCACAGAACGAGGGTCTTCAGTGACTGGATTGGGCGTACAATAAAATACTCCAACAACCATTGTTTTTATTTCATTAAAATAATTTTAAATAATGTGTTTGTGTTTTATTTAACCCTTTACTACAATTGGATTAATAATGGATAGGTGTCATAATTGACGCCTCTCCATTATTAATTAGGCTTAATGTCACCTTACAATAGCAAGGTGGCATTAACCCTTCATTACCCCATATCCCACCGCTACACGGGAATGGGACGAGAGTGGCCAAGTGCCAGAATAGGCGCATCTTCCAGATGTGCCTGTTCTGGGGTGGCTGGGGGCAGATATTTTTAGCCAGGGGGGGGGCCAATAACCGTGGACCCTCTCCAGGCTATTAATATCTGCCCTCAGTCACTGGCTTTACTACTCTGGCGGAGAAAATTGCGCGGGAGCCCACGCCAATTTTTTCCGCCATTTAACCCTTTATTTTAAGAGCTAGAACGGCCAAATTTTGCAGATACACACTACTGACATTAGTAGTGTGGAATCTGCAAAAAAAATGGAGAGAAGACATGGTTTACTGTATGTAAACCATGTCTCAAATCATGTCGGGTTTTATGAAGGAGAAAGAAAAAGCCGGTAATTGAATTACCGGCTTTCAAGCTGTATAGCGCTGGAAAAAATATTAATATATATACATATATGTGTCTACTGACATATATATATATATATATATATATATATATATATATATTTTTTTTTTTTTTCTTTTTGGGACACATGGATCACTTCTATAGCGGTATGTTGGTTTTGCAAGCCTGCGATAAAACCACGCAGTACGGATGCCATACGGATTACATACGGAGGATGCCATGCGCAAAAAACGCTGACACACCCTGCCTACGGAGGAGCTACGGACCACTATTTTCGGGACTTTTCAGCGTATTACGGCCGTAATATATGGACCGTATTGTTTTACGCTGTGTGTGACGCCGGCCTTAGGAAAAAACAAATACAGAATGCATGAGATTTCTGATATAGCTTTTGATGGTGCTATAAAATGCAGCTTAAAAATTGCCTAAAAAACCAGCAGCAATGCAACGTGTCAACATAGCCTTAGCGTATAAGATACAGCTGCTTTGGCTTTGACTGGAGTATAGGATACTTGCTGCAGTTTAAATTAGGATAGCTGTGCCCAACAAGGCCAGCAGAGAGCAGATTTGGCAAACAGAGCTTTCAAGAAACAGGAAGGATTGTGAATGCAGCTTTGGCTGTGACTAGAGTATAAGACACTATATGCAATTTACATTAGGAAAGCTTTACCCAACAAGGCCAGTAGGGAGGACATTTTGCAATTTGAGAGCCTTTAAAAAAAAAAAAAAAAAAAAAATACTGGAAGAATTGTGATTGTAGCTTTGGATGTGACTATGGATATAGAATACTGCTGCTTTGGTTGTGACTAGAGTCTAATTTATGCACTTTAATCTGGGACAGCAATGTCCCACAGGGTCAGTACAGAGCAGATTTTCAAAATTGAGGGCCATCAAAAAACAGGAAGGACTTGTGATTGCAGCTTTGTCTGTGACTAGAGTATAAGATGCTATATGCAATGTACATTAGGATAGTTGTACCCAACAGGGCCAGTAGGGAGGAAATCCTGCAATATGAGAACTTAAAAAATACAAAACAGGCAGAATTGTGATTGCAGCTTTGGATGTGACTGGAGTATAAGATGCTGCTGCTTTGGCTGTGATTAGAATCTAACATACTTTATGCATTTTAATCTCGGACAGGAATGATCAGCAGAGAGCAGATTTAGCAAATTGAGGGCCATCAAGGAACAGGGATAATTGTGAATGCAGCTTTGGATGTGACTGGAGTGTAAGAGTGGGCCAGGAGTTACTCTTAGGCCGACGTCACACTAGCGAGTTTTACGGACGTAAGAGAGGTGCTGAAAATACGGATTGCACACGGTACAATGCTTCTCTATGCCCCTGCTCCTATCAGCCGTATTTTACTGATCCGTATTATACGGGCTTCTACGGCCGTAGAAAATCGCAGCATGCTGCGTTTGTCACCGTATTGCGCAAAAAAAACATCAATGAAAGTCTATGGAAGCCCCAAAAATACAGATTACACACGGACCAGCAGTGTGACTTGCGAGAAATACGCAGCGGTGTTAGTGAGAAAAGCCGGTAATTCAGTGCGGTGTACAGAAAAATCACACCGACAGGTTACAGTAGAATAGGTAGAATAAATGTGTACACATAGAATAGGTATATATATATATACTAGATTGTGGCCCGATTCTAACGCATCGCGTATTCTATAATATGCATGTCCCCGTAGTATATGGACAATGATGATTCCAGAATTCGCGGCAGACTGTGCCCGTCCCTGATTGGTCGAGGCAACCTTTATGACATCATCGTCACCATGGCAACCATTATGACATCTACGTCGATACTGTGTCCGTCGCTGAATCAGAAACGTGAGATGTCTACGTCCTTTATGACATCATTGTCGCTGTGCCCGTTGCTGATTGGTCGAGGCCGCCAGGCCTCGACCAATCAGAGACGCGGGATTTCTACGTCGATGCTGTGCCGGTCTCTGATTGGTCGAGGCCTGGCGGCCTCGACCAATCAGAGAGCCGGGATTTCCAGGACAGACAGACAGACAAACCCTTAGACAATTATATATATAGATATGTCAGTAGACACACATATGTATATATATATATATATATATATATATATATATATTAATATTTCATATAGCGCTAGATAGCATTAAAGCTGGTAATTCAATTACCGGCTTTTGCTTTCTCCTTCCTAAACCCGACATGATCTGAGACCTGGTTTACATACAGTAAACCATCTCATATCACCATTTTTTTTGCATATTCCACACTACTAATGTTAGTAGTGTGTATGTGCAAAATTTGGCCGTTCTAGCTATTAAATTAAAGGGTTCAACGGCGGAAAAAATTGGCGTGAGCTCCCGCGCAATTTTCTCCGCCAGAGTAGTAAAGCCAGTGACTGAGGGCAGATATTAATAGCCTGGAGAGGGTCCACGGTTATTGCCGCTAAAAACACCTGCCCCCAGCCACCCCAGAAAAGGCACATCTGGAAGATGCGCCTATTCTGGCACTTGGCCACTCTCTTCCCATTCCTGTGTAGCGGTGGGATATGGGGTAATGAAGGGTTAATGTCACCTTGCTATTGTAAGGTGACATTAGGCGAGATTAATAATGGAGAGGCGTCAATTATGACACCTATCCATTATTAATCCAATACTAGTAAAGGGTTAAAAAAAATACACAAACACATTAAAAATTATTTTAATGAAATAAAAACAAAGGTTGTTGTAATATTTTATTGTTCTCTCAATCCACCTGAAGACCCTCGCTCTGTAACAAAGAAAAAATAATAAACCAACAATATACATACCTTCCGAAGATCTGTAACATCCCACGATGTAAATCCATCTGAAGGGGTTAAAGTATTTTACAGGCAGGAGCTCTGCTATAATGCAGCTGTGCTCCTGACTGTAAAACCCCATTACAATCATGAATATGCGGCTCCACCTCCCATAGGGGCGGAGCCGCATATTCATGACTGTAATCGGCGGCCCCACGTGACCGCTCATACTGGAGAAGGTGCAGCCAGGACAGGAAGCAGCGCCAGCCGGCGAGGGAGCCGGGTGAGTATTTTAATAACAGCGGGGGGGGGGTCGCACAGGGGGTGAGAGGGGGTTGGGCACATGCAAACGCTGCTGCAGGGAAGATATGAATCGCGGCTTCAGCACCAGATGCAGGGGACAGCGCTAAACTTTAGCGCTGTCTCCTGCACTGTGCGTGTGGTACCCAGTGGGCACACATGTGCCACACTGATGTGCCACAGAAACACACCGGCACACGGACATGGATAATTCCGGTACCGATTTTTCCGGTACCGGAATTATCTGGACGTGTCAGACTGCCCTTATAAGAATGTCCTGTTTTTGCTTTGTTTTTTATGTCTGAAGTTTATTACTTTCTGGATGCGATAATAAATGTTATTGTTTTTATTCTTCTTTGTAGACCAAGCGCTGGATTTTTGTTAAGAATTGTGAAAGCAGCTTTGGATGTGACTAGAGTATAAGATCTAATGTAGCACAAGTTCAGGATAAGATTCTTTATGAAGATTTAACATGTCCTTGATATTATGTGGAGACCATGAGTAAGAAAGAGGCAGCAGTGAGGGGCTGGGAAAGCTGGGTGCACAGCTTTGGATGTGGCTAGAGGCCAGAACCTCATGGAGCTTCAGTTCTGTACAGAATGAACTGAGAGACCTGTATCCTGCAAGAGAAGAGTCACAAAATAAAGGCATTTGCCATTCAGGATTGTTGGAAAGCTGGGTGTTTCTAATAAGTACTAAAGCAAAGATCTCAAAGTAGAAAATCCACCGGAAGATGCAGGAGATGTACATGAACTAATGGCATTAGCCTTCCAGGAGTGCAGGAAAGCTGGGTGACAACCCTTGTAGAACATTACATATCTGTTCCTGGGAAAGCTGGGTGGCCTTTTTAGGCTTCTGCTCCTTGCTATGCGGCTCTAAGACCCCAGCCTGGCTGTGCTTAGATATGGATGGAGGAGACATTCAGGACTACGGGAAAGTTGGGTGACATTCAGTAAGTGCAATACAGGACTTTGCTGATTTTCCAGATTTTGGAACAAGAACTAATACAAATGCGCGAGAAGCAGCGACAGATATCTGGGTTTGTTTGTCATTTAGGATCTTAGAAAAGCTGGGTGGCTTCCACTTAGGATACCAGAGGAGACTATTGCTTCTCTACATCGCTCTCCTGATCAGCACATGTATAAGGAGCAAGCGATACATCACTAAATTTGCCGTTTAGGATTATAGGAAAGCTGGGTGACTTCCAATAAGGTCGCTGCAGTATTTTTCTGCTTTTCCGTGACCCAGAACAGCACATTTTACAGATTTAGGCACTGAATAATCACATCTGACATTGCGATATATAGGAAAGTTGGGTGACAACCAGTATGTGCTGTTCCAATTCTAACAGAGATTTGCCTTTCAGAGGTCTGGGAAAGCTGGGTGACAGAAGAAACCATTGCTCATCATTAACCCTTAACTAATTTTCTTCTATGTACCCTTAAAGGGGTAGTCCCCTATCCTATGACTTACTGATCTCAGGGGGTCCGACGGCTCCCAAGTGCTTATACCCAAGAATGGATGGAGTAGGGGGGGACGCATGTTCAGCCTCAGCCCGTGTCATTGTCTATGGCACTGCTGGATATAGCGGAGCGCTGCACTCGTCTTCCCACCACAGACCTATAGACAATGAATAGGGCGGAGGTGAAGTATGTGCCCCCCGCTCCGTCCATGAGCCCCAGTAATGGGGTCTGTAAAGTTTTATTTATTATGCACCAAAATATCTGAGCTTTTGCAGCTGCTGCCTGACATTGAGCGCCGCTGGTTATACCTCTCATGTAAAGGGTTAACACATTTATCAGCTCTACATATATAATTCTAAGAGGGTTCAATCTATAAGACCTCCAGATACCACAGGAACGGGGGTCCCGTGTCCCCGATGTGCAGCCATGTGCATGTAAGACCACCCATTCACTGTGTATGGGCGTGGTGGTCTCGCTGCTGCTCCAGTCTCTAATTTAGAGGGGATCCCAGAGGGCGGACTCCCACCCATCCTACATTTTAGGGTCCCACAGGTCAGATCGTTGGAGAATGTATATGGGGGCACCCGGTCCGCTACCTTACGTCCCCCCGGTGAGGAATCCATCACACCACGTTGACTAATTCGTGTGTTTTTGGCCGCGGAGTTGACGGGGGACCTGGTCTGTGTCACTAGGACTTTTCCCGGCACACCCCCCCCCCTCCCCCCCCCCCTCCCCACCAAACAATAACTTACAAGAGTGGAAATCCGGCGGTCCCATTGACGTATATGGCAGCGGACCCCCATGTTCTCGTTATAAATGGGCTCTTTGATGAAGTCGTCACACAAGCCCAGATCCCGGCCCCCCGGAGCCACAAGCCGCCTTCTACTCATCGGGGTCCGGATGAGATTTCTGCATGAAGCGCGGCTGTGGACCCCGACCTGACGCTGAGCACACGGGAGTCACGGACATGAGGGCAAAATGTTTTGTGGCCTTTCTCTGGGCAAAAAAATTCCCCCCGAACAGCATAGGGGATTGAGTCTTACAAGATCCCCCCCACAGGCTGCGGAGAAAGTTTTTACTTTTCCAAAACTTTTTTTTTTTAATCAGAGGCGTCTGCATGAGGCTTCACTTTACCTGCGAGAACTTGGATCAGGTTTTGCACTGATGTAAGTTTGCCCACTGACATAAACAGTCTATAATGTTAAGGGTAAGTTAATTTTAATATAGAGAGATAGAATTTCAAAAATAAAATCCAGAAAATCGCATTGTATAAATTATATAAAATTATTTGCATTTTGCAGTGAGAAAGAAGTATTTGATCCCCTACCAACCATTCTACAGACCAGTTAGACGCTCCTAATCAACTCGTCACCTACATTACAGACATCTGTCTTACAGAGTCACCTTTATAAAAGACTCCTGTCCACAGACTCAATCAGTCAGACTCTGACCTCTACAACATGGGCAAGACCAAAGAGCTGTATAAGGATGTCAGGGACAAGACCATAGACCTGCACAAAACTGGAATGGGCTACAAAGCCATAAGTAAGACGCTGGGTGAGAAGGAGACAACTGTTGGTGCAATAGTAAGAAAATGGAAGAAATACTAAATGACTGTCAATCGACATCTATCTGGGGCACCATGTAAAATCTCACCACGTGGGGTATCCTTGCTCATGAGGAAGGTGAGAGATCATCCTAAAACTACAGGGGGGAACTTGTTAATGATCTCAAGGCAGCTGGGACCACAGTCACCAAGAAAACCATTGGTAACACATTACGCCGTAAAGGTGTAAAATCCTGCAGTGCCCGCAAGGTCTCCCTGCTGAAGAAGGCACATGTGCAGGCCCGTCTGAAGTTTGCCAATGAACACCTGGATGATTCTGTGAGTGATTGGGAGAAGGTGCTGTGATCAGATGAGACAAAAATTTAGGTATTTGGCATTAACTCAACTCGTTGTGTTTAGAGGAGGAGAAATGTTGCAGATGACACAAAGAACACCGTCCCCACTGTCAAGCATGGAGGTGGAAACATTATGTATTGGGGGTGTTTCTCTGCTAAGGGCACAAGCCTACCTCACCACATCAATGGGAGAATGGACGGAGCCATGTGCCGTAAAATCCTGAGTGACAACCTCCTTCCCTCCACCAGGACATTAAAAATGGGTCGTGGATGGGTCTTAAAGCAAGACAAGGACCCAAAATATACAGCCAAGGCATCAAAGGAGTGGCTCAAAAAGAAGCACATTAAGGTCATGGAGTGGCCTAGCCAGTCTCCAGACCTTAATCCCATAGGAAACTTATGGAGGGAGATGAAGCTCCGAGTTGCCAAGCGGCAGACTCAAAATCTTAATGATTTAGAGATGATCTGCAAAGAGGAGTGGACCAAAATTCCTCCTGACAAGTGCGCAAACCTCATCATCAACTACAAAAAACGTCTGACTGCTGGGCTTGCCAACAAGGGTTTTTCCACCAAGTATTAAGTCTTGTTTGCCAGAAAGATCAATTACTTATTTCCCCCACTGTAACTACTATAATGTGGCTCCTATGTACAAGAATATAACTAATATAATACTGCCTCCTATGTACAAGAATATAACTACTATAATACTGCCCCCTATGTACAAGAATATAACTACTATAATACTGCCCCCTATGTACAAGAATATAACTACTATAATACTGCTCCTATGTACAAGACTACAACTACTATAATACTGCCCCCTATGTACAGGAATATAAAACTACTATAATACTGCTCCTATGTACATGAATATAACTACTATAATACTGCCCCCTATGTACAAGAATATAACTACTATAATACTGCCCCTGTATACAAGAGTATAACTACTATAATACTGCCCCCATGTACAAGAATATAACTACTATAATACTGCCCCCATGTACAAGAATATAACTACTATAATACTGCCCCCTATGTACAAGAATATAACTACTATAACACTGCTCCTATGTACAAGAATATAACTACTATAATACTGCCCCCTATGTATAAGAGTATAACTACTATAATACTGCTCCCTATGTACAAGAATATAACTACTATAACACTGCTCCTATGTACAAGAATGTAACTACTATAATACTGCTCCTATGTACAAGAATATAACTACTATAATACTGCCCCTATGTACAAGAATATAACTACTATAATACTGCCTCTATGTGCAAGAATATAACTACTATAATACTGCCCTATGTACAAGAATATAACTACTATAATACTGCCCCTATGTACAAGAATATAACTACTATAATACTGCCCCTATGTACAAGAATATAACTACTATAATACTGCCATATGTACAAGAATATAACCACTATAATACTGCTCCTATGTACAAGAATATATCTACTATAGTACTGTCATATGTACAAGAATATAACTACTATAATACTGCTCCTCTGTACAAGAATATAACTACTATAATACTGCTCCTATGTACAAGAATATAACTACTATAATACTGCTCCTATGTACAAGAATATATCTACTATAATACTGCCGCTATGTACAAGAATATAACTACTATAATACTGCCGCTATGTACAAGAATATAACTACTATAATACTGCAAAGAAAGAAAAAATCCAGCTACACGAAAATCCAAAAACCCTTCTTTGTTGGTGTGAATAGAAAACACTCCAGTCAGGGAACTAAAATGCCATTGTATTAGGTAACAACTAGTTTCATGTAGTAAATGCCTTAGTCAATCACTACCTGAAACTGAACATACATTGTATATAATGAATAATACCCCGTGCATAGTACAAAAAAAAATCTCTGCACCTCTCACTGCAGTTACTGTTCCAGTCTTTTGGGGTCTTTCTCTCCAGCATTGCACATCTAGGAGATTACCTATTCTTTGCACACTTGCTCTTTTTCAGTGATCTTGAATGGAGACATCTATGAACCGCAAATTTAAAGGGGTTGTCCGGTACTAGGACAACCCCTTCTAATACCCCATGCTTGGCCCCAATAAAATAGAATGTCCATACTCTCCTTCTGTGCCGGCGCCGCTCCTGTGGTTTCGGCACTCGCTCTCCCCGGGGCTCTCGTGCGGTTGTAGGACACAAGGTGCCAGACGCCCTATCAGCGCTGGCGTCACTATCTCCTCCTTCGGACAAATTGAACATGAAGAGGAAGTCCGGGCTGCAATGGATCTCTGGATTCCTCTTCATGTTCAATTCGACACAAGGCGAGGGTGGTGACACCAGGGCTGATCGGGCGCTGGGCACCATGTGTCTTACAGCCGAACAAGAGCCCCGGGAACGCGAGTGCCGACACCACAGGAACGGCGCTGGCATGGGAGGTGTATAGGCTTTTATTTTATTGGGCCAAGCGTGGGGAATGAGAATGGGTTGTCCTTTTGTGGACAACCCCTTTAAATCTTGTCACAGATTCTCAATGGGATTTGGGTCTGGACTGAGTGGGCTGTTCACACATATACTTTGATCTAGACCATCCAGTGTAGTTTTGGCAGGATGTTTAGGATCATTGTCCTACTGGAAGGTAGACCTACGCTCCAGTCTCAAATTTTTTTGCAGACTTCAACAGGTTTTCCTGTTGCTCCGTTTAGCTCCATTCATCTTCCCATCAGCTCTGACCAGTTTCCCTGCCCCTGCTGAAGAAAAGCATCCCCACAGCATGATGCTGCCACCACGTTTTACGGTGGGGTGGTGTTTTTAGGGGGATGTAGTGTTCGTTTTCAATCACACAGAGCGTTTTGCATTTTACCACAAAAAGTTCTCTTGCTTCCTCTGACCAGAGACTTTTCTTCCCTTTACCCACTGGGTCCCCCTACATGACTTTTTCCAAACTGCCAACAGGACTTCTTATGGCTTTCAAAACTGTCTTTCTTTTTGCCACTCTTCCATAAAGGCTAGATTTGGGGAGTATACGACTAATAGTTGTCCTGTGGACAAATTCTCCCCCCTGAGCTGTGGATCTCTGCAGCTCCTCCACAGTGACCATGTGCCTGTTGCCTGCTTCTCTAATTAGTGCTCTCCTTGCTTGAGATGTTTAGGTGGATGGCCATGTCTTGGTAGGTTTGTAGTTGTGCTATACTCCTGACTTCCATTTTTGGATGACTTATTGTACACTTCTCTGTGAGATGTTCAGAGCTTGGACATTTTTTTTCTTTTTAGAACCTAACCCTGCTTTACTCTTCTCCACTTTATCCCTGACCTGTCTGGTGGGCTCCTTGGTTTTCATGATGCTGTTTGACACCTAATGTTCTCACACAAACCTCCAAGGCCTTCACAGAACAGCTGTAGCTATACTGAAATCACCCCCCAGGAGGACGCAATGTACAAATGTGACTTCAGGAGGCATTTGGTCATTCAGGATTTTATTTAGGGGTGTTAGGCGTTCGACTATGGGGGCTTGAATAGAAATGGATGTTATAATTTTTAGACTTATATTTTTAAAATAATTACAGAACCTTGTATCATTTTGTTTACACGTCACTAACACTTGCTACTTTGTGTTGATATCACAGAAAATCTCAATATAATACATTGTGGGTATAACGTGAAAAAAACGTGGAAAAGTTGGATAATGTCTGGTTTTCTTAAACATGTTCTTGGCCGACCCACAGCACATCAGGATCCGTGGTAAGACTCTGAACCTTCTCATGTCTGGCAACCAACCCAAATACAACGAGGTCTATGTTCATCACCCTGAAACACCAAAAGTGAGAATTTGCTGAAGGAGGCGCCTTTCATCCAAGGAGTCTCGTGTCTCCATCGGTTCTGGACTTCATTCTCTGGTTTTCTAAGAAGGTTCTGACACCCGGGGTAACCAGCCTCATCCTGTGATTCCCGCTATCGGCCTCTCGGATGTCGCTAAGAAATCTTTATTGTGGCTCGCGCTGCATTCATCCGACCATTGGACATTCTCAAAAAAATGACAGCAATGAAAATGTCAGCACCGATGAAACGTTACAGGAGACGCCTGAAGACCCCGGACGACCTTGTGCTGCTCATGTGGAAAGGAGCTTTACAGTTTTCCAGACTTAAAAATAAATCCTCCGAGGTGCCTGCGAAAAATTTACGGTGCGTTTTTGCTGAGGTCGTAAAGCATGGGCAATGGGAAAAAATGCTTTGCGAAATCACATGTGATCTTGTATAAAGACAGACACTTTTTTTTTGGAAAAATCTCAAAATATTTTTTTCTCTACTAAGGGTCTTCTATAGGTGACATACGAATGCTGCATTTATCTTTACTTCTTTAGGATTACACCAGCCTCCGCCATGGTCCTACTAAACCTCACACAGCTCATAGCACATGGTGTACAATATAGGTTGTGCTCCAACCACATCCAAAATCACTGCTAGATTCCGCCTGTATGAATAGAGTTGTACATAATATAAGAATGGTCACATCATTTGTTCTTTCCATCCTACACTTTCACCAGTTTTCTCCTCTGTCGATTCCAGCTCTAATTTTCAGTCGTCTCTGAACTAGTGGGTGTAGACTGGCTGCTATGATGTCTCCTATACTGTGCACAGATGAGAAATTCCTGCTCCTCTATGAATAGCGCACATTAAGAAGCTGCTGCATGGGAGATATTTTACAGCAGTACTGAGCAGTGTTGGTGGGAATCCAGCACTGAAGTCAGCTAAATGATTAAAGGCAGCATGGTGGGCATCGTACAGCAGTACTATGTTGTGTTGATGTGCATCCAGCTCTGAGGTCAGATGGTTACTAGAAGGCAGCATAGTGGACATTATACAGCAGTATTAAGCAGGGTTGATGTGAATCCAATTTTGAGGTGAGCTAAACATTTACAACACAGTGGACATTGTACAGATGACCTGAGCTGTTCAACTTGAACCAGCTCTGAGGTCAACTAAATGTTTACTGGAAGGCAGCACAGTGGACATTGGACAGCAGTACTAAGCAGTGTTGATGTAAATCCAGCTCTGAGGACAGCTAAATGTTTACTGGAAGGCAGCACAGTGGACATTGGACAGCAGTACTAAGCAGTGTTGATGTGAATCCAGCTCTGAGGCAAGTGGTTTATTAGAAGAATGCGGTAGAGAGCAATGTAGCTGTGAATGCCACACTGTAGTGAGATAAACACTTACTAGACACAGCAGATTTCATTTTGCTCCTTGCCTCTCTATAGGCTTTAAGTAGCTGTAATCTTAGTGAGCTGGCAGACTATTTTGACCAAGGCTGACCTGAATTCTTAAGGCAAGGGGGAAAAAAAGGTGGCTTGTAAGTGTAAAAATGGGTATTAGACCTACCGGTAATTCGGTTTCCAGGAGTCCATCCTGACAGCACCTGGGAGGACATCATCCTCCTCCTTGCAGGGACAGGAAACAACATACGAGAGATTAAAAGGTCCCACTCCTCCCCCTTTCCTTTAGTGTTTTGACAAGTACCACACCATGGATAGATGCAATTTGAATTCTTTTAATTAACCAAATCATATTACAGCACATGAAATAGTATACACAGGGGGGGAATTAACGGTGCTGTCAGGATGGACTCCTGGAAACCGAATTACTGGTAGGTCTAATACCCATTTTCCAGGATGTCCCCCTGACAGCACCCTGGTGAATGCCAAAGAAAACTCCCTTAGGGAGGGATTACTGCTTGGAGAACCTTTCTCCCAAATGACATTTGCTGACCTGCTACCACATCAAGTTTATAATGTTTACAGAATGTATTCACCCTGGCCCAGGCCACGGTTTTCGCAAAAGGAGGGTAAAATTATTTCTTGGTTCCGATTTTGCACGGATGCTATCTTGGGGATAAAAGATGGGTCTAGTCTTCAAATTATGTGGTCATCGCGGATCTGTAGATACGGGTCTCTAATAGATAGAGCCTGAATCTCCCCCACTCTTTTAGCTGTTGTAATGGCCACTAGGAAGGCTGTCTTCCAGGTGCGAACAGAGATGGGCATATTTTCATCAAGGGTAAAAGGCTCTTTACAAAGAGCCCTAAGGACTAGGTTTAAGTCCCAGAGGGGAGACAACTGCCTAATAGTGGGGCGCAATCTCTGGATGGCTTTAACAAACCTAATTACCCAAGTGTGAGAGGCCAAAGGGTAGTCCAAGTAAGTGCTGAGGGTCGAAATCTGTACCTTAAGGATACTAGGCCTAAGACCCATGTTGAACTCTGCCTGAAGAAAATCCAGGACTCTAGGGACATCAGGGATCTCTGCTACAATGGCGGACCTGCCACCCTCCATGCAGTACTTTTTCCAGATCTTGTAGTAGATCGCTGAAGTTACTGGTTTCCTACTAGCTTGTATAGTGGAAATGACTTGATCCGATAAACCTCGGGCTTTCAAGATGTCCCTTTCAGGATCCATGCTGAGAGGTGTAATCTTCCCGGGTTCTGATGTAAGACCGGACCCTGATGGATGATGTCCTTCCACAGAGGAAGCTTGATTGGGTTCTCTAAAGCCATGGATCCCAGCACCGGGAACCAGCTTCTTTTTGGCCAGAATGGAACAATTAACAGGACTCTTGCTTTGTCTTCCTGGATTTTCCTGAGTACCACCGGAATAAGAGCTATTGGGGGAAAGGCGTAGGAGAGAGGTTCGTCCCATGTCTGGCTTAGGGCGTTGACTGCTTCTGGCATGTCTGAAGGATTCAGAGAATAAAATCTGGGCACCTTTGAATTTTTCCTTGTGGCAAACAAATCTATTCTGGGAGTTCCCCAATGGTGGCACAATAGTTGGAAAACTTCCTGATTTAGTTCCCACTCTGTCGAACAGATTTCTCTTCTGCTCAGATAGTCGGCCAAGACATTTTGTGATCCTTCCAGGTGCACCACTGTTATGGAAAGAACCGTATTCTCTGCCCATATAAATATTTTGTGTGCTAGATCTTGTAGCTCTGTGTCTGGGACCTCCCTGGTGTCTCAGAAATGATACTTCCGTCATGTTGTCAGTCAGAACTTTCACATGCTTGTTTTTTTAATAGGGAATGATTTCTTAAGGTTTCCCAGACTGCATAAAGTTCCCTGAAGTTTGATGACTTGTAGCTGATGTCTTCGGGCCACCTGCCCTGAAAGAATTTTTCTCTCTAGATGCGCTCCCCATCCCCACTGACTGGCGTCTGTGGTGATTACCACACAAGGGGACAGAATCCACAAGACACCTGTTCTTAGGTTGCTGAATTGGGTCCACCATAGTAATTATCTTCTCACTCCTGTTGAAAGTCGCATTGATCTGTCTAAAGACATCCGCTGACTATCCCATTCTGAAAGTACTTGACTCTGTAATGGTCTTGAGTGGGCTTGGGCCCACCTGACACATACTGTCATTCCTAGGATTTGCATGGCTGATCTTATGGTAACCCGATGCTTCGGAAACTCTGTAACCATCTTCCTTACCGATTCCTGTTTTTCTCTTGGTAGAAAAGGTCTGCAAGTTGAGTCCAGAAGTACTCCCAGGAATACTTTTCGAAACTCAGGCTTCAGCTGTGACTTCTTCCGGTTGACCACCCAGCCAAGGTGTTCCATCACCGAAATGGTTCGATCTCTGTGTAGGATTAAAGTGTCTGCGGATCGGGCCACCAGGAGAAAATCGTCCAAATAAGGAATTATTGTAATTCCCTGGTTAGGTAGGCAACTACTTCTGCGACCAATTTTGTAAATATTCTTGGAGCCGAGGCCAAGCCGAATGGGAGGCATTGAAATTGGAGGTGGCAGGTGTGGTCTGGTAGGCTTACAGGGAATCTCAGAAGTTCCTGAGAAGTTGGGTGGATCGGAACCTGATAGTAAGCACTCTTCAGGTCGAGAGTGCACATTACTGAGTTTTTGTCTATGAGGTGGATGGTTGATCTTATGGATTCCATCCTGAACCTCTTGTATTTGACCCAAAAATTTAATGGTTTTAGATTTGATTGTGCACGATTCCCCTGACTGTTTTGGGATTGAAAATAGGGATGAGTAGTGACCTCTGCCTCTTTCTGATGAGGGAACCCGTACTATAACTTTGGAGCTGACTAGCTCCTGAAGGTCCGCCAACATCGAGTCGGCCATAACGATGATAGGTGAGATATATCTTTGAGGCGGGGGAGAGAAGTTCTATTTTGTAGCCTTCTGATATTATATTTAAGACATTTGTTTTCGGTGATATGTCTCCAGTTGTTCACGAAACAACTGAGTCTGCCCCCTATACCTATGGGGTCATTGCCTTCTAGATCTTGAGCTAGATCCAAAAAGGGAGTTTTTTCCCCTTCTGCTCTGAGTGTAGGAACTCCTATAGGTATCTCTATTGGATTTCCATTATTCTCTATAAGCCAGTTGTTTGCGAGGCGGCGGCCTCCTCCAAAAAGGCAGAAATTTTCTAGGCTTCTCCTCAGGAAACCCTTTCTTACTATCAGATGCAAACTCTAGGATGTCGTCTAAAGCCTGTCCAGATACCCTGGACCCTGAGAAGGGTATGGCGCACAATTTATTTTTGGAGGCATTATTGCCCAACCAGGATTTAAGCCAAATAGCTCTACGAGTTGCATTGGACAAAGCTGTTCCTGGCAGCAAATCGCACAGATTCAGCCGAAGTATCAGCCAGGAAGGTGGTGGCAGATTTTATAATGGGAAGAGAAGAAATTATTTCAGCCCGCAGGGTCTTATTAACTAAATGTTCTTCTAACTGCCCCATCCACAGGAACATGGATCTGGCCACTGAAGTGGCCACTATATTAGTCCGTATCAGGGCTGCTGATGCTTGCCAAGCACGGCGCAGGAGAATATCCACATTCCGGTCCATAGCATCTCTTAGACTTGAGTCCTCGAAAGGAATGGATGTCTTTTTTGTAACCTTAGCTACGGGCACATCAACCTTAGGGATTTCTTCCCACGTCTTGATATCGTCTGGGTCGAATGGTAGACGGCCTTTAAATTCCCGGGACATCACTAATCTCCGCTCTGCTTCCTTCCATTCTTGTAATTTCATGAGACGGATATGTTCGCTTACAGGGATCACTGTCTGCTTCTGAGATGTAAGACCTCCGAACATTAGATCCTGCCTGGACTGTGGACGCGGGACCTCCTTCATCTGCATAGTATTTCTCACTGCCTGCACCAGGTCTTCCGTATCTTCCAGCGGAAAAAGATACTTTCTGCTCTGATCCTGATCCTCTAATGGAAGTTCACCTTCTTCTTGGTCAGAGTCCTTAAAATCTGACGCGTCCTCTGAAGATAGATTCAGATCTCTGCTCCGGGTCCCATCTAGGTCTTTTACGTCTTGGGCCTAGACTGGAAGGGCGATGCTGTGATAGAGTAGCTAAGGAAGCTTGCACTTCCTCGTGGATTAGGCTCCTCATTTCAGACAGGAGGGATGGTTGTTCCTCTTGTACGACCTTGGAAATGCAGGAGCTGCAGAGGGCTTTTTTGTAGGCATCTTGCAGTTTTACATGGCATATGGAGCAACGGTTAGACTTTGCTGAGGCCTTGCCTGGCTTTTTTGCCATTGGAGGGGGTGCCTGCGAGATATCCTTATCCTAGATGACACAAGAATAGGGATAGTCAGGACTATGCTGAGTGTCTAAGTGCGTGTCCCGATGCATCTGCGCTATGCACACTTACCCCCATGTCCTCACTCCTGTTCTCCATATCTTCTGTTTCAGGCATCCGTACCCTGCAGGGAAAACTATGCTGCGATGTCTGCAAATCTGATGTCAGCGACGCTCACCCCCAGAGTGCTCTCTACCATGGGGAATCTGCGCCGGATCGATCGCTCACGATACCGGCAGTAGCGCTGCAGATACTTCCGCGTTAACATGTGAAGACGGTGGCCATATGTCGGTGCTGACGTCACCAGAAGCGACGCTTTACTGCTTCCGCCGGCCCCTCTGCGTCTCTGCAGGGAACGCATGGTTCCGGGCGCCTCTTCTCTCCGGACATGGCGCCTGAGCAGAGAGCCTCCCAACGGGAGGAGCGGCTGTTACCCAGGAGCCCGTCCGCTCACTGGTCTCTGGGGTAGAGGGACTCCCCACTGGGAAGTTCCGGCCCTGGGCCACTTGAAAGGGGGAAGGGTATTGGACCAGCCACACGATCTCCGAGCCCTCCGGTAAGCTGCTCGCTGTGCTCTCGTGTGTCCCTCCATGCAGGGACAGGAAAAACACTAAAGGAAAGGGGGAGGAGTCGGACCTTTTAATCTCTCCTGTGTTGTTTCCTGTCCCTGCAAGGAGGAGGAGGATGTCCTCCAGGGTGCTGTCACGGGGACATCCTAGAAAAGAAGATTTTGCTGATAAGATCTACTGACGTTTTTTATACTCACTTCTATAATGACAGCGACCATTTAAAGCTGAATTAGTCCAGCTACAACCGCTAAAGCCATCCCACGAAGCAGTGACATCTTCTCAGTGACGTCCATGACAGCCTCCAGGTACAAATACAGGAGGCAGTAATGGATGTTACTGGGGTCTCTAGCTCGTTACAACCTCGTTATAGGCACCTTAAAATTACCTCGTTATAGGCACTTTTAGCTCTTAATATTATCAGTTTTACTTTTCATAAATGACTATTCTCAGATTGTTTGTACTTCCAAGAACTATTTTGCAACATGCCAATTATTAAAAATTTTCATCCGTTTTTCAGACCCCACTTTTGTTTACAGGTCATAACCTTGGAAACCGACCACCGCTGCTAGACAGCCAAACATGCTCAGTGCTGACAAGCTCGTTCCAAACAATTTTGTTTTGGAGAAACCAGGCCAGCATCGCTGGAGCGCACCATTACCGCCTAATCCTGGGCAGCTGCACTGCAGAAGGCAGAAGTGGTCGGTCTCCGAGGCAATAAGCTGGAAACAAGTGTCAATATTTCAAGAACTGATACTTTTCAAATTCACTGAGAATTTAGAATTTGTATCAATCTGTGAAGATGGGAATAACCCTTTAAACTAACCCTTAATTATACTCCTATAGAAGTGAATGGGAGTCAAAGTTTTCTGAAAGAAACCAGAACGACCTATAAAGTAAAATTCTAAGAAGTGTTTTTTTTTTTTTTTTTTTTTTTTTTTTAGAATTTTCAAAATTTTGATTTTAGAGATGAAATGATGGACCGGAGTCATAAATTATCCTCAGCCACTGAGACATCCACCGTCATACATAGCACTTGGGAGGCCGCAGGTGACCTAGACAACCTCCTTTATGAAAGCCGCACTATAGGGCATTGTGTAGATGACAAGGGTCCGCCAGCATCGGTGGCAGTGACTGATGAGAGGTGTCTTACGTCCGACATCGCTGCTGTGAATGAAGAGTCAGGGAAGGAGAGAAAGATTAATGACGGGACACTTTGTTAAATCAAATGGGAGATTTATTGGACAATTCGCAGTTGTATTTATGACGACAGCCGCACAAAAGACGATGCGACCTGGAGATGAGTTGGGGGCGCTATTTATCTTGTGTCTTGTGCTGAGAGTTAGTAGAACAAAAAACTTCATTTCTAAAACCCCAATGATTAATGAAGTTTTAAAAAAAAAAAAATGAAATTTTTAGCATTTTTGACAATATCTTATCTGAGTTTTTCATTCACTGTAAGGTCGCACTCACACGTTTTTTGTTTTTTTTTTACGAGAAAACGGACCACAGTCATGAGTTTGGTCCGAGTATCAATTTTTCCATAATGTGGATCCCACCTTTTCTCAATCATGGTGGGCCGCAGCCGAAGAATGGGAGGTGAAGGGTAGACGAGAAGGACAGGCATGTGAAAATATGATCTGCTCGTATGTCATAGATACAATGCGTTATATAGTATCAAAGGGTGTTAACTGTTCCGCAGGCTTCAGAGCTGAAATCTCCCATCATCCCCTGCTTGTTTATTGCCCGTGCATACTATTTTACTATTTTCAGTAGCAGAATTGTGATTGCAGATCCGGAAAAAAAAAAAAGTTCTGCCATTTGCTTATTCATCACATTCTCAATGCAGAAGACCCCAAATTCCAGAAATGTAAAGAGGAAATCACCCATTAGATTTTCTTGGCATGTTTTGCAAAATAATGACCAAATGACCATGTTTTGGAAAGTGCCTTCTCAAAAAAAAAAAAATTTCAAACTAAACAGCTGCAACATTTCCTGCCTGCACGGGGGTATGAATACTTTTGCAACCTTTTTAATAGCTCTGACTCATCGGAAAAAATAAATATGTAGCGATTTTACAAAAAACTAATTTTTACATAGACCTGTGAATGAACGTCGGCAAAAGAAAGACGGCAGCCTGGAGGCAGAATGATGTATGCTTTACTGTATATTCATAGGAAAATAAACCCCCCACGTAGAAACAGAATTTTTTCCATTAACATAAATAATTTTTTTCCATTTACATATTTAATACTGTGCATCAAAGTTGAGGGGAAGAGAAGGGGAAAAAAAAACAAAAAACAAAAAAAAAAAACAGCATTACGTGCCAAAGCAAGTAAAAAAAAAAAAAAAAAAATTATTATAAGAAGAGACACCCGGCACTTCCTTGAAATAATGGAGGCTTTTCCGCCAAAACCGACATTTTGTACTGATCCAGTGCATCTAAAAATGAAGCAACTTTTCAAATTTATTTTGTACATGGCACCTGTGCAGACAAATGTATCTCCATGGTAACAGACTACAACGTTGGTTTGTAGTCTGTTTCCAGAGCGACACTTTTTTTTTTTCTTAAACTGTCACCGGCATACATATAGATAAATTTGCCAAAAGTGAAGGACAGATGTAAGGGAGTATGCCTGCAGGAACTGACTATGCACAGAGTCTGTAACCACAGGAAAACATGGGTATGCATAGGGGCTGCATACACACAATTCTATAGATTTTTATTCAAGGTTGTTAGTAATGGAAGTTGCTTAATTTTTTATGCTTTGTGATATTATGAAAAAAAAAAAAGAAGAAATGGCTGGAAATTGCAGCTTACATTTTTTTAAGAACACTTCTCCCCGAGGCTTCATCCTGTTGGCATTTTAGGGCGGACAGCACTTTCCTGATCACTCGAGGACCTCCCGAGCCTCATACGTGTCTCTAAAACACTTATTTCGGCTCAGGAGACCAGCCCAGAAATCATGGTCACTACACGCATCAGGAAATGCAGACATGTGAAACCGGACTTTAAGTCCGGTTTCATATGTCTGCATTTCCTGATGCGTGTAGTGACCATGATTTCTGGGCTGGTCTCCTGAGCCGAAATAAGTATTTACATAGCTTAGAAATAGGACTATGGTGGCGCTTTAAAAAAAGAAAAAACCCTGACATTTACTACTGGTTCCCACCACTGCACCTGCTTATGCCTTCCTCTTCCAGTGTGAGTGTGTTGCGAGGTCACCACTGCAGCGCATATTATATATATATATATATATATATATATATATATATATATATATATATATATATATATATATATATATATATATATTTATTTATTTTTTTTCTGGGAAAGCTGGGTTACAATCATTATAGATGGCAATTTCAGCTTCCACACAGCTTGTCACCACGCTGCTGACAGAATGGCAATATTACGCAGCCCTACAGTTTAGGAGTCTGGAAAAAACAAAACACCATGTTGCCAGTGATCCAACTTTGCCTGAAAAATGACTAGTTGTAACTTGGTATTTACTTATATATTTTTTTTTGGGGGGAAAGGGGAGAGATATGGTATAAAGCAAAAAAGTGACATCTTTATTGTAAAAAAAAAAAAAGCCACTATAATAATTCCTGGCTTATGAATTTCTAGCTACATGCTAAATAGGATAGAAAAAAATACCTCTGCATGAACATGCAGGCAGAAGTGACAAGTCCTTGGGCTTGTGTGCACATGTCGGGGGTGAAATCAATTTAGATTTTTCTATAAAAAAAAAAAAAAAAAAAAAAGAAGTATATACCTATATATCTATAGAGAACTTTCTTCCTATGAGCTTACAGGCCAGAATAGGTGCAGCTGCCTACATAGCCGTGCACGGACATTACTAATGAAATCCCTGTATGTCAGATTAGCAGGCTGTGCAGATGTAAAAAAAACAACAAAAAACTGAATTTAAAAGGAAATATCCACGCTGAATATCTGTTTGTGAAAACGTATCTAAAATGAAGCAACTTTTGCAAACATTCTGAGTTCTAAACATTCCAATGGCGTCTCCATGGTGACAGACTACAAACAATCCCTGTGTAGTCTGATCCTGTAGTCATGTGATACTCCTCTCTGCTATCCCAAAGGAATCAGGGAAATGAATGAAAGAAAGTGACAGCAGAGTCAGACTACACAGGGATCCGTTTGTGTCTGTTACCGTAGAAACACACAAGTCTGCATAGGAGCTGTGTAAACAAAACAAAACAGAGCTATTTTACAGTTGAAAGTTGCTCCATTTTTCATTCTAGATACAGTTAAATATAAAAAATAAAATGTAATCTTAAATTTGAAGGATGGAGGATAACTACCCGACCACTGGAACCTCCACTGATCCTAACAACGGGGGCTCTCAGTGGTGGTCAACCATGTGCACTGCAGCTCCATTCACGCTTATGGGAGCGATGAAGACCAGCAGAGAGCAACCCTCCGCTATCTTTGGCAGTCCCATTAAGAATGGAGTGGCTCTTCAAAGCCCCAGTTCTCGGAGTCGGTGAAACCCAGCGATCAGGAAGTTTTGCCCCTATCCTATGTTTAGGGGGTAAAGAAGCATTCTCAAGATTGGAAATTAAGTGGCCGGATTGAAAATGGCGCCACTCTGGTCCATAGGCCGCAGCTGGTATTACTACTCTGCGCCAGTAAAGTGAATACCAGACCATAGTAAAGAATGTCGCTGCTTCAAAAAATACATTTCGTACAGCCCCTTTAAAAAAAAATTAAAAAAAAAAAATTTAATTTTTATTTTTCCAATACACGTAGGCAGTGGAATGACGACTTCAGGGGGCGTCTTTAAAACAATTCAGTGGCTTTTTTTTGCCAGAAATGATAATGATGTGCAAAGAGGGATCTTCTCCGGTTACTTATCGGAACTCTTCCGCGGTCTACGGAAACTGCCCAGGTTCTCGTTCAGTGCGTAAATTCTACGGGAAAATTCCTCAAACTCTCCCAGGACTTGATCGTCGCACTCCACGGCCACGGCGCGGTCCACGGGAATACTGTTAAACGCTCCTAATTGATCCCCAGAGGAGAAGTCCGAGGCTTCGGTGCCCAGAATCTCCTCGGCTTGTTCCACGGCGCAGTGCAAGTCGCCGCCGAGGGAGGGGAGCGCGGCGCAGGAAACGGCGTCACTGCCAAATTCCATGCTTTCGTTCTGCGAAAAAGTTCCGTTAAGGGCGCAGGAGGAGTCTGAGAAATGCGCGGCCTGGCTGTGCTCCTGGCTATCTGTGGTTGCTACACTGTCGCCGTTAAGGCTCTCGCAAAAATCCTTGCGAGTGTTTCCCGAGGACGTGCCGGTGCTGGCGTCCAGCGAGTAGGCGAGGTGCCCCTGGTCTGCCGGCGTGGCTGGGACCAGTATTGCGATGGGCTCCGCCACTGCCGCCTTGTAGCTTGGTGGAGGGGTTCTGTATTGCGTTTTTTCATTCTCTGAACTGGCGCGCTTTCGAGGTCCCTTTTCCGGTGTTGGAGTCCGACTAGAGAACCCGAAGTCGTGGCTTCCAAATGTGGAGCTGGCCGGCCTCTTTGGAACTGGGATTGCACTGGAAGTCTGATGTCGGTCACTGGTGGAGACACAAAAGAAAGATTAATGACTGAGCGAGGGAGAAAGGCGAAGACCTTCATCAGACTCCATAACCTGCAAGATCTCATCAAACGCTTGTTATACAACTGTATCTAGGCCAGAAAGCAAATGTCTTATCTCACAGAGGATTTACAGGACGTTCTACCGAAAACATTACATCCAAGCAGAATAGTGAGTGCAGCTCTGGGGTATAATACAGGATGTAACTCAGGATCAGTAATGTAATGTATGTACACAGTGATTGCACCAGCAGAATAGTGAGTGCAGCTCTGGGGTATAATACAGGATGTAACTCAGGATCAGTAATGTAATGTATGTACACAGTGACTGCACCAGCAAAATAGTGAGTGCAGCTCTGGAGTATAATACAGGATGTAACTCAGGATCAGTAATGTAATGTATGTACACAGTGACTGCACCAGCAGAATAGTGAGTGCAGCTCTGGGGTATAATACAGAATGTAACTCAGGATCAGTAATGTAATGTATGTACACAGTGACTGCACCAGCAGAATAGTGAGTGCAGCTCTGGGGTATAATACAGGATGTAACTCAGGATCAGTAATGTAATGTATGTACACAGTGACTGCACCAGCAGAATAGTGAGTGCAGCTCTGGGGTATAATACAGGATGTAACTCAGGATCAGTAATGTAATGTATGTACACAGTGACTGCACCAGCAGAATAGTGAGTGCAGCTCTGGGGTATAATACAGGATGTAACTCAGGAGCAGTAATGTAATGTATGTACACAGTGACGGCACCAGCAGAATAGTGAGTGCAGCTCTGGGGTATAATACAGGATGTAACTCAGGATCAGTAATGTATGTACACAGTGACTGCACCAGCAGAATAGTGAGTGCAGCTCTGGGGTATAATACAGGATGTAACTCAGGATCAGTAATGTAATGTATGTACACAGTGACTGCACAAGCAGAATAGTGAGTGCAGCTCTGGGGTATAATACAGGATGTAACTCAGGATCAGTAATGTAATGTATGTACACAGTGACTGCACCAGCAGAATAGTGAGTGCAGCTCTGGGGTATAATACAGGATGTAACTCAGGATCAGTAATGTAATGTATGTACACAGTAACTGCACCAGCAGAATAGTGAGTGCAGCTCTGGAGTATAATACAGGATGTAACTCAGGATCAGTAATGTATGTACACAGTAACTGCACCAGCAGAATAGTGAGTGCAGCTCTGGGGTATAATACAGGATGTAACTCAGGAGCAGTAATGTAATGTATGTACACAGTAACTGCACCAGCAGAATAGTGAGTGCAGCTCTGGAGTATAATACAGGATGTAACTCAGGATCAGTACTGTAATGTATGTACACAGTAACTGCACCAGCAGAATAGTGAGTGCAGCTCTGGGGTATAATACAGGATGTAACTCAGGATCAGTAATGTAATGTATGTACACAGTAACTGCACCAGCAGAATAGTGAGTGCAGCTCTGGAGTATAATACAGGATGTAACTCAGGATCAGTAATGTATGTACACAGTAACTGCACCAGCAGAATAGTGAGTGCAGCTCTGGGGTATAATACAGGATGTAACTCAGGAGCAGTAATGTAATGTATGTACACAGTAACTGCACCAGCAGAATAGTGAGTGCAGCTCTGGAGTATAATACAGGATGTAACTCAGGATCAGTACTGTAATGTATGTACACAGTAACTGCACCAGCAGAATAGTGAGTGCAGCTCTGGGGTATAATACAGGATGTAACTCAGGAGCAGTAATGTAATGTATGTACACAGTAACTGCACCAGCAGAATAGTGAGTGCAGCTCTGGAGTATAATACAGGAGGTAACTCAGGATCAGTAATGTAATGTATGTACACAGTAACTGCACCAGCAGAATAGTGAGTGCAGCTCTGGAGTATAATACAGGATGTAACTCAGGATCAGTAATGTATGTACACAGTGACTGCACCAGCAAAATAGTGAGTGCAGCTCTGGAGTATAATACAGGATGTAACTCAGGATCAGTAATGTAATGTATGTACACAGTGACTGCACCAGCTGAATAGTGAGCGCAGCTCTGGAGTATAATACAGGAAGTAACTCAGGATCAGTAATGTAATGTATGTACACAGTGACTGCACCAGCAGAATAGTGAGTGCAGCTCTGGAGTATAATACAGGATGTAACTCAGGATCAGTAATGTAATGTATGTACACAGTGACTGCACCAGCAGAATAGTGAGTGCAGCTCTGGAGTATAATACAGGATGTAACTCAGGATCAGTAATGTAATGTATGTACACAGTGACTGCACCAGCAGAATAGTGAGTGCAGCTCTGGAGTATAATACAGGATGTAACTCAGGATCAGTAATGTAATGTATGTACACAGTGATTGCACCAGCAGAATAGTGAGTGCAGCTCTGGGGTATAATACAGGATGTAACTCAGGATCAGTAATGTAATGTATGTACACAGTAACTGCACCAGCAGAATAGTGAGTGCAGCTCTGGAGTATAATACAGGATGTAACTCAGGATCAGTAATGTATGTACACAGTGACTGCACCAGCAAAATAGTGAGTGCAGCTCTGGAGTATAATACAGGATGTAACTCAGGATCAGTAATGTAATGTATGTACACAGTGACTGCACCAGCAGAATAGTGAGTGCAGCTCTAGAGTATAATACAGGATGTAACTCAGGATCAGTAATGTAATGTATGTACACAGTGACTGCACCAGTAGAATAGTGAGTGCAGCTCTGGGGTATAATACAGGATGTAACTCAGGATCAGTAATGTAATGTATGTACACAGTGACTGCACCAGCAGAATAGTGAGTGCAGCTCTGGGGTATAATACAGAATGTAACTCAGGATCAGTAATGTAATGTATGTACACAGTGACTGCACCAGCAGAATAGTGAGTGCAGCTCTGGGGTATAATACAGGATGTAACTCAGGATCAGTAATGTAATGTATGTACACAGTGACTGCACCAGCAGAATAGTGAGTGCAGCTCTGGGTATAATACAGGATGTAACTCAGGATCAGTAATGTAATGTATGTACACAGTGACTGCACCAGCAGAATAGTGAGTGCAGCTCTGGGGTATAATACAGGATGTAACTCAGGAGCAGTAATGTAATGTATGTACACAGTGACGGCACCAGCAGAATAGTGAGTGCAGCTCTGGGGTATAATACAGGATGTAACTCAGGATCAGTAATGTAATGTATGTACACAGTGACTGCACCAGCAGAATAGTGAGTGCAGCTCTGGGGTATAATACAGGATGTAACTCAGGATCAGTAATGTAATGTATGTACACAGTGACTGCACAAGCAGAATAGTGAGTGCAGCTCTGGGGTATAATACAGGATGTAACTCAGGATCAGTAATGTAATGTATGTACACAGTGACTGCACCAGCAGAATAGTGAGTGCAGCTCTGGGGTATAATACAGGATGTAACTCAGGATCAGTAATGTAATGTATGTACACAGTAACTGCACCAGCAGAATAGTGAGTGCAGCTCTGGAGTATAATACAGGATGTAACTCAGGATCAGTAATGTATGTACACAGTAACTGCACCAGCAGAATAGTGAGTGCAGCTCTGGGGTATAATACAGGATGTAACTCAGGAGCAGTAATGTAATGTATGTACACAGTAACTGCACCAGCAGAATAGTGAGTGCAGCTCTGGAGTATAATACAGGATGTAACTCAGGATCAGTACTGTAATGTATGTACACAGTAACTGCACCAGCAGAATAGTGAGTGCAGCTCTGGGGTATAATACAGGATGTAACTCAGGAGCAGTAATGTAATGTATGTACACAGTAACTGCACCAGCAGAATAGTGAGTGCAGCTCTGGAGTATAATACAGGAGGTAACTCAGGATCAGTAATGTAATGTATGTACACAGTAACTGCACCAGCAGAATAGTGAGTGCAGCTCTGGAGTATAATACAGGATGTAACTCAGGATCAGTAATGTATGTACACAGTGACTGCACCAGCAAAATAGTGAGTGCAGCTCTGGAGTATAATACAGGATGTAACTCAAGATCAGTAATGTAATGTATGTACACAGTAACTGCACCAGCTGAATAGTGAGCGCAGCTCTGGAGTATAATACAGGAAGTAACTCAGGATCAGTAATGTAATGTATGTACACAGTGACTGCACCAGCAGAATAGTGAGTGCAGCTCTGGAGTATAATACAGAATATTCCTCAGTATAAAGGAAAAAAACTAAGATCCCAACCTGTGGCCCTCCAGCAGCTGTTGAAAAACAAAAACCCAGAGAATTGGGAACACGTTATAGCGCACCCGTGTCTAAGCATAGGTTTATAAGCCCCTGCTCTCTGTGATGAAGCCCCACATCTGTAATAATACAGAATATTCCCACCATTATCCTCTGTGTTAATCGCATTAATATCTTCTCACAGTGTCAATACGACTTTCTTGGTGTCGCCGGCCTCCAGATACAGAGGAGCTGCCTCATCGCCCTATCAGGCTTTGGACAAATGCTCCTTGCAGCGGATTACTCTACATCTGCCCGGGAGCAGTAAATCTCCATGGTCTGGACATGGTCCAAACACGGCAGTGTCGGGGCACGCCATGAGAAATCTTCTCTGCCAGGAGCAGCTTTCATCCTTTATTGTTTCAGTCGGCCCCTGACATCAGAGGTGAGAGCTAGAAACGGCCCATGTTGAACTTGGGCTTCGGCCACATGAAATGTCTACAGTCTAACGAGTTAATAGGATAAGACTGCAATCCGTCCATGCCTTCGTGGCGACGGCGGAAAACGAAATCCTGAGCAGGCGGCTAGTAAACTCGTGGTATCCCGGAGTCACCGTTATCAAGGCTTTCCAGCTGTTTGACCACTTTGATGCCGAGAAGAATGTCGACCGTGGCATCTACAGGGTTTATGCAGCCGAGATCAGAGTTATCTCCACTCTTGGTTGTCGCGCTCATCATCAAAATTTCACAATTACTCCCGTTATCATAAATACTAAAGCCCTTTTAAATCATCAAACCATCATATCATCGCCCGCTGTAAGAGCCTTCATTGAGCGCCGATTGGCAAGAGTACAAGTTGGTCGGCGCTCGTCATGGACCGCTTGCACAAAGGTCAATGCAAGGTTTTGTTTAGAGGCAGAAAACGGAGGAGTTTTTAAATTAGCATTGACCTCAGGAAATTATTTTTTTTTATTATTTAATAGTTTTTCTCCTGAAGTGTTTTGTGTTTTGGAAGCATTTCTCCCCACCAGTGTTTGCACAAGGAATCTGCCTCAAAGAAGTGATTTTATTTTTCTTCAAGGTTTTCCAAACTCATCCCATAATCAACAAAGTGGATTTTCCATTAAACTGAAAAGGAAAATTATTCAAAGTGGGTTGTTGTTTTTTTATTTTTTTTGAGGATATTGGATCCACTTTAAAATCAATTTAAAAAAGAATAAAAAAATGACCGTGGGAACATTGCTTTGAGGTCAGACTCAAATTCATGTGTCACGGCTGGTGCATGCGCGGACCAAAAAACACGAATGTGAGAGTCTGGCCATAGAAACAGTGTGGCTGGAGAGAGCGCGGGGCGGACGGCTGGAGAGAGCGCGGGGCGGACGGCTGGAGAGAGCGCGGGGCGGACGGCTGGAGAGAGCGCGGGGCGGACGGCTGGAGAGAGCGCGGGGCGGACGGCTGGAGAGAGCGCGGGGCGGACGGCTGGAGAGAGCGCGGGGCGGACGGCTGGAGAGAGCGCGGGGCGGACGGCTGGAGAGAGCGCGGGGCGGACGGCTGGAGAGAGCGCGGGGCGGACGGCTGGAGAGAGCGCGGGGCGGACGGCTGGAGAGAGCGCGGGGCGGACGGCTGGAGAGAGCGCGGGGCGGACGGCTGGAGAGAGCGCGGGGCGGACGGCTGGAGAGAGCGCGGGGCGGACGGCTGGAGAGAGCGCGGGGCGGGATCATTGAAAGGGCTACAATACTGGAAATGAAAGTCGCTGGGTGATCGTCACTAGATTTTAATTGACGCACCATCACCAAGGGGTTAAGGGGGTACATGCAGCAGACCTGTCCACCCGAACACTGTACTGACCTATAGTCCCTCTGGTTATTGCCCCCTGACCATACAACTTACCATCTGACCATGAGGCCATGCTCCAGAAAAGTCTTCAGGTTTGGGAGAGTCTGCCGTAAATCGGGGGTCCCCAGGGAATGTTGATATCGTAACTGGAAAAGATGGAGACCACGTTATGTCACAGCTAAATTATAAGAAAAGATACAATTATATTCTACCCGAGATTACAGACGTACATACCATAGGGACGGCCCCTGCTCTAGTGTCCCGGGAGGACCAACCAATGTTGGCAACTAGTGATGGAGCATGGGTGGGATATCCTATCACCTTAGGATCAGCCCTTGAGATTGAAGAGGGGCTCAGTGCTGATTTAGCATCAACTGTCCCCTTCACTGCGACCGACCCCATACAATCGGAGCTGCCGGTCTCTGAATAGCGGGTGGTTAGCACCAATTTTAGAATCGTCAAGGTCCAAGACGTCAGAACTCCGGCAATCAAACTGATCCAAGCGATATTTCCGACCTTAGAGATCCCTGCTACCTAGTTGCCTCCCATTACACTCGCTGTACCATCATAAATTGTCCATTTTGGGTTACTGTCCCTTTAAATAGTTTAATAACGTCTTTTGTTGCTGTTGGGGGCAGTCATCTCATACCATCGTTATACGTTTCCCAAGGTGCTGGCAACGGTTGATGGCATTCATATGGAACTGATAAAATGTTCCGAGCGATGAAACATTTATAGCCGGCGCTAAAAGGCAGATTAAGAAATTATATGCGGGATATTTATAATGTACAGCGTGTAAGGGTGGAACGTCTCTGACCATAAATCATCACATGGTCCGACCATCGCTACTGCCACGAATGCTAGTGAGCCGAATGGTGTGAATGAGGACGATAAAAGATACATATAATATTCTGCAGACCCGTAATCTGATCTTTCCCCCCAGGAGCTCACAATCTAATCTCAGTATCAGGACCAAACTATGCAGATAGTGACTCTGGTGGGAGTAGAACCCAGGACCTGGTGCTGCAAGGCAACCAATGAGCAACCACTTCTCTTACAGGCGGCCTCTGCAGGAGATATGTGGTATTACATGGCATGTAATATAAAAGATGCCCTATTACTCACATGGACAGGGGTCCTCCTTGTGTGACCTGTATCCAAAAAGAGCCAGTAGTTTCCCAGTTTCAATTAAAACTGGTCATGTACGTCCACAATGACACTGCAGGGGCAGGACACACTGTTGGAATGCTACTTGAGTTCCGATCAATGTAAAAGCCGCCATGTAGATGTGAAATGTTTGACAGGTTACAATCGTCAAGGATAACAGCCGGGTGGGGTGGGGGTAGGGGGTCACGCACATCCCACTGTTGCCACCAGTTTGTCAGGAGACGCGACTCCTGTGCCTCCAATCGTCAGGATAATTAGGCAATTGACTGACGAGTGATGGACGAGTTATTGGGGAACTCAGTGAGAATATGGTATATGGACCTCCGATTCCAACGCATATAATTATATTAAAAAGAGCTTATTTTATCAGCCCAGAAAGTGACGTTTCGGTCCCAACAGGAACCTTTCTTAAATAAGCTCTTTTCCACTACAAACGGTGTGCTGCCTCCATCTTTTCTTTTTTATAATTGAGGTTTGGTATTTGCCTGGGGGGCTCTGCACCCGGACTTTTTCTTTGTGCTGCTCTAATTCGATTGGACACCCGGTTGCGGTTTACAGAACAAGAGGATCGGAGCGATTACATTTTATATATTTAATCCAGAAAGGTAGGCAGTGTTTATGATAAATATACAAAGATGATACAAAATGGGAACAAAACAATACAGTCTATACAAAATAAAAGGGATAACAAAAGAAAATGACTAAACCTGATGTCACGGAAATAGCTCCGAAGCTACTCAGATTGGGAAAATGGAACACACTCACAGAGAACTTATGTCTTCCAGAATGAACAGAGACTCAAACTTTCATTTTTATTAGCTCAATGGTACGCCAACATACCCCACCATGATGAGCTCACATGGAAGTGTGGGATGTGCTAGGTTGTTCAGAATTCCATTTGATCCCCAACTTACAGGATATCTCCGCCCATGGAGGTCCCACGCAATAGTCATGATTCTTATCGCGATTTTATCTGTCTATAGGGATGAAACATGGCATGGATAAGACCATCCATTGTAACATTATTAAGTTGGAGGGGCTCAGCTGGCCGTGACGCGAATCAATGAGTCAGGTTTATCCCTTCACTACGACGCCAAAAATATATCTCCCATAAATATCAGATCGATGCAAAACCCCAATATTCATCACTGTCCAATGGCTCCAAAAGGTCAAAAAAGGTTCTAGGATCTTTGGAGATGGAAGAGTTCGCCCTCTTACTCTTCCCCATTTATAATTAGTTTTTTCTTCCCAGCTATAACTCATCCCATATATCATACTTTAATGGAGGTTGAAGTGTTCATTCCTTCTCTTTCCATATGTTCAATGTGAAGGGGACTTGTCCTCTCTCTGGAGAGGTCTGTATGGATTTTCTATATGACAGCGATCTAGAACTTTTCAGCATAACTTGTCTCCACCTGATCAGGGGGATAGGGAACGCGTTTTTAGGAATCGTCATTGGCAGTGTTCGCAGATGTTGGGCAGATTTTTGCAGGATATTCGTTCGCTCTCTACTGCCCCCCTGACTACCTCCTCACAGGGCCTGTTTTCGGCAAGTCCCTCCTTCACCTGTACCTGGTTATGCCATACTCCCCACTTTGCCATTATCTTAATTTTATCACATCTCTCCCCCCCCATGGTGAGATGTTACAAACAGTGAGCAATACGTTGTCAGCACCCGTCGCAGCCTTTGCCGCGCATCCTCCTCTCAGCAGGAGGCCAGAAAGCAGAATTACTGCAAAGTGCTGCAAAGCAGGTTCTCTCACTGGCCTGAAAAGCGTTTTTCCTTTATCGCATTCTCGCCCTCCATTTGTATATAAATAGAAGATATTGCAAATTGTAAAATAACGTAAAAATTTCGGCGCAAGATAAATATTTCCAGGTGATAATGTAAACTGCATAAATCACCCCAATTATAGGCCGCATCCGCACAATAAGGTTACCGAGAGTAGATGTAACACAATCCTCAGTGGATTTTATATGGTGCATTAGGGCGGGGGGGTTTCGGCCCAAGGTTCCTTGTTTATTAGACATATTGAGGCCGACAAGTAAAGTTCTGCCAGGGCTTATGCGGAAAGCTCTCTCTTTATTACCGTCGTCTACAAATCGTCTCTTCTTAGTGCTAATAAAATATCAAAATGAGCGTTAAGCTGTCGCTGGTAATATGGCGCTGTCAGATACCATCAAGGCCATGTTTGATCAAAACCACCAGAACGAGACATCTCCTGTCCACAGCCAGACGAGCGCGTTGCACCGGGGTGACCCACTGTAACAGACATGCAACTTCAGCTCCGCTCATGCACTACACAGACGAAGAAGATGGGTGACTACTTAAAGGGGAAAGCATCACTTAGAGCACATTAGGAAGATCTGTGGAGATCCAACCAAAGGAGACCGATCCGACATTGCCGAGCCACTCGAACGTTTGCCACCACAGGAGAAACGTTGTAATACAAAGTGGGCGTTCAGATGATATATGTGACCATTCGAGCTGCCAACCCCCCGTCCGAGCAGCCAACCCAACGTCCGAGCAGCCAACCCCCCGTCCGAGCAGCCAACCCCCCGTCCGAGCAGCTAACCCCCCGTCCGAGCAGCCAATCCCCCCCGTCCGAGCAGCCAACCCCCCCGTCCGAGCAGCCAACCCCCAACCCCCCCCCCTCTTCCGAGCAGCCAACCCCCCCCCCCCTCTTCCGAGCAGCCAACCCCCCCCCCCCCCCCCCGGCCGAGCAGCCAACCCCCCCCCCCCCCGTCCGAGCAGCCAATCCCCCCCCCCCGTCCGAGCAGCCAACCCCCCCCCCCGTCCGAGCAGCCAACTCCACCCCCCGTCCGAGCAGCCAACACCCCCCCCCCCCCGTCAGAGCAGCCAACCCCCCCGTCCGAGCAGCCAACCCCCAAAACCAACCCCCCCCGCTCGTCCGAGCAGCCAACCCCCTCCACTCATTACAGGGATTCTGAACACACCAGTGACTGAAGTGCCCCAGTGCAGGGAAAAACTAAACAGGACTTTGAAATGGAGACCACTTTATACTCAGAATCGGTGGGACCCCCAAGTGACTACAGCAATATGCAATCACTTACCAAAATAGGAATACCCCTTTAAGCACTTAAAGAGATGAATATGCATATTAATAGGGCTCTTAGAAGCGGCTGCTCCGCCTCCAGGACTACCATCTATCGGAACAGGAGTCCGGTGAGCAGAAGTATCTGGCCCATGGTGGACACAAATGTGTACGGCCATTTTTGTACATGTGAAATATATTCCGGCCTTAGCCAAACTTGAGTTATGATTTTTTTTTTTTCATTTTATTTTGCTGTAATACTTTGCGCACCAGACTTTATTATTTTCATCTGTGAGAAGCAGACGATGGACTTTACAGCTCACTGACTCTCCCAAGGATGGCTCGGCTGTAGTCTATATTCTATGCTTCATTTTTCTTTGGGGAAAGATAGAAAAAAGTAAAAATGTTCGTCGGCTCCGGCCAAGATATCCTGATCTTTACTACATCAGCCCCGGCCCATAAAATCCAGACGCCCAAAACTGGAATTTGTGTTCCTGAAAACGATCCGCCCAACGAGCTTTATAAAGTGGAGCACAGACCGGGGGATACAGGGACAACTGCAGACAACTGTAACCTCATAGTATAAGGTGCACCTATAGAGCACAGATCTCTTACAATCTATGGCTATGAAGGAGTTAATTTAATGTGAACCCCCAGCCAAAAACAAACTTTCCTGAGCAAACCATCGCTGTCGGCCATGTTAATTCTTACACTACTAGTTTCTCGGTCACCTGGCCACTAAGATTTCCTCCCCTTTTTGATTCTGTTCTCCCTGGCAGCCAATCATACCCGCCCATCCCAAACTATCTTGTTCCTTGCTTTTTTACGCTTTTGTAGACCAACCGGTGTCTTTACAAGCATTTATAAACTAGAAAGTTTCAGAGTTGATATCAAATATAGGAGGAAGTAGCCAACTTAATTTAAGGTCATCAGTGTTTACGCCTCCATCCATTCTTTATACATAGGAACTAGGCAAGTTCTCCTTCAGTTCTTACTCCCTAGGTTTGCATTTTTCCCCCCATTTATTCCCTATAGGAAAGAAGTAGCTAACTTCTCTGCATACTCGAGTTTTAATCATCCCTGTATTCCTTATATTGAGGAAGTACTTGACTTATAGCACAGTTTCACATTACTTTGCTCCTCTATGTATTCCTTCTATGATTAAGGTAGCTAACTTCTTAAGTTTTTCGCTTGCTCTTATTTTGAGGAAGAGTTTCTGCTCTTCTCTATTCATTGCATGGAGGAAGTAGCCAACTCTTCCAAAAAGAAGATTTTTGTGTACTCACCATAAAATCTTTCTCCGAGCCAATCATTGGGGGACACAGGACCAGGGGTGTTATGTTGCTTGCCACTAGGAGGACACTAAGTAAACACAAAGAATTAACTCCTCCTCTGCAGTATACACCCCCTGTCTGGCCAGTAATGACTCAGTTCAGTAGTAAAGCAGTAGGAGTATGAAAAAAAAAAAAAAAAAACAAGACAAGTAAACTGTCAAAACCGAGGAAAAAACAACAACAAGCCAATAGGCTAACAGGGTGGGTGCTGTGTCCCCCAATGATTGGCTCGGAGAAAAAGATTTTACGGTGAGTACACAAAAATCTCCTTTTCTCCTACGCCTCATTGGGGGGCACAAGACCATGGGATGTCCTAAAGCAGTCCCTGGGTGGGGAGCAATTGCACTGCTAAAACCCAATGTACCACTGGCTTACTGAGGTACTGCTGTCTGCAGAATGCGCCTGCCAAGAGCAGCGTCTGCCGAATCCTGAGTATGGATGTGATAGTGCTTTGTGAAGGTATGCAGACTAGACCAAGCCGCACCTTTGCAAAGCTGTTGTGCTGATGCCTGGTGCCGAATGGCTCAAGAGGCACCGACCGAGTCGAATGCGCCTTAATCCCTGCTGGGACAGGAGTGTTCCTGATGTGGTAGGATTCCTGGATAGATGAGCGAATCCACTTGGCTAGAGTGGCCTTTGAGGCGACTCGACCTTTCCTACTGTATGTCCCTCCGGAAGCACGACGAGGACGTCTGACTTACGGAAGGGAGCCGTCCGAGATGTGTACAGCCGAAGAGCCCTAACTACATCAAGAGTATGGAGAGCTTTCTCGATACGATTGGTTGGTGCCGGAGAGAATGACGGCAAGACAATGTCTTCATTTAGGTGAAAAGAGGAGACGACTTTAGGCAGGAAAGAGGGAGACGTCCTCAAAACTGCCTTGTCTGGGTGAAAAATCAGAAAAGGGGGTCGGCAGGAGAGAGCCGCCAACTCAGAGACTCGTCTGATTGACGTAATCGCCACTAGAAAGACCACCTTCCATGAAAGGAAGGTCAGAGAGATGTCCTGCAATGGTTCGAAAGGGGCCTCCTGAAGAACTCCGAGAACCAAGTTCAGATCCCATGAAGCCAATGGCATTCTATAGGGAGGGGCCACCCGGGAGACTCCTTGGATGAACGTCTTAACCTGCAGTCTGGAAGAGATCTTTCGTTGAAATAGAACTGACAATGCGGACACTTGTCCCTTGAGCGAGCCTAGGGCAAGGCCTGACTCTAGACCTGATTGGAGGAACTCCAGAATGGACGGAATGGAAACCACCAGAGGGTAACGTCCATGCGCATTGCACCAGGAGAAGTAAGTGCGCCAGGTACGATGATAAATGCACATGGATGCGGGTTTCCTAACACTAATCATGGTAGAAGACACCCCTGGAGAGAATCCGGCTTGGGCTAAAATCCAGGATTCAACGGCCATGCCGTCAGACAGGGCCCCGAAGTTCTGGTGGCAAATCGGGCCCTGTGAGAGAAGATCTGGTGGCAAATCCGGCCCTGCGCGACAAGGATCACCGGTCTCCCCTCAACCGTGATCTACTTGATGACCCTCGGGAGCAGGGGAAGAGGAGGAAAGATGTACGGCAGCTGGAACCAATGCCACGACAGAACCAGAGCATCTGCTCCGAAGGCGCAAGGATCACGGGATCAAGCAATGAACTGGGGAACCTGGTTGTTTAGCCTTGAGGCCATGAGATCCACATCCGGTGTCCCCCAGCGAAGACAAATCTGCTGGAAGACTTCCGGATGGAGGGACCACTCGCCCGAGGCAAGACCTTTGGGACTGAAGGAAGTCCGTCGCCCAATTCTCCACACCCAGTATGTGGATCGCCGAGATGAGCGAATGATTGGTTTCGGCCCAGCGTAGAATGTGAGTGACTTCGCGGATGGCCGTCCTGCTGTGGGTTCCCTCTTGCCGGTTGATATACGCCACCGATGTGGCATTGTCGGATTGGATTCTGATGGGATGGCCTGCGAGAAGGTGGTGAAAATTGCGTAAGGCAAGTGTGATCGCTCGAATTTCCAAAACATTGATTGGGAGATGCGACTCGCGAGGACCAACGACCCTGTGCTGTGTCGTGATTGAAAACTGCGCCCCAGCCCAAAAGGATGGCATCGGTGGTCACCACTAACCAGCGCACCAGGAGGAAGGATTTCCCATAGTTCAGAGAAGCTTTCATCATCCACCACCTGAGGGTCTGCCTGACCTGTGGGGACAGGCGAAAACGACGGTCGAGGGAGAACGGACTCCTGTCTTAGGCTAACAGCAGCGCCTGTTGCAGGGGACGGAGATGGAACTGCGCAAACGGAACGGCTTCCATCGCCGCAGCCATTTTCCCCGAGGATGCGCATAGTGAAGCGAATGGAGTGAGGGACTCGGTGTGAGAGCTTGCGCGCTCCCTGTTGTAAGGACAAGACCTTCTCTGGAGGGAGAATGACTAACCCGTGGGAAGAGTCCAGGATCATGCCCAGGAAGAAGATTTGCTGAGTCGGCACTGGAGATGATTTCTCGAAGTTGATTTTCCAGCCCAGGCGAGAAAGAATCCATGGTGATACTTACAGACTCCTCGCAGGCAGAATGGGACGGACCCTTGATTAACAGGTCATCCAGATATGGAAGAACTACTACTCCTCGAGCGTGAAGAATGGCCATAACAGCTGCCATGACCTTCGTGAAAACTCTGGGGGCAGTGGCGAGGCCAAAGGGCAAGGCCACAAACTGGAAGTGTTCGTCCTGGACTGCAAAGCGCAGGAACTGCTGATGAGAGGGAAAGATCGGGATGTGGATATAAGCATTCTTGATGTCTATGGATGCTAGGAACTCTCCTTTTTCCAGGGACGCGACAACAGAACGGAGCGAGTCCATCCTGAAGTGTCGAACAGTACGAACTTGTTTAACAGCTTGAGGTCCAGTATGGGCCGTAGAGTCCCGACCTTCTTTGGGACCACGAATAGGTTTGAGTAAAACCCCCTGAACCAGAATGACGACACCGATCCTTCGAAGCGCCTGTCTGGCCTGAAGATCTGATGCCCTTGATTTGGGGGGAGAGGACTGGAAGACGCGTGAGGGGGAATGGATGAAAACTCGATCTTGTATCGGAGGACACGAGCTCTCTGACTCACTCGTCGTGAACGACCGAGAGCCAAGCTTGACGGAACGAAAAAAAAAGACGTCCGCCTACTTTGTTGGTGTCCGCCGGACATGTCGACGAGTCATTGTGTAGAAGGTGTAAGGGATGCGGATGCCTTAGGGCCAGAAGGTCTCGGTCTGGGTTTCAAGGAAGTTAGGTCTGTATGAGACCTGGGAATTTCTGTCTCCCCGCCATCCCAAACTGGGAGCAAAGGAAGTGGATGACCAACTGGAATTGTTACAAAAGAACCGGGACCGAAACTGTTGTTGATTCTGAAAGGGCCGGGTAGGTTTTTGCTGAGGAAGAAATTTACTCTTCCCTCCGGTAGCGTCAGAAATTATTTGATCTAGTTTCTCTCCAAATAAACGACCAGCTTGGTAACGTAAAGAAGTCAGCAACTTTTTAGAAGCAGAATCTGCTCGCCAATCGCCGAGCCATAAGGCTCTCCTGCGTTTGCAGCCGCTTGCGCTGCTCAATTAGCCGCATCTATGGAAACGTTAACTACGAAGTCTCCGGCCTGATCTATCTGGTTAGTGAGTCTGGACGCTTCTGGGGGAAGATTACTGTCATGGACGGTAGAGGTTAACACCTCTGCCCAGGCCACCATTGCCTTAGCCACCCAGGTAGCAGCGAAAGATGGAAGGAGAGCTGCTCCTGAGGCCTCAAAGACTGAGCGAGCCAGGTAGTCAATTTGACGGTCAGTAGGGTTTTTGACTGATGAACCGTCGGATAGAGATAGGATTGTTCTGGATGCGAGTCGGGGGGGGGGGGGGGGTGGTTTCTGGCTTAGGGAGGATCCTGGAAAGAGTCCAATGCCTTGGCCAAAGAATCCATAGATCCATAGATCACGACAAGGAGCGGCCCACTCAGGAGGGTTAGGCTCGGCAGAGACATTGGAGGTGGAGGGAGAAGGCGGCTGCGCACAGGCCGGGTCACAGTTTGGGCACAAAGGAGTATTGTGGGCACGTGGCAAAGCAGAATTGCAAGTGGCACATGAAGTAAAAAACAGCGTGCTTTTTATTGCTCCTTTTTGCCTCCTTAGATTGAGACATAGTGTATATCTATTCTATCCAATAAACTGCGATAGCAGGGCTATGGGTGCAGAGAAGGGGATAAGCTTTTTCCTATAGTGTGAAGCAGCTTAACCACAGTCCAGTGCTTGTGTCCCCAGGGAGGAAGAGAGAAGATTGCGCCTTTCCGAGTTAGGCTAGTGTTTTCGGTCGATTTCCCAACAGAAGTGGAGTCCCAAGATGGCGCCCGAGACTTGCAGGGCGCTTCTCGTTCAGAGCGAGAAGCGCCTGAGTAGTGGGCGGGGCTTCGGCGGCGGACGGGGATTTAAACTGTGGCCTAGTCCGGCTGAAAAAGCCGGAGACTAAATTTATGGAGCCTGCCGGCGGAGTACGCCGGCGGAGCGCGACGTAGCGCCGAATGATCGCTGCTGGCACCCAGCCAGCGGCACCTCTTCCTGGGGACCAGGACCGCACCTTCCCATGCAGGCAGCGAGAGGAAGGAAACTACTCACCGCCACCGACCAGAGATGCAGCCTCCATTGCGAAGGAATAAGCTCAATCAATCCTCCCTTTGCCGGGGGATGGAAAGCCTCCATCCATCTTCATATGTGCCTGCCACAGGGTACTTACGGCTACTGTGGGGACTACATGACGGAGTCAGGTGAGGGCTTGATTGCGGTGGAGCCCGGGTGATGCACATAAGAGAGGGGGGGGAGAGAGATCGGGACCGTATAGGAACCGTCGCCCTAGCGTAGATTAGACGTGCCCCAGTCGTCGCAGGAGAGGGTACGGGGAGGTACTGTACACTCCGCGTGCTCGCCTGTTGATGGTTCGGGGGAGAGCGGACCCTAGAAAGGAATCCGTCGCCCCCTTCACTCCATTAATTAAAAAATAAAAATAAAAAACGTTGGGGTCTGAAAACAGACCCAAGTGCCTCCTACAGACACTAAGCAAAAACTGGGTCGTTACTGGCCAGACAGGGGGTGTATACTGCAGAGGAGGAGTTAATTCTTTATGTGTTTACTTAGTGTCCTCCTAGTAGCAAGCAGCATAACACCCATGGTCCTGTGTCCCCCAATGAGGCGTAGGAGAAACAAGTTTTAAGGTTTTGTTGCTTGCTCGAGTATATGAAACCGGTAGGAAACTTCCTTTACTACTAAAGTAGCTGACTTTTACTAGAGGTTTGGGTCTTTTCTCCACCCTCTACTCCTCACATGGAGCAAGTAGGGATACTCACTTTTTACTTGAGTTTCGCACCTTCCTTTTTAGAGGGGAAAAAAAAAGGCTAAATTCTAATAGGGTTTCAAGTTTTTACTCCTTCCTGAGTATCTAGCGGGAAGTAGCCAACTTCTCCTACTTGAGAATTTACTGCTAGTTCTACTGACTTCTATAGAGCAGCTAACATTTTTTTTGGCTACTCAAGCTTGATGCTCTTGCGCCTCGCGCTTTTCTTTTTACATGTAGCTAACTTCACTTCTTCCCTGAATAAGTAGACAAGTTCCACAAGTTTTCAATCTTCCTTTTCCATATATTAAAAGGACTTCTTTTAAGTGAGAATTTACTTCCTTTATTTGGAGAAATGAGTCGACTTTGTTTGCCATGTAAATTTCAAGAATACGCTCCTTGCTCTACTCATTATAGGAAGGAAGTAGCTAACTTCCCCTCCTAATCAGATTTGGAACAATTGCTCCTCTATCTATTGCTTATCCAATTCTTCCTACTACTAAAGTTAACAGTTACCGTATTAATCCTCCCTTTAATCTCTATATGCAGGTGGTAGCCAAACTCTGCTACTATTCCAGTGTCATGTTTTTGCTGCCTTATTTATATGCAGGAAGTAGCTAACTTCTCCGACAATTTTTGCTGCTTCTCTGTATTTTAGTAAAGAAAAGACAAAATCTTTGACGTTATAACGAGACTGACAGCTGGCCACCAAATATCTCTGCTCGATCACGCACGTACAAATATGCAGATATGGTCCATAAAGCTATAACCGTGCACTTGCCCTAATTTAAAAGCGCATAAGGAGCTAAAATTAGTTGTACGGCTCCGGTAAACTGAGATCAGGAAACAATTAGGTCCTTGGATCCTCCATCTCCAGATTCCACCTTCACGGGTTCATGGAAAGGCGCCTCCTGGACGTCTGCGGCATCCGCTTTACAGGTGCGGAGATCCCATTACCACTTCAATGAACGCTGACTGTCGGGGAGAAATGTCTGAAACCAAACATTTTTCCTTCCATTTTCCACCTCTAATTGTAAAGTATTGGATCACGTCAAGACAGAAACTGTCCAAGGCAAATACACGGGGCCGTGAACGCTGCTCAGAAAAATCTCTCACAGGAGGTTTATTAAAAAGAAAGTTGTCATTACAGATGTCGATACATTCTGGATGAAGAGAAGTGAAAATAGTTTATATGCTACAGTTACATTTGACTCTGGCCTTAAAAGTTGGCCTAAATCCTACTTCCTCGAGCCCGGCCGTCGTACCAAAGGATGTCATCTGGAAAGATGAATTGTATCTCCTAATGCTTTGCAGAAAATACTTGGTCTCAGAAGTTGTTCGCGACATGTATGAAAGAAGTGGATCAGGAGGTAGACTTAAAAGGTGGCAAACTAACTTTGCCATTAGATCAGCACATACCAGGCGATTGCAAGTTAAACCTTTTTGCTTGACAATTTTTGCATATTACGTCCATTTTGCCCTTCAGATGTGACCTATAGACCTGAATTGGGTTTTAGTGAAACGCTTTCAAACTCAAGTCAGCCTACCTACCTAGGTCTCTGCATAAGTTGCATATGTTCTATGCGGTCATTTTTTACAATGTTCATCCTTTAGTTCAGATGTTTCTGCATTCCTTGATTCAGCCTGTCTCATCCGTTTCTCCTAAAGACGACGTTCCCGTTGTTCAGATGTTTCAGCCTGTCATCAGATTCTCCTGAAGACGACGTTCCTCGTGTTCAGATGATTCCGCATCCCTTGATTTTGCCTGTGTCATCCGATTCTCCTGAAGACTACGTTCCTGGTGTTCAGATGGTTCCGCATCTCTTGATTCAGCCTGTCTCATCCGTTTCTCCTGAAGACGACGTTCCCGTTGTTCAGATGTTTCAGCCTGTCATCAGATTCTCCTGAAGACGACGTTCCTCGTGTTCAGATGATTCCGCATCCCTTGATTTTGCCTGTGTCATCCGATTCTCCTGAAGACTACGTTCCTGGTGTTCAGATGGTTCCGCATCTCTTGATTCAGCCTGTCTCATCCGTTTCTCCTGAAGACGACGTTCCCGTTCAGATGTTTCAGCCTGTCATCAGATTCTCCTGAAGACGACGTTCCTCGTGTTCAGATGATTCCACATCTCTTGATTCAGCCTGTCTCATCCGATTCTCCTGAAGACGATGATCCCGTTGTTCAGATGTTTCAGCTTCCCTTGATTCAGCCGGTCTCATCCGATTCTCCTGAAGACGACCTTCCTGGTGTTCAGATGGTTCCGCATCCCTTGATTCAGCCTGCCATCAGATTCTCCTGAAGATGACGTTCCAGTTGTTCAGATGTTTCAGCTTCCCTTGATTCAGCCGGTCTCATCCAATTCTCCTGAAGACTACCTTCCTGGTGTTCAGATGATTCTGCATTTCTTGATTCAGCCCGTCTCATCCGATTCTGCTGAAGATGATGTTCCCAGCATTCACATGGTTCTGCATCTCTTGATTCAGCCAGTCTCATCCAATTCTCCTGAAGACGACCTTCCTGGTGTTCAGATGATTCCGCATCCCTTGATTCAGCCAGTCTCATCCAATTCTCCTGAAGACGACCTTCCTGGTGTTCAGATGATTCCGCATCCCTTGATTCAGCCAGTCTCATCCAATTCTCCTGAAGACGACCTTCCTGGTGTTCAGATGATTCCGCATCCCTTGATTCAGCCTGTCTCATCCGATTCTCCTGAAGACGACCTTCCTGGTGTACAGATGATTCCACTTCTCTTGATTCAGCCCATCTCATCCGATTCTGCTGAAGACTATGTTCCCAGCATTCACATGGTTCTGCATCTCTTGATTCAGCCAGTCTCGTCCGATTCTCCTGAAGATGACCTTCCTGGTGATCAGATGATTCCGCATCCCTTGATTCAGCCCATCTCATCCAATTCTCCTGAAGACGACCTTCCTGGTGATCAGATGATTCCACATTTCTTGATTCAGCCCATCTCATCCGATTCTCTTGAAGATGACGTTTCTGGTGTTCAGATGTTTCCGTATCTCTTGAGTCAGCCTGCCTCATGAGATTCTGCCGGAGACAACATTCCCGATGTTCAGATGTGTCCGCTTCCTATGATTCAGCCTGTCTCATCCATATCCTTACAAGCCGGGACTCGCTTCGTTCACTTGTCTCAGCTGTCTGAGACAGTTTTGCTTTCTTAACTTGTGGCTTTACTTGCCCAATAGATGGTCGCTTTTTGGGTGCATTTTAAAAATAATTCCTTAGTATTATGACCCTTAGTAATAAGCTCACAATGTTCAGAGATCTAATAGGTGAATATATGTATAAATATAGATATAGCAAAATGTGTGACTGCCTCACATTCACACTGTTCTACATGTCCATAGCAAACAGAGCTCAGCTTTAACTTTACCTCCGCAGCTTCAATGCTGAAAGCTGCACTTTGGTTGCTAAAGGCAACTAGAACTATCTTATTGAGAAGAAATTGTCATAAATTAACCTGCAGTTACTTCTGCAATAGCCGTTGCCATTATTACAGACTTTAGAGCAACTAACTAGGCTGCCCCACCATAGCGACTATATGGTTGATGCCGCCTCAAGAGTGACTATTTGGGCTCTGTCACTTTAATTCTTTGACCCCCAATGGGGGGGGGGGGTATGGTTTCGCAATCAACATACAATTTTTTTTTTTTTTTTTAAGAGATCCAAATCTGATAGTTATATCAGCAGCCACCAATAGGGGGAGATCAAGAGCTCTTAGCGTGCTCATTCCACAATGAATAACTCCATGCGGCTAGCGCCCTCTAGTGGTGGCTGAATGTGCTCAATCTTTATTTACTATTTTTATGCGGCAGATTTGGGGCTTTATCAGAAAAATGGAACCTTAACTACTAAAAAATGTAATAAAACAAAACAAAATATTGTGGGTCATTTTAACGTGTCTTTATGTGATTAACGGGTAAAGCATAGTGATGAGCGAATATACTCGTTACTCGAGATTTCTCGAGCATGCTCGGGGGTCCTCAGAGTATCGTTTAGTGCTCAGAAATTTTGTTTTTATTGCTGCAGCTGAATGATTTACATCTGTTAGCCAGCATAAGTACATGTGGGGGTTGCCTGGTTGCTAGGGAATCCCCACATGTATTCAAGCTGGCTAAGAGATGTAAATCATTCAGCTGCGGCAAGAAAAACTAAATCTCCGAGCACAAAAGATACTGGGAGGACCCCCGAGCGTGCTCGAGAAATCTCACCACTAGTAAAGCACTAAATTGTAGGCACAGAGACAAACCTGAGCAATGTTCTTGTTGAGAAGGTAGACGCCATAGTCAAACTGAAGCTTTTCGCCTCCTTTTGGATACAAAGGAAATCTGCAAGAAAAATTGTTAAAAAGCAGTTATATTCTTGTACATAGGGGCAGTATTATAGTAGTTATATTCTTGTACATAGGGGCAGTATTATAGTAGTTATATTCTTGTACATAGGGGCAGTATTATAGTAGTTATATTCTTGTACATAGGAGCAGTATTATAGTAGTTATATTCTTGTACATAGGGGCAGTATTATAGTAGTTATATTCTTGTACATAGGGGCAGTATTATAGTAGTTATATTCTTGTACATAGGGGCAGTATTATAGTAGTTATATTCTTGTACATAGGAGCAGTATTATAGTAGTTATATTCTTGTACATAGGGGCAGTATTATAGTAGTTATATTCTTGTACATAGGGGCAGTATTATAGTAGTTATATTCTTGTACATAGGGGCAGTATTATAGTAGTTATATTCTTGTAAATAGGGGCAGTATTATAGTAGTTATATTCTTGTACATAGGAGCAGTATTATAGTTGTTATATTCTTGTACATAGGGGCAGTATTATAGTAGTTATATTCTTGTACATAGGGGCAGTATTATAGTAGTTATATTCTTGTACATAGGGGCAGTATTATAGTAGTTATATTCTTGTACATAGGGGCAGTATTATAGTAGTTATATTCTTGTACATAGGGGCAGTATTATAGTTGTTATATTCTTGTACATAGGAGCAGTATTATAGTTGTTATATTCTTGTACATAGGGGCAGTATTATAGTAGTTATATTCTTGTACATAGGAGCAGTATTATAGTAGTTATATTCTTGTACATAGGAGCAGTATTATAGTAGTTATATTCTTGTACATAGGAGCAGTATTATAGTAGTTATATTCTTGTACATAGGAGCAGTATTATAGTAGTTATATTCTTGTACATAGGAGCAGTATTATAGTAGTTATATTCTTGTACATAGGGGCAGTATTATAGTAGTTATATTCTTGTACATAGGAGCAGTATTATAGTAGTTATATTCTTGTACATAGGGGCAGTATTATAGTAGTTATATTCTTGTACATAGGAGCAGTATTATAGTAGTTATATTCTTGTACATAGGGGCAGTATTATAGTAGTTATATTCTTGTACATAGGGGCAGTATTATAGTAGTTATATTCTTGTACATAGGGGCAGTATTATAGTAGTTATATTCTTGTACATAGGGGCAGTATTATAGTAGTTATATTCTTGTACATAGGGGCAGTATTATAGTTGTTATATTCTTGTACATAGGGGCAGTATTATAGTAGTTATATTCTTGTACATAGGAGCAGTATTATAGTAGTTATATTCTTGTACATAGGAGCAGTATTATAGTAGTTATATTCTTGTACATAGGAGCAGTATTATAGTAGTTATATTCTTGTACATAGGGGCAGTATTATAGTAGTTATATTCTTGTACATAGGGGCAGTATTATAGTAGTTATATTCTTGTACATAGGGGCAGTATTATAGTAGTTATATTCTTGTACATAGGGGCAGTATTATAGTAGTTATATTCTTGTACATAGGAGCAGTATTATAGTTGTTATATTCTTGTACATAGGGGCAGTATTATAGTAGTTATATTCTTGTACATAGGAGCAGTATTATAGTAGTTATATTCTTGTACATAGGAGCAGTATTATAGTAGTTATATTCTTGTACATAGGAGCAGTATTATAGTAGTTATATTCTTGTACATAGGAGCAGTATTATAGTAGTTATATTCTTGTACATAGGAGCAGTATTATAGTAGTTATATTCTTGTACATAGGAGCAGTATTATAGTAGTTATATTCTTGTACATAGGAGCAGTATTATAGTAGTTATATTCTTGTACATAGGAGCAGTATTATAGTAGTTATATTCTTGTACATAGGAGCAGTATTATAGTAGTTATATTCTTGTACATAGGGGCAGTATTATAGTAGTTATATTCTTGTACATAGGGGCAGTATTATAGTAGTTATATTCTTGTACATAGGAGCAGTATTATAGTAGTTATATTCTTGTACATAGGAGCAGTATTATAGTAGTTATATTCTTGTACATAGGAGGCAGTATTATAGTAGTTATATTCCTGTACATAGGGGCAGTATTATAGTAGTTATATTCTTGTATATAGGGAGCAGTATTATAGTAGTTATATTCGTGTACATAGGAGCAGTATTATAGTAGTTATATTCTTGTACATAGGAGGCAGTATTATAGTAGTTATATTCTTGTACATAGGGGCAGTATTATAGTAGTTATATTCTTGTATATAGGGGCAGTATTATAGTAGTTATATTCCTGTACATAGGGGCAGTATTATAGTAGTTATATTCTTGTATATAGGGGCAGTATTATAGTAGTTATATTCTTGTACATAGGGGGCAGTATTATAGTAATTATATTCTTGTACATAGGAGGCAGTATTATAGTAGTTATATTCTTGTACATAGGGGCAGTATTATAGTAGTTATATTCCTGTACATAGGGGCAGTATTATAGTAGCTATATTCTTGTATATAGGGGCAGTATTATAGTAGTTATATTCTTGTACATAGGGGGCAGTATTATAGTAATTATATTCTTGTACATAGGAGGCAGTATTATAGTAGTTATATTCTTGTACATAGGAGCAGTATTATAGTAGTTATATTCTTGTACATAGGAGCAGTATTATAGTAGTTATATTCTTGTACATAGGAGGCAGTATTATAGTAGTTATATTATTGTACATAGGAGCAGTATTATAGTAGTTATATTCTTGTACATAGGAGCAGTATTATAGTAGTTATATTCTTGTACATAGGAGCAGTATTATAGTAGTTATATTCGTGTACATAGGAGCAGTATTATAGTCGTTATATTCTTGTACATAGGAGCAGTATTATAGTAGTTATATTCTTCTACGTGGAGCAGTATTATAGTAGTTATATTATTGTACATAGGAGCAGTATTATAGTAGTTATATTCTTGTACATAGGAGCAGTATTATAGTAGTTATATTCTTGTACATAGGAGCAGTATTATAGTAGTTATATTCTTGTACATAGGAGCAGTATTATAGTAGTTATATTCCTGTACATAGGGGCAGTGTGATAGTAGTTATATTCGTGTATATAGGGATCAGTATTATAGTAGTTATATTCTTGTACATAGGAGCAGTATTATAGTAGTTATATTCCTGTACATAGGGGCAGTATTATAGTAGTTACATTCTTGTACATAGGAGCAGTATTATAGTAGTTATATTCTTGTATATAGGGAGCAGTATTATAGTAGTTACATTCGTGTACATAGGAGCAGTATTATAGTAGATATATTCTTGTACATAGGGGCAGTATTATAGTAGTTATATTCTTGTACATAGGGGCAGTATTATAGTAGTTATATTCTTGTACATAGGGGCAGTATTATAGTAGTTATATTCTTGTACATAGGGGCAGTATTATAGTAGTTATATTCTTGTACATAGGGGCAGTATTATAGTAGTTATATTCTTGTACATAGGGGCAGTATTATAGTAGTTATATTCTTGTATATACGGAGCAGTATTATAGTAGTTATATTCCTGTACATAGGGGCAGTATTATAGTAGTTATATTCTTGTATATAGGAGCAGTATTATAGTAGTTATATTCTTGTACATAAGAGCAGTATTATAGTAGTTATATTCCTGTACATAGGGGCAGTATTATAGTAGTTATATTCTTGTACATAGGAGCAGTATTATAGTAGTTATATTCCTGTACATAGGGGCAGTATTATAGTAGTTATATTCTTGTATATAGGGATCAGTATTATAGTAGTTATATTCTTGTATATAGGGATCAGTATTATAGTAGTTATATTCTTGTACATAGGAGCAGTATTATAGTAGTTATATTCTTGTACATAGGAGCAGTATTATAGTAGTTATATTCTTGTATATAGGGAGCAATATTATAGTAGTTATATTCCTGTACATATGAGCAGTATTATAGTAGTTATATTCCTGTACATATGAGCAGTATTATAGTAGTTATATTCCTGTACATAGGGGCAGTATTATAGTAGTTATATTCTTGTACATAGGGGCAGTATTATAGTAGTTATATTCTTGTACATAGGAGGCAGTATTACAGTAGTTATATTCTTGTATATAGGGAGCAGTATTATAGTAGTTATATTCGTGTACATAGGAGCAGTATTATAGTAGTTATATTCTTGTATATAGGAGCAGTATTATAGTAGTTATATTCTTGTACATAAGAGCAGTATTATAGTAGTTATATTCCTGTACATAGGGGCAGTATTATAGTAGTTATATTCTTGTACATAGGGGCAGTATTATAGTAGTTATATTCTTGTACATAGGAGGCAGTATTATAGTAGTTATATTCTTGTATATAGGCGCAGTATTATAGTAGTTATATTCTTGTACATAGGAGCAGTATTATAGTAGTTATATTCTTGTACATAGGAGCAGTATTATAGTAGTTATATTCTTGCACATAGGGGCAGTATTATAGTAGTTATATTCTTGTACATAGGAGCAGTATTATAGTAGTTATATTCTTGCACATAGGGGCAGTATTATAGTAGTTATATTCTTGTACATAGGAGGCAGTATTATAGTAGTTATATTCCTGTACATAGGGGCAGTATTATAGTAGTTATATTCTTGTACATAGGGGCAGTATTATAGTAGTTATATTCTTGTACATAGGAGGCAGTATTATAGTAGTTATATTCTTGTACATAGGAGCAGTATTATAGTAGTTATATTCTTGCACATAGGGGCAGTATTATAGTAGTTATATTCTTGTACATAGGAGCAGTATTATAGTAGTTATATTCTTGTACATAGGGGCAGTATTATAGTAGTTATATTCTTGTACATAGGAGCAGTATTATAGTAGTTATATTCTTGTACATAGGGGCAGTATTATAGTAGTTATATTCTTGTACATAGGAGCAGTATTATAGTAGTTATATTCCTGTACATAGGGGCAGTATTATAGTAGTTATATTCTTGTACATAGGAGCAGTATTATAGTAGTTATATTCTTGTACATAGGAGCAGTATTATAGTAGTTATATTCTTGTACATAGGAGCAGTATTATAGTAGTTATATTCCTGTACATAGGGGCAGTATTATAGTAGTTCTATTCTTGTACATAGGAGCAGTATTATAGTAGTTATATTCTTGTACATAGGAGCAGTATTATAGTAGTTATATTCTTGTACATAGGAGCAGTATTATAGTAGTTATATTCTAGTACATAGGGGCAGTATTATAGTAGTTATATTCTTGTATATAGGAGCAGTATTATAGTAGTTATATTCTTGTATATAGGGGCAGTATTATAGTAGTTATATTCTTGTATACAGGGCAGATCTACACTTGATCTCCTGTTCACTGTCGGTGCAGAGATTTCCGTGTTGTTCGCTTGCCTCTGGGCAGTGGGGCCGGATGATGATTTTTGATGGAGTCTATATAAAGGCCGTTATGAGGTAGAGACTAGTCATATGATGAAGATCTCCATGTTTTCCGCCTCCACTGGACCTTCCAATCCACTTGGCTGGAAACCAAACAATTGCTTTCTGTTTTTCAGAAACTGCTGGAGTAAAATTTTTTGGAGGGTGGAACTTGTGGCCTAAATCCCCGAATTTTGCACTAATCAGTAAAAATATCAATTTTCTTTTTTTTCTTTTTATAAAGAAAAACAAATTCCAGATAAAACCCACAGTAAATACATATAAATGTTACCAGCCGCCAAACGATTGGAAATCATTTAGATGATAGATGCTTTATGTCGGGACTTCAGCCAGGAGAGGAGCTGTAGCCAGGTCACGAGGTATTAAGTGGATAAGGGATATTTTTTCAATTTACCGTATTTCTTGGACTATAGAAGTGCGACAGCTTGTATGTCAATACTCATTGGTCAAGAGAGCCTTGTGGGTGGTAATGTGGCCGGCATGGTGGAAAACGACACATACGGCAGCCGGCATGGTGGGGGAGGAGGAGGACGCAAACGGCAGCCGGCATGGTGGGGGCGGAGGACCACGCACACGGCAACCGGCATGGTGGGGGCGGAGGACCATGCACACGGCATGTTGGGGGGGGGCGGAGAAACCATGCATACGGCAGATGGCATTGGTGGGGGCGGAGGACCACTCACACGGCAGATGGCATGGTGGGGGCGGAGGACCTTGCACACGGCATGGTGGGGGTGGGGAACCATGCACACGGCATGGTGGGGGTGGAGGACAATGCACACGGCATGGTGGGGGTGGAGGACCTTGCACACGGCATGGTGGGGGTGGGGAACCATGCACACGGCATGGTGGGGGTGGAGGACAATGCACACGGCATGGTGGGGGTGGGGAACCATGCACACGGCATGGTGGGGGTGGAGGACAATGCACACGGCATGGTGGGGGTGGAGGACCACGCACACGGCAACCGGCATGGTGGGGGGCGGAGGACCATGCACACGGCATGTTGGGGGGGGCGGAGAAACCATGCATACGGCAGATGGCATTGGTGGGGGCGGAGGACCACTCACACGGCAGATGGCATGGTGGGGGCGGAGGACCTTGCACACGGCATGGTGGGGGTGGAGGACAATGCACACGGCATGGTGGGGGTGGAGGACCTTGCACACGGCATGGTGGGGGTGGGGAACCATGCACACGGCATGGTGGGGGTGGAGGACAATGCACACGGCATGGTGGGGGCGGAGGACCACGCACACGGCAGAGTATTTTTCATTTTATAATTTCGGCAATGTTCATTTTTCTCACGCTCGCCGACATCTGGGGTGCACATTACTGAATATAAATTACTTTTTTCTCTGAGCTTGCACATAGCAATAATTGACACACGAGTAAACAAATTTATTTTTTTGTGTGAAACCCCCATAACTAGAGATTTATAAGGTTCCAGCCTATTTGCCCTCAGATGGAGACTTTCCTCCGCTGTTTCACACCTGCAGCTGCTTGTTTCATAGCCGACATCACTCAGCCCCGACATATTAAAGCCAATATCCAATCACTGAGGCGAAGGCAATTTTCATACTTTGGCAAAAACACTTCAACTTTCACAAAAAAAAAAAAGTTTTAAACATTTTTTTGGGGTGGGTGAGCGGGGAGATATCCAGCTCTTTAGTTCCAAAGTACAAAAGTGACGGATTAAATGGTCAAAAAAATGCCAACAAAATTATAATAACTGTAAATCCTGAGTGGATTTCCACATTACACAAGAAAGGCCCCGACCGCCCCCAACACCTGCAGCATCAATAACCGCATGATGTGACCTTATAGGCCAAATCTGACATTACACGTCTCACTCACTCTCTCTCCTTCTCTGTAAGTTTGTCATTGATGTTGTCTTTGATGGCAGATCGGGAGCCCTTGTGGAGGATAGGATACCGCAGCGGGACTTGGAGGAAGAAGGAAATCATAGACACCAGATGAGCCGTGTAGCCCAACGCCACCGCCACACTGCCGTCATCCTTAGCTGTAAAACAAATCATGTATAGCTTGTACTTATCCTGAATTATACCCCAGAGCTGCACTCACTATTCTGCTGGTGCAGTCACTGAGTACATACATTACATTACTGATCCTGAGTTACATCCTGTATTATACCCCAGAGCTGCACTCACTATTCTGCTGGTGCAGTCACTGTGTACATACATTACATTACTGATCCTGAGTTACATCCTGTATTATACCCCAGAGCTGCACTCACTATTCTGCTGGTGCAGTCACTGTGTACATACATTACATTACTGATCCTGAGTTACATCCTGTATTATACCCCAGAGCTGCACTCACTATTCTGCTGGTGCAGTCACTGTGTACATACATTACTGATCCTGAGTTACATCCTGTATTATACCCCAGAGCTGCACTCACTATTCTGCTGGTGCAGTCACTGTGTACATACATTACATTACTGATCCTGAGTTACATACTGTATTATACCCCAGAGCTGCACTCACTATTCTGCTGGTGCAGTCACTGTGTACATACATTACTGATCCTGAGTTACATCCTGTATTATACCCCAGAGCTGCACTCACTATTCTGCTGGTGCAGTCACTGTGTACATACATTACATTACTGATCCTGAGTTACATCCTGTATTATACCCCAGAGCTGCACTCACTATTCTGCTGGTGCAGTCACTGTGTACATACATTACATTACTGATACTGAGTTACATCCTGTATTATACCCCAGAGCTGCACTCACTATTCTGCTGGTGCAGTCACTGTGTACATACATTACATTACTGATCCTGAGTTACTTCCTGTATTATACCCCAGAGCTGCACTCACTATTCTGCTGGTGCAGTCACTGTGTACATACATTACATTACTGATCCTGAGTTACCTCCTGTATTATACCCCAGAGCTGCACTCACTATTCTGCTGGTGCAGTCACTGTGTACATACATTACATTACTGATCCTGAGGTACATCCAGTATTATATTCCAGAGCTGCACTCACTATTCTGCTGGTGCAGTCACTGTGTACATACATTACATTACTGATCCTGAGTTACATCCTGTAATATACTCCAGAGCTGCGCTCACTATTCTGCTGATGCAGTCACTGTGTACATACATTACATTACTGATCCGGAGTTACATCCTGTATTATCCTCCAGAGCTGCACTCACTATTCTGCTGGTGCAGTCACTGTGTACATACATTACATTACTGATCCTGAGTTACATCCTGTATTATACTCCAGAGCTGCACTCACTATTCTGCTGGTGCAGTCACTGTGCACATACATTACATTACTGATCCTGAGTTACATCCTGTATTATACTCCAGAGCTGCACTCACTATTCTGCTGGTGCAGTCACTGTGCACATACATTACTGATCCTGAGTTACATCCTGTATTATACCCCAGAGCTGCACTCACTATTCTGCTGGTGCAGTCACTGTGTACATACATTACATTACTGATCCTGAGTTACATCCTGTATTATCCCCAGAGCTGCACTCACTATTCTGCTGGTGCAGTCACTGTGTACATACATTACTGATCCTGAGTTACATCCTGTATTATCCCCAGAGCTGCACTCACTATTTTGCTGGTGCAGTCACTGTGTACATACATTACTGATCCTGAGTTACATCCTGTATTATCCCCAGAGCTGCACTCACTATTCTGCTGGTGCAGTCACTGTGTACATACATTACTGATCCTGAGTCACATCCTGTATTATACCCCAGAGCTGCACTCACTATTCTGCTGGTGCAGTCACTGTGTACATACATTACATTACTGATCCTGAGTTACATCCTGTATTATACCCCAGAGCTGCACTCACTATTCTGCTGGTGCAGTCACTGTGTACATACATTACTGATCCTGAGTTACATCCTGTATTATACTCTAGAGCTGCACTCACTATTCTGTTGGTGCAGTCACTGTGTACATACATTACATTACTGATCCTGAGTTACATCCTGTATTATACCCCAGAGCTGCACTCACTATTCTGCTGGTGCAGTCACTGTGTACATACATTACTGATCCTGAGTTACATCCTGTATTATACTCCAGAGCTGCACTCACTATTCTGCTGGTGCAGTCACTGTGTACATTACTGATGCCAAGTTACATCCGGTATAACACTCCAAAAAAGATGTAATTGTAATCACCTTGAAAATCCTCAGAATTTGGTAATTTGACACCACATATGAAGTAATCCTTTTGGTCAAGCTGCTGAGAGAAGAAAGTGAGAGGAGTCAATTGTGTTGAATGTAAACAAAATCCTCATTTATGGGCCAGAGGAGAAAAGCGGAAAACATCTTTCTGGGGCAGAGGCATCATTAAATTCAATTTAAACTGTAATACTCCATTTTTCCTGTGGGGGAGCTGTGGGGAAAATAGAATAATTCCTGTTGACTGGAGAGGACAGCGGACACTGGGGTCTGAGCAGCAGGAAACATTTTGATTAAAGCTTATTTTCAGTCAACCCCAACAAAAAAAAGTGTTGAAAGTCTACACCCCAAATTAAGTGGATTTCACGAGAAGCGGCCTCAACTTGGGCCAAAGAGTAGAAACAAAACATTGGGGATATTTTTTTTGACACTGGGCACTACACTGCGACCACAAATCTTTTGTTAATCTTCAGATATCATGATGCCTTGCACAGTGCCAAGGTCCCCAGCGCCAGAGGCAGCAAAACAACTCCAAAACATCTGTGAACCTCCACCATATTTGACTGTAGGTACTGTGTTCTTTTCTTTGTAGGCCTAATTCCATTTTTGGTAAACCGTAGAATGATGCACGTTACCAAAAAAGCTCTTTCTTAGTCTCATCTGTCCACAACACGCTTTCCCAGTAGGATTTTGGTTTACTCACGTACAATTTGGCAAACTGCAGTCTAGCTTTTTTTTGTCTGTCAGCAGTGGGGTCCTCCAGGGTCTCCTGCTATAGCATTTCATTCACATGTGGACAGATAGCTGGCACTGACACTGATGCGCCCCGAGTCTGCAGGACAGCTTGAATTTCCCTGGACCTTGTTTGGGGCTGCTTATCCGCCATCCGGACTATCCTGCATTGCGACCCTTTATCAATGTTTCTCTACCGTCCACGTCCATGGAGATTAGTTAGTGCCATGGGTTGTTAACTCTGATTATGTTGTGCACCGTGGACAAAAAAAAAAAAAAACAAACATCCAGATCTCTGGTGATGGACTTGTAACCCTGAGATAGTTGATATTGTTCAACAATTTTGGTTCTCAAGTCCTCAGACCGTTCTCTTCCTGTTCTCCATGCTTAGTGCGGCACACACAGACACACAATGCAAAGATTGAGTTACCTTCTCCCCTTTTTATCTTGTTTCAGGTGCGATTTGCATATTGCCCACACCTGTTACTTGCCACAGGTGAGTGTGAATGAGCATCACATGCTTGAAAAAGTTGTTCACCCACAGTTTTGGATAGGTGACAACAATTTTTGTCCTGCCCATTTTGAACCCCTTTACCCCCACCAAGGGTGATTTGCACGTTAATGACCAGGCCAATTTTTACAATTCTGACCACTGTCACTTTATGAGGTCATAACTCTGGAACGCTTCAACGGATCCTGACATTGTTTTCTCGAGACATATTGTACTTCTTGACAGTGGTAAAATTTGATATTACCTGCGTTTATTTGTGGAAAAAAAAGATAATTTGGCAAAAATTTGGAAAATTTTGCAATTTTCCAACTTTGAATTTTTATGCCCTTAAATCACAGAGATATGTCACACAAAATACTTAATAAGTAACATTTCCCGCATGTCTACTTTACATCAGCACAATTTTGTAACCAAAATTTTGAGGGGTCTATATGATAGAAAATACCCAAGTGTGACACCATTCTAAAAACTGCACCCCTCAAGGTGCTCAAAACCACATTCAAGAAGTTTATTAACGCTTCAGGTGTTTCACAGGAATATTTGGAATGTTTGAAAAAAAAAAAAATGAACATTTAATTTTTTTCCACAAAAAATTTACGGTACTTCAGCTCCAATTTGTTTTATTTTACCAAGGGTAACAGAATAAATTAGACCCCCAAAAGCAGTTGTGCAATTTGCCCTGAGTACGCTGATTCCCCATATGTGGGGGTAAACCACTGTTTGGGTGCATGGGAGAGCTCAGAAGGGAAGGAGGGCAATTTGACTTTTCAATGCAAAATTGACTGGAATTGACTGTCGCGTTTGGAGAGCCCCTGATGTGCCTAAACATTGAAATCCCCCCCTCCCCCCCCCCCCCCAAGTGACAACATTTTGGAAAGTAGACCCCCTAAGGAACTTATCTAGATGTGTGGTGAGCACTTTGACCCACCAAGGGCTTCACAGAAGTTTATAACGCAGAGCCGTGAAAATAAAAATTCTTTTTTCCACAAAAATTATTTTTTAGCCCCCAGTTTTGTATTTTCCCAAGGGTAACAGGAGAAATTTGACCCCAAAACTTGTTGTCCAATTTGTCCTGAGTGCGATGATACACCATATGTGGGGGGAACCACTGTTTGGGCACACGGGAGAGCTCGGAAGGGAAGGAGCGCCGTTTGGAATGCAGACTTAGATGGATTGACCTGCAGGCGTCACGTTGCGTTTGCAGAGCCCCTAATGTACCTAAAAAGTAGAAACCCCCCACAAGTGACCCCATATTGGAAACTAGACCCCCCAAGGAACTTATCTAGATGTGTTGTGAGAACTTTGAACCCCCAAGTGTTTCACTACAGTTTATAACGCAGAGCCGTGAAAATAAAACAGGATTTTTGGTTGCTTACCGTAAAATCTGTTTCTTGGAGCCTCCATTGGGGGACACAGGAACCATGGGTGTATGCTGCTGCCACTAGGAGGCTGACACTATGCAAATAAAAAAAGTTAGCTCCTCCTCTGCAGTATACACCCCACCGACTGGCATCATGCTCTTCAGTTAGTGAGAAAGCAGTAGGAGATAAGTAGCAAGGTTGAAAAACCATAACCACAAACTTGAGAACTGTAAACGTGAGAACAGTCATAGAACAGATAACAAACATTGGGAGGGAGCTGTGTCCCCCAATGGAGGCTTCAAGAAACAGATTTTACGGTAAGCAACCAAAAATCCTGTTTTCTTTATCGCCTCTCATTGGGGGACACAGGAACCATGGGACGTCCCAAAGCAGTCCCTAGGGCGGGAAAAACAGACTTCCATCAGGTCAGAGGACTCACCACTGCCACCTGCAAGATCCTTCTGCCTAGGCTGGCGTCCGTCGAAGCGTAGTAATGGATCTTGTAAAATTTGGCGAACGTGTGGATGGAAGACCAAGTTGCCGCTTTGCAAAGCTGTAGGGCGGAAGCCCTGTGGTGCACCGCCCAGGAGGCGCCGACTTCCCGGGTAGAGTGAACCTTAATCCCAGGAGGGGGCACTCTGTTCTTGACCCGGTAAGCCTCCAAAATTGCCATTCTGATCCAGCGAGCAATAGTCGCTTTAGAAGTCGGCTGGCCTCTGCGCGTGCCATCAGGAATGACGAAAAAGGAATCCGTCTTCCGGAAAGTGGACGTTCTATCCCGGTAGATCCTCACTGCCCTGACGAGGTCCAGCCTGTTCAACGATCATTCCAGGGGGATGAGCCGGAGCTGGACAAAAGGAAGGTAGAACGATGTCCTCGTTGAGGTGGAAAACCACCTTAGGAAGGCAGGAAGGCAGAGGCCTGAGGACCGCCTTGTCCTGGTGAATGTTTAAGTACGGAGGTCGGCAGGACAGGGCCGCCAACTCGGAAAAACGGCAGATAAAGGTGATGGCCACAAGAAAGGCCACCCTCAAAGATAGAACTGACAGGGGAATCTCCTTGAGAGGCTCAAAGGGGGAAACCCTCAGAACGTCCAGAACCAGGTTTAAATCCCATGAATCCACGGGGGCCCTGTACGGAGGGACAGCGTGGGCTACTCCTTGAAGGAAGGTCTTAATCTGTGGCCGAGAAGCTAAAGTCTTCTGAAAGAGGATGGAAAGCGCAGAGACCTGGCCCTTCAGGGAACTAAGAGCCAGGCCCGAATCCAGTCCTGCCTGAAGGAAGGCCAAAATGGAAGGCAGGGAAAAGGACATAGGTGAAACGCAGTTGGACTAGCACCAACGAAAGTAAGCCTTCCAGGTACGATAGTAGATCCTGGAAGATGAAGGCTTCCGAGCCTGAATCACGGTGTGAATCACCCGATCCGAAAGGCCGGACGCTCTGAGAACTGCGGTCTCAACAGCCACGCCGTTAAACTGAGCGACCGAGAATTCGGGTGGCAGATCGGACCCTGAGACAGCAGATTGGGTCTGTCTGGAAGGCGCCAGGGAGCGTCCGCAAGAAGATTGACGAGCTCCGCAAACAAAGCTCTCCTGGGCCAATCCGGGGCGATCAGAATGACCGGCACCTTTTCCGCTTTGCTCTTTTTCAACAGTTTGGGAAGTAATGGAAGGGGTGGGAACAGGTAGGGCAGCACGAACTGTGACCAAGGAATGGCCAGAGCATTGACGCCCACTGCAAGAGGATCGCAAGACGACCTGAAGATGAACTGCAGAATCTTCCTGTTCATTCAAGACGCCGAGAGATCCACGTCCGGAGTCCCCCATCGAAGAAAAATCTTGATGGAAGACCTCCGGATGCAAGGACCATTCCCCTGCCGCGAGGCCCTCGCGGCTGAGGAAGTCGGCGGCCCAATTGTCCACGCCGGGGATATACCCCGTGGATATCACCGGGGCCGTTGTCTCCGCCCAAAGTAGGATCTTGGATACCTCAGCAAGGGCCAAGTAGCTCAGAGTCCCCCACTTGAAGATTGACATATGCCACAGCCGTGGCGTTGTCAGTCTGGATCCGGATTGGCAGACCCCTGAGAATCCTTTCCCAGTGGCGGAGGGACAGTAAAGGTGGCCCGAATCTCGAGGACATTGATCGACGGAGCCGACTCCTGCGCCGACCAACGGCCCTGAACCGTGATGTGGCGAAAAACCGCACCCCAGCCGAGGAGGCTGGCGTCCGTCGTCACCACTTACCAGAGAACTGGAAAGAAGGACCTGCCCTGGGAGATGAGAGGTGACATCAGCCACCAGTTGAGAGACCGTTTGACCCGAGAAAAGAATCGGATCGGACGAACCAGGGAGAAGACAGACCTGTCACACTGAGACAGAATGGCTTGCTGAAGGGGTCGCAAATGAAATTGGGCAAAGGGAATCGCTTCCAATGTTGATACCATCCTCCCCAGAACGTTCATGGCCGGTCGGAGGGAGGGAAGCCGAGGACCCTGGAGCAAGCGTATGTCCCGACAAAGAGAGGATCTCTTGTCTTTGGGAAGGAAGACTTTGGTCTGACAAGTGTCGAAGAGCATGCCCAGAAAGATGATGCGCTGAGAAGGAATAAGGCAGGACTTCTTCCGGTTGACCAGCCACCCGAAACGGCTAGGGTGTCGAGAACGACGGACAGACTTTCGTGAGCCTGAGAAAAGGACGGAGCCTTAATGAGGATGTCGTCGAGGTATGTAAATAGGACCAGGCCTCTGACTCTCAAGATGGCCAACAGCGCCGCCATGATCTTCGTGAATACCCTTGGAGCGGTAGTGAGACCGAACGGCAGGGCGACGGATTGAAAATGCACCGCAAAGCGCAGGAATCGGTGACGTCCGGGAAATATCGGGACATGGAGGTAGGCGTCCTGAATATCTATGGAACACAGAAATTCTTGAGCCTCCATGGGAGCAATTACTGAACGAAGGGATCCCATCCCGAAGTGCCTCAGACGAACTCTCCTGTTCAGTAATCTGAGGTCCAGAATGGGGCGAACCTTGCCGTCTTTTTTCGGTACCCCAAAAAGGTTCGAGTAGAAACCTGTGAACCGTTCTTTTTCTGGGACGGGAACGATTTCCCCGGCTTTGAGAAGAGAAGCGATGGCTGCGAAGAAACCCGGAACTAGAGCGGGATCTCTGGGAGGTCGGGATTCGAAGAAACGATCCCGGGGTCGTGAAAACGAACTCTATCTTGTATCCCGAGGATACAACTTCCCTGACCCATGCATCCTCTACTGCGGAGGTGCAGACGTCCCTGGAAAAGAGAAGACGGACACCCAACCTGGGAGGTGGGTTGGGGTCTTGTCAGAGTCATGCTGAGGTGGATCTTCCAGTCCTGGCCTGGAGGATCTACCCGGAGAGTAGCGAGGACGCCAGGACAGAGTGGGCCAAAAGGGCACCGCTTTCTTCTCTTGACGTGCCTGAGGACTCTGGTGCTGCTGAGAAGGGAGGTTGGTGCCGTGAGGTGATGAAAAAAAGGCCGAAAGGACCGAAACTGCCATCTTGCAGCGAGGCCCTAGGAGGAGGGCGACGAGGATTAGCCTGGGGGAGAGGAGACTTGTACCCCCGGTGGCGTCCTTAATGATTTGGTCCAGCATGGAACCAAAGAGACGTGAGCCCTGAAAGGGGAGACAGGTGCGGGACTTTTTGGAACATAAGTCTGCCTGCCGGGCCTTGAGCCAAACGGTCCGGCGGATGGTAACGGCATTGCTGGATGCCTGAGCCGCACAAGATGCGACATCCAGAGAGACGGAGACCAGGTATTCACCCGCGTGGGAAATCTGGATGGCAAGCTCCGCCAGTTGCACAGGAGGCGCTCTGTCCAGGATATCTCGACGGAGTTCTTTTGCCCATTTGGAAGGGATTTCGAAACCCAGGTGGAAGCGAAAACTGGGCATTTGAAGCGGCTGCAGCTGCCTCAAAGGCTGACTTCGCAAAGGATTCTATAACTATCGTTAGAGTCCTTCAGAGATGCTCCGCCGGACAGTGGAAGCACCGTGTTCGTGGAGAGCCTGGAAACGGGGATCCGAGGGAGAGACCGTCCAATTGGCAGTAAGTTCTGGAGAACAACTTAGAAGGTGGTTTAGCCCATCTAAACGAAACCGCCTGATCTGCGGGTTCCGTAGAGGGATCCATAATGCCACAGGTTTGGTTTATAGCTCCAATGAGATTCTGGACCATATCCCTTCATGGTGGCGATTTGGTTAGAATCCAGCTCCGAGATGTCCTCCGAGGGCGCATCAGATAACGCCTCGCCTGATTCAGGGGAGAAGGATCGGGAGGACGCCGACCGCAGAGGGGGACCGTGTGGCGAGATGGAGCGAGAAGAGGACTCAGACCGACGTTCCTGTCTGGACCTTTTGCGGCTTATCAAGGAGGGCTCGGGCGGAGGCTCCTGCGACCCGCTGGCCACTGTGGGGGGCTGCGGAGGTAATCGGTCCAGCACGGATACCAGAAATTTTGAGACACCCGCGTTAGACCGGCCACCGAATGAGACAGAGAGAAAACCCAGCCTGGGATGGGCGTATCACACTCGGGCGGACCGGCCGGAGGATCCTGGGCGGTAGGAACAATCGGGTCAGAAGAGGATGAAGTAGGAGGACGAGAGCGGCCCCCTTTAGAGTTAGACATTTTAGAGAGGTCCGTGAAGAAAAAGAGGGTTAGGGGACAGAGGGCAGAGGGGAGTGTCAGTCTGCAATTGCAGAGCTACTCACGGCAGACGGATTGCGGAGTGAAGCTGTCCAGCTTGATGCATGGACCTCAGGCGAGGAGTGGTCCCTTAGGAAGGAGGGTGGAATGGCCTCCTGGCGCAATTTGGATCTGCGGCTGTCATGTATCCTGTGTGGAGGAGAGGGCTCATGGCTCGGGAGTCCCAAGATGGCGCCGGTGCGCAGGGAAAAGAGGCGGTGCCTCAGTGCAATTGTCGGGCGGGAGAAAAGCCCGCCCGATGAAAGCGGGAAGGGGGCGGAGTCTGCCACCGGAAGTAGGCCCGGGCAGAAGCCGGGGCCTAAATTAGGAATAGGAGACCGGCGGAGAAGGGCCGCGGCGTAGGCACAGGGCGCCGCATGAAGGAAGCGACGCGGTAGGTAAGCGACCGCAAACAGCGGCTGCATGCCCAAGCGGTGTGGCGACCTGGCAGGCCGCCACGCTGAGGGAGAAGGAATGGCCGCTACAGTGGACGGAGCTGCAGGGTGGAAAGATGCGGCGGCGGCGCTGAGAAAAGGACCGGCCGCTTACAGCGGCCGGAGTAGGGAAAACGCAGGGGGCCGAAGTGATGCGACAGCTGGCAAAGCCGCCGCGCTGAGAGGAAAGAGACGGGCGCTTACAGCGCCGGAGCAGGGAAGTCGCAGGGGCCCGAAGCGTGTGGCAAGGCCGCGCTTACTGGGAGCATAGCGCGGTGGTAGAAAAGAAGCGGCGCGGTAGTCCGAAAAGGCGGCCGCGCCGGACAAGAGAGGGCAGCCGCAGCCGGAATAGGTGCGGCGGCTGGGAAGAAACGCGACCCGCATAATGAACCCATTAAACAGGCACCCCCTTTTTTGAGGATCCAGGGAAGCCGCAGAAAAAAAATAAATAAAATAAATACTCACCTTAGACATCCCACGCCGGTACTAACCTGGAAAAAAGTGAGACGTCCAGGGAGCTGATGGACGTCCTCGTCTCCGCAACCGACAGGCTCTGGTGGGCGAGTGGGTGGGGGACGGAGCCAGGACCGGACTTCTAAGCACGCTTGTGTGCTAGGCTCTTGGTCCTGGAGAGGGATCTATGAGGATACGGGGTGGCAGTACACGCCGTACTCATAGTCCGTTTTGTGGGACTACAGGTGTGACTGCTCACCCTGTATCCCTCCGGAAACCTGAAAAGGAACGACGCACATCGAGGTAGATAAGGGTCTAATGAAAGACCCGTGTCCACCTCCTACTGACACTAAGCTAAACTGAAGAGCATGATGCCAGTCGGTGGGGTGTACACTGCAGAAGAGGAGCTAACTTTTTTTATTTGCATAGTGTCAGCCTCCTAGTGGCAGCAGCATACACCCATGGTTCCTGTGTCCCCCAATGAGAGGCGATAAAGAAAAAAATCTTTTTCTTTTTTCCACAAAAATTATATTTTAGCCCCCAGTTTTGTATTTTACCAAGGGTAACAGGAGAAATTGGACCCCAAAAGTTGTTGTCCAATGTGTCCTGAGTACGCTGATACCCCATATGTTGGGGTAAACTCCTGTTTGGGCACACGGAAGAGCTCGGAAGGGAAGGAGCACCGTTTTACTTTTTAAAGCAGAATTGGCTGGAATTGAGATCGGACGCCATGTCACATTTGGAGAGCCCCTGATGTGCCTAAACAGTGGAAACCCCCCAATTATAACCCTAATCCCAACAGTAACCCCAGACACACCTTTAACCCTAATCCCAACCCTATTCCCAACCGTAAGGCCATGTTCACACGATCCTTTTTTTCATGCGGAATTGCCGCGATTTTCCCGCTGCGGGTCCGCAGCTGTTTTCCATGCAGGGTACATTACATTGTACCCTATGGAAAACAGGAACTGCTGTGCCCACAATGCGGAAAATAAAAAAAAAAAGCCGCGCTGAATAGCTGCGGGAAAAAAGTAGTACCATGTCACTTCTTTTTTCGGAGCCACAGCGGTTCTGCACCCATTGACCTCCATTGTGAGGTCAAACCCGCAGTAAAACCCGCAGATGAAAAAAATATCTGCGGGTTTTACTGCGGTTTGTGGTGCAGAACCGCTGCAGCAGGAAGTGCGGGGAAGCGGGCGGAAGTGCGTGGGCGGAGTGTGGCTGCCCCCCCGTGCTCCGATCCCGCCCCCCCCCCCCGTGCTCCAATCCCACCGCCCCGTGCTCCGATGCCCCCCCTCCCCCAGTGCTCCGATGCCCCCCCCCGTGCCCTAATCTCCCCCCCTTATACTTACCCGGCGTCCTGGTGTCCGTCCGGCCGTCTTCTCCCTGGGCACCGTCATCTTGCAAAATGGCGGGCGCATCCGCAGTGCGCCCGCCGAATCTGCCGGCCGGCAGATTCGTTCCAAAGTGCATTTTGATCACTGAGATATAACCTCTCAGTGATCAAAATAAAAAAAAATAGTAGGGTTAGGGGTAGGGTTAGGGTTAGGGTTAGGGGTAGGGTTAGGGGTAGGGTTAGGGGTAGGGTATTTTCAGCCATTTTAACCCTAAAAAACTTCCTAGAAAACACACAGACTCTGCATAGAAAACTGCATTAAAAAAAAGGATCAAAAAAAGGATCAAAAAACGCATCAAAAAACGCATCAAAAAAGGACAAAAAAAGGACCAAAAAAAGGACCTGCGTTTTCTGCCAAGAGCTGCAGTTTTTTAAAAAAAACAGTCCTGAAAAAAAAAGGATGGAAATCAGGAACGTGTGAACATACCCTAAATGTAATCCAAACCCTAACCTGAACTTTAGCCCCAACCCTAACTGTAGCCCCAACCCTAACTGTGGCCCTAGCCCTAACGGGAAAATGGAAATAAATGCATTTTTTAAATTTTTCCCTAATATTTTTCCCTAACTAAGGGGGTGATGAAGGGGGGGTTTGATTTACTTTTATAGCGGGTTTTTTAGCGGATTTTTATGATTGGCAGCCGTCACACACTGAAAGACGCTTTTTATTGCAAAAAATTGTTTTTGCGTCTCCACATTTTGAGAGCTATAATTTTTCCATATTTTGGTCCACAGAGTCAAGTGAGGTCTTGTTTTTTGTGGGACGAGTTGACGTTTTTATTGGAACCATTCGGGCACGTGACATTTTTTGATCGCTTTTTATTCCGATTTTTGTGAGGCATTTTCGTGACCGCTCCTGGCCTGTGATAGTCAGCTGACACCCGGCCGCGATCCCTCCGTGAGCGCGGCCGATCACATATGACGTACTATCCCGTTGGTGGTCATACGGGCCCACCCCACCTCGACGGGATAATAAGTCTCATGTCAGAAAGCGGTTAAAGGTTTTGTTTGAAATTATTTCCAGTTTGCCTTTTTCACTTTTTTGTGTTGTTCCAATACACACAAAAGAAATAAACATGTAATTGCAATAATTTTCTGGGAAAAGTACTTTCTTTTCTGGAGCAATTTCCAGGGTGTCAAGACTTTCAGCCTTGACTGTATGTAGTCGCTGAATACGAGGTGTAGACAGCGTCCTGCTCTGGTTACTCACCGCGTCTATTGGGTAAATGTAGGAAAGCTCGGAGATGAGCTGTCGGCAGCGGATGGTCAGCTGGGCGTTTGTCTTAAGAAAGGACTCCCTAAAAGAAAGGGAAAACAGAAAAAAACAAAAAAAAAACAAAGAGAAAACTAGGGTTAGTGCCGGGATTTGCACTTCCGGTAGCCGAGTTTTAAGGGGCCAATGATTGGGTTTACTTGAGTTAAGATTTTAGGGCCTTGGAAGGACCCTGGCACCAATCACTTGCCTGGAGGGGGATATTTGGACCCCTCTCGCTATTTTTGACAAGTGCTCTTTCCAAATTTTTTTTTTTTTTAAAGCTGCAAAAATGACATTTTCTCCATTGAATAACCAAATAAATAATGCTGCCCAACTGTGCCCCTAAAATAGCACTGCTATATATTACCCACAGCCATGCAAGAATACTCAAAGCCTTAACATAATCCGATATACAGTACGCGATGGCCGCAAACCCCGCCGGGCGCAAGAGAGACGGCCGCCGGGCGCAAGAGAGACGGCCGCCGGGCGCAAGAGAGACGGCCGCCGGGCGCAAGAGAGACGGCCGCCGGGCGCAAGAGAGACGGCCGCCGGGCGCAAGAGAGACGGCCGCCGGGCGCAAGAGAGACGGCCGCCGGGCGCAAGAGAGACGGCCGCCGGGCGCAAGAGAGACGGCCGCCGGGCGCAAGAGAGACGGCCGCCGGGCGCAAGAGAGACGGCCGCCGGGCGCAAGAGAGACGGCCGCCGGGCGCAAGAGAGACGGCCGCCGGGCGCAAGAGAGACGGCCGCCGGGCGCAAGAGAGACGGCCGCCGGGCGCAAGAGAGACGGCCGCCGGGCGCAAGAGAGACGGCCGCCGGGCGCAAGAGAGACGGCCGCCGGGCGCAAGAGAGACGGCCGCCGGGCGCAAGAGAGACGGCCGCCGGGCGCAAGAGAGACGGCCGCCGGGCGCAAGAGAGACAACTGCACAGCCCCCTCTTCCGGTCGCTCACAGACCCATAAATGTGGCCATCCTCCACCCATGCTGGCTTCCCTGCAGTCACCTTTTCGCCGTGCACTCTTTCCTCAGCTCGTTCAGGGACTCGCTTTTCTTCTGCAGCTTCTCACGTTGAGAGGTGAATTTATTACCTGCGAGACAAACACAGAGACTCGGTTACACGGTGCCGGAGTCCTGGCCCCGGGCCGTCTGCAGAGACGAAGTTTATGGTTTACAAGATTTTTATTTTTTTTTTTCCCCTTCGTGAAACTTCTTGAGCCGCCCTGCAGAAAGTGTCAGATGTCTGTTCTCTCCACAAACCCGTGGAAAAAATGCGCTGAACTATCACGTTATGGGAACAGTTACAAGCCGCGGGAAAATGAAAGCAACGAAAACACAAGAGCAGCGCTCAGATATATGTACTGGGGTCCAGCACCGCTGGACAGGGGAAAACAGGGGAGGCAGAGGGGTTAATATTAACCACACAAAAAAAACATGTACTTCACAGGATTCCTGGGGTTAATGTAACAACAATGAAAACTTCGGTTACTTTTAAAAAAAAACTTTGTATTTTAATTTTTCGCGATTTGCAAGAACACAGTTTGCTTCCAATTAATGAAAAAAAGGGTGTAATTTGCATCCATAGATAAGTCAGGCTTACAAGAAAAAAATCTGATAGACGCAGTCTGAATAGGTCTACGGTCGGGCGCATGCAAAACCTTCCCTTCACTGACAAGAAGCAGAGATCTTGTAAACAATATGGAATTGAACTCGGAGTCTCCATCTTTGAACCTGGCATTAACAGCATTAAAGCACGGAGATAAAATGTGGCCTTATTTTTTTACGGCTCCTATAATAAGCCCCCCGGATAAGAGAAATCTCCGATTGTTGTAACATTAATGATTGCGGCACAATTCTTTTTCCGAGCCCCAAATAGTGCGGTATTATGGGGTTAAACAATTGTGGAATTATGTGATTACAGTATTATAAGAGGGAGCAGAAGAGACCGGGCGTAACTGTATAAACAGTCGGAGTGTTTATGTAATCCGATCACTTGGCGCCGTCATTTATATGGAAAGTGGCTGATGAAATGCGAAAAAAAAAATCCCCCCAAAAAAAATGCTTAACGGATAATTGTAAGCGATGGTCCGAGAGAAGCAAATAAATATACGCAGGGCTCAGGGAAATACCGCACAAGTAGCGTCACACACCGCCACAGCGTGCGAGTGTGCTATATATGACCCGGGTCTGTGCATACACACAGCATTGGACTGGTTCCCCTTTCCATGGCTCCGGGTACACCTGTGAAGACCACCCAATCGCTCTGCTAGCCCCCTGCTCAGTGCACTCACAGCCTCGGTGTTTTTAGAAAGTTATGGTTAAAGCCCATTATGCAGCCAAACTGGTAACCAATGACGGCCATATTGGCACTTATGGGTCTAAAGCCTTTGTCACCCGGGCACACAGCAGCTTTCTTGTACAGCTCAGATCTAAGGGCTGCAGAAGATTGGGTTCAGGGCTGCCAGAGAATACGGAGACCCCCGTGGAGAAGACGGACGCGGGCTATACCAGTTTCTGGCTTTTTACCTTCCTACGTAGCAATAAGAGGACACTATTAGACCCAGCAAAGAAGAGTGGGGTCCCACACACTGTTATGGTCTTATAGAGGTGTCTTATGCATTAAAAAGAACTAAAAAAAAAATAATTAATATAAATACATAAACTCAAAAACAAGTAAAAAATATAATATAAATAGTAAAAAAAATTAAAGAAAAATAAATCAACCCTATAAACCTAAAAAATAAAAATAAACAAAAGCACAGAGAAATAAGAAAAAATATATACTAAACTAAGGAAAACAACTCTTAACAATACAAATAAGGTAAAGCTTACAAAATAATTTTAAAAATATATTCTTAAAATGAAGGATAAAAAAAAGATATACAAAACAAAAACAAGAAAAAAAATGTTAAAGAAAAAAAAAAAAAAAGTGTGACATTGTCCACGCCAACAAGTAATCGGAGATGATATCTTATTGATTAATGAGGAGGGCAGCTCCCAGCTTTAGGGGCACAGAACAGACCCAGATTCTGCATATTAGTGGTGATCTGTACGCCGCCGATCTAATCAGAAGAAGTGTGTGAAGATGAAGAGGTAATTGCCCGATCCGAAAAAAAGTACCAACAATGTTATCCATTAGAGGACTGAGGTGCAGCAAGAGACAGAGTAAATGGATCAGGGACAGTACAGAAAAATTAGACCCAAGGTAACAGAAATACGCCGGACACTTATTAAGCATGATAAAAAGTGTCTGGAGGGCAGATCGAATTCAGACAATGGCCAACGCAGTCAGCCCTCTCCTCCTCCCCTTTTTTAAGGTCTACGTGGAAGTCTACCTTGGTAGACAACAATTCGGAGATGGACAATACTTCAGGAACCGATTGTTATGATCCCAGGTAGGTCCACATCACCGATTGTGAACATTTCATCACCAATCCAGGATAATCGATATTCTACTAGGACAACAGATTTGGGCTTGAGGGTTAAATCAGTGTTCCCCAACTCTGGTCCTCAAGAGCCACCAACAGGTCATGGTTTCAGGACTTCCTTAGTATTGCACAGGTGATTGAATGCTTGCCTGTCCAAGTGACGCAATTATCACCTGTGCAATACTAAGGAAATCCTGAAAACAAGACCTGTTGGTGGCTCTTGAGGATCGGAGTTGGGGAGCACTGGCCTAAGGGGTCGAGACATTGATAGATCTTATGCAATGCGATTTTCATAGATCAGGGTCAGTTCTATAGATATTCCAAACTTTCACCTCTTTCTTAATAAATTAGTGTCCGATGAATCCAGTATTTTACGTTCTACCTAAGATTCATAAAAACCTTATTAAACCCCTGGTAGACCCATAGCTCCTACATGCTCTTTACTTTCCCCATTAATCAAGAAAATGCTAAGTTCCCTTATTAAGACCACTAATTCATTCCTACTGGACACCAAACGTTTTCTGAGAACCATCTCTAAACTTGGTGACATTAAGGCCGGTAGCGAGTTTTACGGACATATGAGAGGTGCAGAAAATACGGATTGCATACGGTACAATGATTCTCTAAGGCCCAGCTCCTATCAGCCGTATTTTACGGTCTTCTAAGGCATGCTGCGTTTGTCAGCGTATTGTGCAAAAAAAATAAATAAATAAAAATCGCCAATGAAAGTCTATGGGGGCCAGAAAAATACGGATTACACACGGACCAACAGTGTGACTTGTGAGAAATACGCAGCGGTGTTCTCTAGAAAAGCCGATAATTCAGTGCGGTGTACAGTAACATCACACTGACAGGTTAGAATAGAATAGCTAAGATAAATGTCTACACAGTGTAAATGTTCGAGTTCATATGAGGACATCCAGCAGAGGGCGCATCACCGCGACTCGAGGTAACTACAGGTCATTCCCCTGCATTCCATTAATTGCCCGGGTTTTACAGGCAGGGGCGGCTGCATTAGCAGAGCTTCTGCTTGTAAAATTAGTTAACCGTTTCAGATGGATTTACAGCGTGGGACGAGACTGATCATCGGAAGATATGGAATATTGTTGTTTGTTTTGTTTACATTTGTTTCAGGTGACAAGGGTCTTCAGGTGGATTAAGAGTATAATAAAATATTACAACAACCTGTGCATTTATTTCATCAAAATACTTTGTAATGTGTGTGTGTGTGTGTGTGTGTGTGTGTGTGTGTGCGTGCGTGCGTGCGTTTTAACCATTTCGTACTATTGGATTAATAATGCATAGGTGTCATAATTGACGCCTCTCCATTATTAATCTGGCTTAATGTCACTTTACAATAGCAAGGTGACATTAACCCCTTATTACCCCATATCCCACCACTACACGGGAATGGGAAGAGAGTGGCCAAGTGCCAGAATAGGCGCATCTTCCAGACCCTCTCCAGGCTATTAATATCTGCCCTCAGTCACTGGCTTTACCACTCTGGCGGAGAAAATTGCGCGGGAGCCCACGCCAATTTTTTCCGCGATTTAACCCTTTAATTTAATAGCTAGAGCCCCCAAATTTTGCACCTACACACTACTAACATTAGTACTGTGGAATATGCAAAAAAAAAAAAGGGATATGAGATGGTTTACTGTATTTACTGTATGTAACCAAACTTCAAACAAGAGCAGGATTTATTAACAGATGCATAAATCTTACAAACCAAAAAGTTTTGTTGCTGAGTTAAATTTTTATAAATTTTAAACATAAAAGTGTGGGTCAATTATTATTCAACCCCTAGGTTTAATATTTTGTGGAATAACCTTTGTTTGCAATTACAGCTAATAATCGTCTTTTATAAGACCTGATCAGGCCGGCACAGGTCTCTGAAGTTATCTTGGCCCACTCCTCCATGCAGATCTTCTCCAAGTTATCTAGGTTCTTTGGGTGTCTCATGTAGACTTTAATCTTGAGCTCCTTCCACAAGTTTTCAATTGGGTTAAGGTCAGGAGACTGACTAGGCCACTGCAACACCTTGATTTTTTGCCTCTTGAACCAGGCCTTGGTTTTCTTGGCTGTGTGCTTTGGGTCGTTGTCTTGTTGGAAGATGAAATGACAACCCATCTTAAGATCCTTGATGGAGGAGCGGAGGTTCTTGGCCAAAATCTCCAGGTAGGCCGTGCTATCCATCTTCCCATGGATGCGGACCAGATGGCCAGGCCCCTTGGCTGAGAAACAGCCCCACAGCATGATGCTGCCACCACCATGCTTGACTGTAGGGATGGTATTCTTGGGGTCGTATGCAGTGCCATCCAGTCTCCAAACGTCACGTGTGTGGTTGGCACCAAAGATCTCAGCCTTGGTCTGATCAGACCAGAGAACCTTGAACCAGTCAGTCTCAGAGTCCCCCAAGTGATCATGAGCAAACTGTAGACGAGCCTTGACATGACGCTTTGAAAGTAAAGGTACCTTACGGGCTCGTCTGGAACGGAGACCATTGCGGTGGAGTACGTTACTTATGGTATTGACTGAAACCAATGTCCCCACTGCCATGAGATCTTCCCGGAGCTCCTTCCTTGTTGTCCTTGGGTTAGCCTTGACTCTTCGGACAAGCCTGGCCTCGGCACGGGAAGAAACTTTCAAAGGCTGTCCAGGCCGTGGAAGGCTAAGGGTATGTGCACACGTCAGGATTGCATCAGGATTTTGTCAGGATTTTTCATCAGTATTTGTAGCCAAAACCAGGAGTGGAACAATTAGAGGAAAAGTATAATAGAAACATATGCACCACTTCTGCATTTATCACCCACTCCTGGTTTTGGCTACAAATACAGATGAAAAATCCTGACAAAATCCTGATGCAATCCTGACGTGTGCACATACCCTAACAGTAGTTCCATAAGCCTTCCACTTCCGGATGATGCTCCCAACAGTGGAGACAGGTAGGCCCAACTCCTTGGAAAGGGTTTTGTACCCCTTGCCAGCCTTGTGACCCTCCACGATCTTGTCTCTGATGGCCTTGGAATGCTCCTTTGTCTTTCCCATGTTGACCATGTATGAGTGCTGTTCACAAGTTTGGGGAGAATCTTAAATAGTCAGAAAAGGCTGGAAAAAGAGATAATTAATCCAAACATGTGAAGCTCATTGTTCTTTGTGCCTGAACTACTTCTTAATACTTTAGGGGAACCAAACAGAATTCTGGTGGTTTGAGGGGTTGAATAATTAATGACCCTCTGAAAAGACTTTTCACAATTAAAAAAAAAAAATAAAGAAATAACATTCTTTTTTGCTGCAGTGCATTTCACACTTCCAGGCTGATCTACAGTCCAAATGTCACAATGCCAAGTTAATTCCAAATGTGTAAACCTGCTAAATCTGCAGGGGGTTGAATACTACTTGTAGGCACTGTATAAATATTTATAGATCCATTGTATGTCCGTATTGCAAGCCTACGCATGCCATACGGATTACATTCGGAGGATGACATGCGCAAAATACGCTGACACACCCTGCCTATGGATGACATACAGATCACTATTTTGGGGACTTTTCTGCATATTACGGCCGTAAATAACAGACCGTATTTTCATACGCTGAGTGTGACGCCGGCCTAACAGAGAGGCCATACTGGTCACCTGTGAAGTCAATAGTCTTCATAGACCACCATAAAGGCATGCAGGCTTTAGAAAATATATTTCATACATCTACCCATGACGTCCCAGCACAACAATTTTGTTTAGAACTACTAGAGATAATTCTCACAAAGAACTTCTTCCTGGACTCATTTTCTCTACAAACTCATGGGACCGCGATGGGGGTCGAATATAGCCCCGTTGTGGAGAAGATATATAGATGATGTGTTTTGTATTTGGTCTGGTCCACCTAGTTCCTTACATGATTTTCATTCCTATCTGAACTCAATCCTCCTTGAACTACAATTCACCATTCATTCTGACATGACAAAAATTAATTTTGGGGTCAGGAAAGGGGATTTAGGTTATCTTGTTACTGACCTATTTGTTAACACAGATTGTAAGAACCTACTGTATTTTACTAGCCGTCACCCCGCCTCCTTACCCATTGCTTAATATCAACGCGTTAAACGCATAGTCTCGAATGAGACGTTAGGCACGTTTAGACACTTTTCCCCGTGGAAAGTTAACCAAGAAGAGATGGAAAGACAACAGTGTAACATGATGTGCAGGACCGGACGCACCATTCTGTCACATGGAAGGAGGCGCCGGCTCATATTCTTCCTGCCCGATCTGCGTTAACGCCATCTACATTCAGGACAGACATTTTAGTGGCGGTTTCTCCTTTACTCACGTTTCGCGGTCATGGCGCTGCGTTCCTTATGGAGCAGCTCCACCTCCCGGCCCAGCGCCCTCTTCTGCCTCTTCAGTTCGTCCTGCAGCACCAGGATCTTCAGCCGCAGACACTCGCTCTCCTTCTTCTACAAAATAGTGTCCACATTAGGAAATTTATTTTTATATGTACCCATTGGGGGGGGAAAAAAAAAAAAAAAAATCAGACGACGTGCTGCTCCAAGTCATCTAACCGCTGCAGCCAATCACAGGTTTGATTAAGCTGCGATGTAGCAAGATGTGGAAGAGTACTCAAAAACCATTTAGATTCCACTCTGTGAGCGACAGTGGCATCTTACTAGTTATACAGCAGTGATCGGAGCAAGTTCTGGTCGCTGCTGCAATAGTGGGGGCACGGGTGGTATAACACAACTGGCACCCGACATGCACCCGACACGTACAGAGCAGGCTCAGCTCCTGCATCCTACACCTAACAAAGAAAGGTGAGTAAAGCTGAAGTTAAACACGGACCTCGATTTTTCAGCAACTTTCTAATGCGGCACAAAAAAGATGAAAATCTACTGCGCAAATGTGGCATGTACCACGACTTGTGACCTTAAGCTGAAATCCATGCGAAATTATAAAGTCACCTCCCTGCAGCCTCCACCAGAGGGAGCTATTCCTCATAACAGTATGCAGTGAGCTCCCCCTTGTGGTGGCTTCAGGCGGACAGAACTTTACTAACTATCTCTGTGTGTGTGATGGGGATGGGGGGGGGGGATAAAAGCTCTGGCCCGATAGTGAGGAAATGAGAAATTACCAGATTATTATTCGATGACGAGATCCGTAGCTTCTCCTCAATCTCCTTTCCGATTTTCTGAACGGTCACCTGGGTTTGCTTGATGGCGCACTGGGCCCGGTGAAGCCTGCAAAGCAGAAGGGGGCAACATTTATACGTGCGTGTAGCCAGGCATCATCTAATGGGACTACTGCTCCCATCCGGTTATGTCTGCTGTCACATATAACAGTGACAGCATGAACCGATGTTATATGTGACAGCAGACATAGCCGGATGGGAGCAGTAGTCCCATTAGATGATGCCTGGCTACACAGAAAGATACACAGACCCACGCACGCACACACACACCTGCAGACATACAGAGACACATTCTCCGCTCACAAACTCTTCCTCCTTCCTTTCTGCAGCGTTTTTGGCACGCAGATTCGCAGACCTTTTTACACCTGCGGTTTTGCTGTGGATTTGACTGACTCAATGTAAGTCAAACGCTGCAGCTCCGCAAAAAGAATTGACATGCTGCGGAAAATAAAACGCTAAGAATAAGTGCGGAATTTTCCGCAGCATGTCCACAGCAATTCTGGATTCCCATTGATTAACTGGATTCCCTCTTCATTACTAACCCCTGGGCTTGATGTCAGCTGACATTATACAGCCGACATCAACCCCAAAACCATTACCCCGCTTGCCAATGCATCAGGGCAAGCGGGAAGAACAGAGGCCAAGCGCCAAAACTGGTGCATCTAATGGATGTGCCATTCCTGGGGTAGCCGAGAGCTGGTGTTATAGTCTGGGAGGGGGCCAATGTCCATGGTCACCTTTCCAGCCTAGTAATATTAGCCCACAGCTGTCAACAAAGCCTTTGCTGGTTATTAAAAATAGCGGAAACTTCACATTTTTTGGGGGGGGTCCTCCCTTTTTAATAACCAGTAAAGGCTATGCAGACAGCTGAGAACTGATATTATAGGCTGGGAACCTTCACAGACACTTCCCCCTCCCAGAATAATAACACCAGCCCCCAGCTGTCAGCTTATCCTGAGCAGGTTAATAACAAATAAGGGGGACCCCAAGCCATTTTCTTCATTTAATTCTATATTTGTTAGCTAAATACATGTACAGTAAACTGCACTTGAGCTGCACTCAATGCCAACTTTTTATCTATATATTTATTCTGATTGTTCACGCTGTGAATTTACAGTATGCAGCTGATGAAATTTCGGATTTCCTATGAGATGGGTGTGTACAAATCAGATAGCACACGTATAGTATATGTGCCGTGCGATTTTTTTATTTATTTTTTTACCTTGCACCCATGCGATTTTTTTCTAACGTCGCACACACTGATTTTATACAACGATGTGAGTGAAGCCTCAGGCTGTGGCTTTTTCACACTCCCATGCTTTATAATGTAGCTTATAATTGTTTTGTAATTTTTCAGGGATGCAATGAGACCTTTAGAAATACATAGGAGGGGGGGGGGGGGGAGGAGATGGACGAGTGCTCTGGAGGCTGCGGTACAAGAGATGCTGAGTGGTTGCTTTCAGTGCGACAGCGCCATCTGGTGGTAACACAGAAGCCCACCCGACAGGGCCACAGCGCCATCTGGTGGTGACATAGAAAACCACCCGACAGGGCCACAGCACCATCTAATGTCAGTGCGACAGACTGAAGAGTTAAAAAATGTTTAAGAATATAAGTTAGATTGGGATCATTCACAACTCTTCCCGCACAAAAACAAGCCCTCCTATGGCAATGTCCATGGAAAAATAAAGTTATGGATCATGGGAGCACCGGCAGATCGGCCCCATAAAAAGATATGGCCAAAAACTAGTTATTTTTCCTGGCAATGTCCCATCACTAGAGGACACGGAACTGCAGGACGAGGCGGCGCTCTACTGATCGTCCGGATGTTTATCTTCAGGCCGATGTGAGAAGTTCAGCTCTGGAGGTTTTACAACGGGGCAGGAGGGACATCGATATCCCTGAGCGCCGATCCCGGGATCCTCCAGCGCTCACTTTGAAGTCGGCGGGGGTCCTAGTGATCACAACACCCGCAATCATTCATTTATGAGCAGCCTCCATGTGTACAGCAAATACCGGAAAAGTAAGTGCACCTACCGCAGCAGAGAGAAGACTCCATAAGAGTTCCGCACCGCATTCTGCTCCACCTGCAGGTGGCTGTTCCTGCGTGACTCTGTGCTGTCCTGCAGAGAGCACATACATTCAGGTTCATAGGGTTAAGTGCGGATTTGTTGTTCTTGCCTCGATCCCACACACGGCGCTCGCTAAGGCTATGTGCACACGCTGCAAATTTTGCTGCGGATTATCCAAAATCAGTCCGGAAAAATCTGCAGAGTAATCCGCAGCGTGTGCACATAGCCTAAAAAAGACGAAGAGGAGAAAACCCGGGGTCCCGATACTCGGCAGCCCGAATGTCTGCGTACTTCACGCCATATACAGAACAGCTGTCATAATATGGTCGCTGCATGGATCAGCCCACAAAATGATGGGTGCACTTACCTTACTCTCAAAAGAGGCGCCGTAATATCCATCATTGAGCCCAAAAATGATCTCATTTGGGTTACGGGCGTGGATCTGCAGAGAAACAGAAGCGATTGTGTTATTAAAGGGCAGGCGAGCTGCCAATCACAACACAGCAATCAGGCGTCTAATCCAGGTGGGGAAATTATAGGCTGCGCCCTCCCTCCTGGACGCGGCAGCCACCCCGACACCTGTCCTTCCTCCTGGACGCGGCAGCCATCCCATTGCCCGCTCACCCTCCTGGACGCGGCAGCCACCCTGACACCTGTCCTTCCTCCTTGCTGCAGCATCCACCTCGCACCTGTCCTTCCTCCTTGCTGCAGCATCCACCCTGCACCTGTCCTTCCTCCTTGCTGCAACATCCACCCTGCACCTGGCCTTCCTCCTTGATGCAGCATCCACCTCGCTCGCACCTGTCCTTACTCCTTGCTGCAGTATCCACCATGTGTCTGTCCTTCCTCCTTGCTGCAGCATCCACTCTGCTCCAGGCCCAACGTTGCAATTCAACATCCATTCTTTCTCCAACATCACTTGTGGGGGATCCACATGCAAACACTTCACAAAAATACAGCGCAGGAGCCCTGACCCACTAACACTGCAGCTCGCATGCTCTGACAGCGAATCCTTTCTACATTATTTACAGACTTTCCACCACTCCACAGTCTCTGCACTGTTTATAGTTACTGGGGAAGACACAAATAGCCGCCAGCGGACAATACTAATGCTGTGCAGTCACCAGAGGATGATAGTCATATATACATTGTCCCCCTGCATCTATACAGCATCTCCTACCCCAGAGCAGCGCTCCCAAAGATTACAGCTCAGGGAAGAAAATATCACTAACTGTAGAGAGCCGGTGTGTCACCACCTGACATGTGTACAGAGACAGCAGAATACTGAGTGCAGCTCTGGAGTATAATACAGGATGTAACTCAGGATCAGTAATGTAATGTATGTACACAGTGACTGCACCAGCAGAATAGTGAGTGCAGCTCTGGAGTATAATACAGGATGTAACTCAGGATCAGTAATGTAATGTATGTACACAGTGACTGCACCAGCAGAATAGTGAGTGCAGCTCTGGGGTATAATACAGGATGTAACTCAGGATTGTGAAGGAACAAATTATGAAAGATTCTCCATTTTGTGCTTTGACTCCATTTTGTTTTTGGTTAAAGATAAATTCTGTTATTTACTTAGGTAGAAGATTACAGCTGCTATGAAATAACTGTCCTGTTTCTCACGAAGATAACATTTTGTTATTCAGCTAGTCTATGGTTCATAATTGGTATAAAGACCTTGAGTGTTCTAATTGGAGCCGAGCCAGATAAGAGACTCGTGGGGGTATCGCTATACAAGACTGAGGCATCTGTTAATATGTTTTTCTATGCCAAAAATACATGACCATATCTGTAGTTCCCATTTTTCCTGTATCCTCATGGGTTAAGTTTTTCCTGTATTCTTATAGGTTAAGACCTGTGAACGTGTTCTTATGCTGATTGGTTGAAGTATAATTTCTATGACTATGAAAAGTCAGACAATAAAACGGGGGCCCAGAGATCTGCTCGATCCCCCACACAGAGGCACGAGTCTCCGTCTGGTCATTTTCAGTTGCCGGCAACGCCCTGTAGATTAATCTGGAAATCACTGAGTCAACCGTGAAGGATCACTTTAGATCCTCCCTCAACAGCTTGGCGCCCGAAAACGTGGGGCCCCAACCAGGAACGCCTCTGCCCCCCGGAGGACAACCAGACAAAGGACCCTCGGAGCGGACACGGGCACTGGAAAATTGGGACTTGGGACTGATCATCCCCCACAACAACCACGGTAAGTTGGCAGTTATACTGTCCAGACTGACCGTTTGGTGTGGTTTTCCTGTGTTTGTTGCTGCAAAGAGGATCTGAGGTTTGTCCCCGATGGTGGGGTGATTTTTGGGTGGAATCATATAGAGGTGTAGTTCCGTTGGGAGACCAGTGCTCGAACCGTACCTCATAAGGGACGGACACCCCGGATTGACCAGTGATGTAATTCTCTTTATAGTCAAAATATCCTGAATTCCTGATCATTGTTAGAATCAGGCGCGGTGAGGTGATCGAAGATTGGGTAGGATACGTAACTCAGGAATATATAGAAGTATACAGTATATATATATCCAGAGGTATTCGGAGGGAAGTTTAAGACTCCCTCCTCCTTTCACTGAGTACCGCGTTTTTGGGTTGTCCCAGTGGGGGACAGGTAAACCTAGTGGAATAGACTATATACGGCCGCTCTGGTACTATGCACGACAAAGTAAGGATATTTAGCTCTAAAGGAGAATCATGTTTCCATGGAAGTAAGAGAAGACTTTGAATTTGTGTGTTGAATCTGATATTGTTAGCCCAAAGATGGGGAAAATATTCTCAATGATTGGTTTTTGTAAGGTGTTCTGGCATATGAATTGTGCGATGAAGGTTTTGTAGAAATTAATTAAGTCTGAGAACTGCTGAATTCCGTCTTTGTGTGAAATTTGGGATGGGAGGGGTCAAACATCTGCGCTATTGCTTTCTTTTGTGTTGAGGAATGCTGTGATGTTCTTATCAGTTCTGAGTTTCTGGTATGGAGGGGGCGAGTCGCTGCGTCCTCTCGGAATTTTCTATCCTTGTGTTGTGTAGTATGTGCAATAGTACAATGTTGTATTGAATTAGAAAGAAATATCGTAAGTTCAAGTTGGAATTTGAAAGTGAAAGAATTGTGCCTATTTTAGAAGAAAACATGTAAGAGATTGTTTGGTTATCAGTGTAAGTAATTAAAAGATTGGTAAAAGATTTATCTGCTTCAAGTTGAGTGGTTGATATATAGTAAATTAAGGATTAACAGAGAAAGTGAATTCGGATTTGTTTTTGTTACGTTGAAAAAGGGAAGCCGTCTACTACTATGACAAAGACTGAGAAAGTGGCTGAATGTTTTGTGGTGCAGGAAGAAATTGAGAAAGTGATTGAGGGTGGCATGATGTATAACCTGGACGGGGGAACCTATGAGAGTGGTGTTGATTTCTGTAATGCTTTAAAGGTTTGGGCACAAGATAGATTAGCGGACCAAGCTACCTCCCTCATAGATGTCACACAGGACAAGGGGGAGACTGCCGAGAAGTTCTATGGGCGTCTTATGGTAGTATTTGAAGATCTGGGGTTTTCACTGTATAATAAAGCCCATACACACCTTTTTTGTAGTAGCTTTGATGTCCAGCCTTAAATCTGAATTGAAAGAGGCAATAATGTCAGTTAGACCTGACATCGAGAATTCCACTCCGGACGATGCATTAAAAGTAGTACAAGGTTTCCAGAAGAACTTAACCCATTCTGTATCAGCAGCTGCAGCGATCTTTACTCGCTCTCTAGTCCCCCCCCCCCCCGCCCCAGCTGCAAGGACAGCTCCCAGCTCGGTTCCTTATCAGTGGCCCAAGCAGAAGATTTCAGCTCCAGCCCCCCCTCCCTTACACAAATCCAGTCTTACGCTCCAATATCTATTTTAACCCTGTGTCTGGAAATCTCCCTCGCTATGTTAATTCTCAGATCAAGAGCTTGTTTTAATTAGAGTAGATGGCAGACCCAATAAATATACTCTTACAAAACCCATCCCTGTGGGACCTTTCCCTGAAGTCACTGCTCAGTTCGTAATCTCTCCCTCATGTCCGGTAAATTTACTGGGGACAGATTTTATTATCACAGTTCCGCTCCAGAATATAATTCCAAGATGATGGTCAAATGGTATTTACGTTATATAATCCCTATGCAGATGAGTATAATGAGATGTGTATCTTACATGCCCTTCCCACGGTTATGATGGCCCTGATAGGCCCAGATTCACCCCCAATAATGCCTGTAAAACCAGTAAAAGTGTTTCTCAAACCTGGTGCCCCTTTTCCCAAAGTCCATCAGTACCCTTTGAAACATGATCAGGAGCGGGGCCTCAAGGGGCAAATACAAACGTTACTCGATAATGGTGCCCTGGTACCCTGTGTTTCCCCATGTAACACGCCCTTGTTTCCCGTTAAGAAAAAGACCCCACCCGGCCAACCCCCTGTGTACCGGCTCGTACAAGACCTATGGGCAGTTAATGCAGCTACTGTTCTAGAAACTCCAGTGGTGCCTAATCCATATACTCTTGTCCCAGATATCTCAGGATGCTGCTTGGTTCACAGTTATCGACCTCGCCAATGTCTTCTTCAGCATTACATTACACCCAGATTGCCAGTTTGTTTGCATTCACTTATCAGGGACAACAATTGATGTGGACAGTTATGTCACAAGGGGCCCAAAACAGTCCCAATCAGTTTGCAAAAAATATATGGGTGAGTGTCTTTTACCCTGGCAGTTAGAATATCCTTATGTCACGCTGCTTCAGTATGTGGATAATCTTTTGTTGTGTGCACAGACAGAGCAGGAAGCCATTGTTGCCACTGTTAGTTTTCACAAGTATCTGGCAGATCTGAACTGTCGGGTTTCGGCCTAGAAACTTCGGCTCTGCCTTGGTCAAGTGATATTTTTGGGTCACTGTCTCCTTCAGGGTGCCAGACACCTCACAGAAGAAAGGAAAATAGCCGTCAGCTACAAAGGATGAGACTGAGCTCCAGCGTTTCCTTGGACTATGTATTTATTGTTGTCAGTGGATACCGGACACATCCTGCATAATGCTACCTCTCTACAAGGCCCTGAAAGACTGTTCAAGATATGCTGATGATTTTGGCAGATTCCACACCGGATAAGCTTTTACCACGGAAGATACTGTATTGCTCGGAGCTGCACTCCCTCCCTCCCTGTCAGGACAAGAAGCAGAACTTCAGGATCTGTCTACTGCATGTACTTTGGCCAAAGACAGGCGGGCTAATATACACGGACTCACAGTATGCATTTGGTATTGCTCATGATTTCGGAGCCTTATGGGCCAATCAAGGGTTTGTTACTACCGCCGGGACTCAGTGAAGAATGTTGAAGCTGTTAAAGCCCTCATGGACTCAATCAAATTACCTACTCAGGTGGCCATTATCAAAGTTAAGGAGCACGGTACTATGGAACAGACCACAGACTGTTGGTAACGCCTTTGCGGATATGCAAGCAAAAGCCGCTGCTCTCCTACCCGTTGAACTGACCATACCAACTATGGTGACCACACGCTCTCAGCGTAAACAGTTACAAGAAACACTGACTCTACAGGAACCTGATGATGTATGCCAGACTGAGGTTTTCTGCCGGAACCCGCAAGACCGCTTAATGACGATGCAGAGAATGTCTCCAAAGGAAGAAGTGAAGCACTGGAATGCTGATGGAGCACGTATGGACAATGGTCGCTGGAAAAAGGACCAACTTGTGTGTCTCCCTAAGCAGATGTACCCTGCTATTGTCACGTGGGCGCATGGGCCCACACATCGAGGTATCTGTCAGACCTGCAAACCCGGTCAACTTCAACGTGTACCCCCGAAGCACCTTGCTAAGCCCGACTATCCTTTCCAAAGGCTCCAGGTGGACCACATCACGTTGCCTAAGTCTGGAAGGTATGAATATTGTCTGGTGGTTGTCGACATGTTCTCCAGTTGGCCAGAAGCATTCCCCGTTACCAACATGACTGCAAAGACCACAGCAAAGAAACTGGTGATGGAAGTTATATGCAGATATGGTGTTCCAGAAGTTGTTGAAAGTGACCAAGGCCCGGACTTTTCTTTTTCATGTGTATCAGGAGGTTCTGACAATGCTTGGATCCACTGTAGCACTCCGTACCATCCACAATCTAGTGGGAAAGTTAAGAGGCTGAATGGCACACTGAAGGGACAATTGACCAAAATGATGCAGGAGACTACGGCTCCATGGCCAGGGCTCTTATATATTCGTACTACCCCTATTGCAAAACATGGCCTGTCCCCATATGAGATATTGTTTGGTGCTAGGTTCTCAGTTGTAAATTTTCAGTCTCAGTAGTTGTCAGAAGAAACTGACCGTGCTGTTCAATATGTTATTCATCTTCGTAAAAATGTTGCTAACACCCATGTTTTAGTTTCTTCTTCCCTTCCAGATTCAGCAGAAACCGACACTTGTCACAATTTGAAGCCTGGTGGTTTTATGGTCGTGAAAAGCTATGTCAGAAAACACGGACTAGAACCCTTGTATGATGGTCCCTACCAAGTCCTCCTCATTATTCCTATGTCAGTAAAGCTGGAAGGAAGGCCGACATGGATCCACGTATCGCACTGCAAGCTGGTCAAACAGACTAGTAGCAAATAAGGGGACATAATGTTTTGGTTTTTCGTATTTCCATATAATAATATTGGTAACCGCATGGGACAGCCTAAATTCCACAACATCCTTGAATAATAAGTTTGTACAATATCATGAAAATTTAGTAGTACAGATGGGTATAGCCAATAAAATTGTCAGTTATACAAATGTGGGATAAATTGGTTAGGGCCACAGATTATCCAGATGATCAAATTTGGGATATATTGGATATACTTAATACTACTGCCTGTGTTATGAATCTGTTGAAGGGTTTAAAGCCCACTGATTGCTCAGATTATGTCCCACTAATTCATGAAGCACCTAAACTAAAGGTCCCAGGAGGGATAACCGTATTAGCTGATAATTATACCTGCTATAATTCCCAAGACACTACAGGTACACCAGTAGGGGTCTTCGAGACAGGTTTCTGTAAAGAGAACAATTCCCTGGATACTGACTTGCTAGCTAATCATACACAGTATATGTACGACATTTATTGGTTATGTGGAGATGGTAAGCTCCGTCCTAGGTTGCCTAATACCTGGACAGGTCAATGCACCCTTGTTAAACTAGCTGTGCAGTTCAAGATTTTACCTTGGGATCCAGAGACACCTGATGAATATACCAGAAAGAGGAGAAGTCTTGATCAGCTCCACATGAGTTATGAAGAAAATCCATTGATATATGTCGATGGCATTGGAGTGCCAAGGGGGGTGCCTGACCAATTTAAAGCCCAGAACCAGATCTATGCTGGCTTTGCTTCTATAATCCCACAGGTGCAGATTAATAAAAATGTTGATTGGATCAATTACATATATTACAGTGAACAAAGGTTTGTCAATTTTACCTGTGATGCTTTCCAAGGTATAGTTGAAGAGTTGAGCCCTAACACTAGAATGACCCTCCAAAACCGACTAGCCCTTGATATGATCTTAGCTGAGAAAGGAGGAGTCTGTGGGATGGTGGGAGAGGAGTGTTGTACCTATATCCCTCAGAACTCTGGGGTAAAAGGAAAGACCATGATAGCCCTTAAAAAGATAAATGGGTTAGCAGCAGAATTAAAATCTAATGTTGGAGTAGACACATCTTTCTTTTCCGGTTGGTTGGGTGGGCTTAAAGGACTCCTTCAACAAGCTTGTCTGGTACTGATTGCTCTCCTTGTAGTTGGATCGATAATCCTCTGTTGTGTTATTCCCCTGTATAAAAAGGTTATTACTGAGGCAACTCCGACTGGCACCTTCCTCAACCAAGAAGTAGACCCACTAGAGTACAATGGCACTGATCCAGGGGAGATCCCTAAGTACGTCCCCCTCAAGAAGATAGACAATACCCTTTACTCTCAGATGTTGCTAAGAGATTTAGTTTAGGGACAGCGGGAGAACTCCATGTGAAGCTAGTGAAGGGTTCAGCTGCCTGGAGGCCTCTCACAAGGGGAGAGCTTCTGAGGTGTCTGGATGAAGAAATCCACCTCCCCTTTCCCCATCACATGGACAGTCTCGAAGGATCTTTCTTTTTAGGGAAAAACTTAGTGTTTAGGGGGGATTGTCAAGTTGAAAATATATATCTTTATACACTTTTGTACTTTTATATATTCTTATGCTGTGAAACAATAAGTTTTTCCCCTTATGTTTGCTAATGCAAATTTAACTGTATTTAAGATGGCTGCCAGTATTCACATAAGTTAGAAGATATTCAAAGACTCAGAGATTAATATGATAAAGACAATGACCGTAATAAGGACAGTTGGTGGGCAGACACCTTCTCCTTTCTTAATCCAGCCAATTGGTTTGAGGGACTTGCGGCTGGATAGCTGGAATCTTACAAAGTTTGTTATATATCGCTGCCTTTATCCTTGTCATGTATGTAATACTAAAACTTGTTCTTTGGTGTATTTCTGTATGTATTAGGAAATTCTGCACTAAGACAACTAATGATGAAACCAAAAGCGTTGCCACCCCTGTTCTTCTCTACACCGATTTTACAAAGTTACCTGATGAAGATGTTGAAGCCAAGCGCATGGCTATCTTCAAAAGATCCCAACTACTGTTATCAATAATTGTTATTCGTAAATTCTAGTATACAGGGGGGACGGGTACGCCGCAACAGCCATGGCTGGTAACATGGCACCAGTCATGTGAAGACCAGTACCCCTCGAGCTTATAGCTTGGGATAGTACCTCTGATGCTGGACATTAACAAAATTTATCTAGGGGGGAATGTGAAGGAACAAATTATGAAAGATTCTCCATTTTGTGCTTTGACTCCATTTTGTTTTTGGTTAAAGATAAATTCTGTTATTTACTTAGGTAGAAGATTACAGCTGCTATGAAATAACTGTCCTGTTTCTCACGAAGATAACATTTTGTTATTCAGCTAGTCTATGGTTCATAATTGGTATAAAGACCTTGAGTATTCTAACTCGAGTGAGCCAGATAAGAGACTCGTGGGGGTATCGCTATACAAGACTGAGGCATCTGTTAATATGTTTTTCTATGCCAAAAAGACATGACCATATCTGTAGTTCCCATTTTTCCTGTATCCTCATGGGTTAAGTTTTTCCTGTATTCTTATAGGTTAAGAACTGTGAACGTGTTCTTATGCTGATTGGTTGAAGTATAATTTCTATGACTATGAAAAGTCAGACAATAAAACGGGGGCCCAGAGATCTGCTCGATCCCCCACACAGAGGCACGAGTCTCCGTCTGGTCATTTTCAGTTGCCGGCAACGCCCTGTAGATTAATCTGGAAATCACTGAGTCAACCGTGAAGGATCACTTTAGATCCTCCCTCAACAGGATCAGTAATGTAATGTATGTACACAGTGACTGCACCAGCAGAATAGTGAGTGCAGCTCTGGGGTATAATACAGGAGGTAACTCAGGATCAGTAATGGAATGTATGTACACAGTGACTGCACCAGCAGAATAGTGAGTGCAGCTCTGGAGTATAATACAGGATGTAACTCTGGATCAGTAATGTAATGTATGTACACAGTGACTGCACCAGCAGAATAGTGAGCACAGCTCTGGGGTATAATACAGGATGTAACTCAGGATCAGTAATGTAATGTATGTACACAGTGACTGCACCAGCAGAATAGTGAGTGCAGCTCTGGGGTATAATACAGGATGTAACTCAGGATCAGTAATGGAATGTATGTACACAGTGACTGCACCAGCAGAATAGTGAGTGCAGCTCTGGGGTATAATACAGGATGTAACTCTGGATCAGTAATGTAATGTATGTACACAGTGACTGCACCAGCAGAATAGTGAGCACAGCTCTGGGGTATAATACAGGATGTAACTCAGGATCAGTAATGTATGTACACAGTGACTGCACTAGCAGAATAGTGAGTGCAGCTCTGGGGTATAATACAGGATGTAACTAAGGATCAGTTATGTAATGTATGTACACAGTGACTGCACCAGCAGAATAGTGAGTGCAGCTCTGGGGTATAATACAGGATGTAACTAAGGATCAGTAATGTAATGTATGTACACAGTGACTGCACCAGCAGAATAGTGGGTTATCTGTTAGTGTCCAGTGTAAGTAGTAACACTCAGGATTATATGATAAAGTGCATGGTGACAACACGAACCAGAGATTCTCATGATTTCTTACCTGAGGACCGAGGTACTTCAGTCCATCAAGATTGACTTTCCACTCAATTAAGAGCCGATAATTATCATTTTTGCCCCCCCATATCCTGACGATGAAGCACGACACAGATGTATCCAGCCGGTCCGGCATCAGCCCGAAGTCCAGGCTTCTCCATGTTGGATTCTAAAGAGAAATAAAGTTGATTGTGAGAATGAATTCCTGGTGGCTGGGTTCACATTGTGTTAATGGCGATGCGCTGACAGGATCCGTTACACAGCGGCACTAACGCTATGTAACGGATGCGTTAGCGTACCCATTAACTGCCATTATGTAGCGCATCGCTAAAGCATGTCTTAATCGGCATGCGTTAGCGATGTTCCGTCATTCTGTGACGGACCCTTGGACGCAGTCTGCAGCGTTTACCGGTCCGTCACCGCTAGCACATATAGAGCATCTGCGCTAGCGCGATCGCATAAACGCGATCTTTTTCGGCACTTGCGTTAACGCAGTCGTATGCAACGTATGCGTTGAACGGACTGCACTAACGCAATGTGAACCTAGCCTAAAGTAGAAACTTTACATCTGAAGCTGGCACCAGAAACCAGAGGTCAGCAGCACAACACGGGGATGTGGCGCCTGGACGTCCGCAGGATCTGAAGTTTTGCCCGTGTGAACAGTCTCCTCGTATAAAGTGGTGATAATTGGTTCCTGCACTTACACTTCCATGTTATCTAGTCACTGACATCTCCACACACCTATTCCTAGTAGTCACATATTCTCCCCCCAACAAATATTAAGGGCCAGAACATGTGCATCAATGTCTCCCCAATGGTCAACGCAGCCACACAGAAACCTTCTCCTACATAGTCAAATGAGTTGAGAACAATAAAACATAAAAATGATCAATGTAAATCACAACTAATATCCCACGGAGGTCTGGAGTTGGACTGATGCTCAAAATCAAAGTGGAAAATGAAGTTACAGGCTGATCCAACTTCAGTGGAAATGCCTCAAGACAAGGAAATGATGCTCAGTAGTGTGTGTGGCCTCCACGTGCCTGTATGACCTCCCTACAACGCCTGGGCATGCTCCTGATGAGGCGGCAGATGGTCTCCTGAGGGATCTCCTCTCAGATTTGGACTAAAGCATCCGCCAACTCCTGGACAGTCTGTGGTGCAACGTGACGTTGGTGGATGGTGCGAGACATGATGTCCCAGATGTGTTCAATCGGATTCAGGTCTGGGGAACGGGCGGGCCAGTCCATAGCTTCAATGCCTTCATCCTGCAGGACGTGCTGCCTCACTCCAGCCACATGAGGTCTGGCATTGTCCTGCATTAAGAGGAACCCAGGGCCAACCACACCAGCATATGGTCTCACAGGGGGTCTGAGGATCTCATCTCGGCACCTAAAGGCAGTCAGGCTACCTCTGGCGAGCACATGGAGGGCTGTGCGGCCCTCCAAAGAAATGCCACCCCACACCGTTACTGACCCACTGCCAAACCGGTCATGCTGAAGGATGTTGCAGGCAGCAGATCGCTCTCCACGGCGTTTCCAGACTCTGTCACGTCTGTCACATGTGCTCAGTGTGAACCTGCTTTCATCTGTGAAGAGCACAGGGTGCCAGTGGCGAATTTGCCAATACTGGTGTTCTGTGGCAAATGCCAAGCGTCCTGCATGGTGTTGGGCTGTAAGCACAATACCAATTTGTGGGCATTGGGCCCTCATAGCACCCTTGCCATAGCTTGCATTGATGTGCCATCCTGGATGAGCTGCACTACCTGAGCAACTTCTGTAGGTTGTAGACATTGCCTCATGAAACTGTACAGTACCTTTAGGGTTGAGAGCAATGACCAAATGCAAAAGTGACTAACACAACAGCCAAAAAGGATGAAAACAGAGAAATTGTCTGTGGTCACCCCCTGCAGAACCACTCCTTTATGGGGGTTGTCTTGCTAATTGCAGAGATCATTTCTACCTGTTTGTTCCATTTGTACAACAGCGAGAGGAATTGATTCACAATCAGTGATACACACACATACATGCACACATCCCCAAAATCACAGCAGCCACACACTCCCCCCAGAAGTGAAACTTCTTTTTAATGGTCCCAGCTGACAAGGATACAACAGACTTTCCCCAAATAGTCTCACACACCACTCCTCAATGGTCTCCCACAACACACAAACCAGACCCCCAGCAGTCACACTACCACGTACACACCATACCTCCGGCCGTCACATACACATGTATATTCCAGATGCTCGGCAGTCACACCCCTGCGTATACGCCGCACCCCTGACTTCACCCCCCCATTCAAATATACACCAGACCCCCAGCCATTGCATACATGTTTACAGCAGACCCCCATGCACACATTATACAGCAATAAAGACGTGGCTTTCATTAACATTCCTGTATTCCTCAAGAACGGAGAAATCAGAACCATTCACTGAGCTAAATGCAAAAAGTGTTCAACCCGGCAGGGTCAGTTCACAAGAGCTGACGGTCTCTGGGGTCTATGTACCAGGCTTAAGTATGTAATAGAGGGGGGGATTCATTGTGCACCACCATCAGCCACAGCAGAAACGCTGCAGAAAATGCCAAGTAACAAACACCGCTCAAGGGTCTCCACAACCCTCAGAAATACATTAGGGGTGGCCGCAGACCCCATCATTGCACCTGCCAAACACACAACTGCGATCATCCTAAAGGTGGCCGCACTGAGCAATCCTTCCAAGTTTTGTACTTGCGCTTTTCATTCTCTTCTTTATCCATGATCCATTACTTAATTTTTCAGACCACATTGGCCGTATCAGGGTTTGTTATTTTTTATAGGACAAGTTGCAGTTTTGAATGACACCACAAAAGGAGGGAAAAAAAAAATCTATGTGAAATCATGAAGCAACAACAAAAAAAATATTGATAAAAGACAACAGACCAGAAAAATACGAGATGCAAATAATAAGGAACATCTTACCAGAGAGTCCTTCACCACCTCACTCTTGTAAAATTCTGGAACGAAAAAACAAACAAAAATAAATTATAATGATAGAGAATTATACCCGGATAATAAATATATACAGCACAAAGCAGAAAACAAAAACAATTAGGCTATGTGCACACGTTCAGGATTCTCCGTGGGAAAACCGCTTACTAAACGCATACATAAGCATCCCATCATTTTTAAAGCATTCGGTAATCTTTGTGCACATGATGCGTTTTTTCTACGAAAAAACGCATCGCGGTAAAAAACGCAGCATGGTCATTAATTTAGCTGATTTTTTGCGTTTTTCCTGCTATTTAATGCATTGGGAAGGTCTGGAAAAAAACGCGCAAAAAAAACGCACAAAAAATACGCATAAACGCGTCAAAAACGCATGCGGATTTCCTGCAGAAAAAGTCCAGTTTTGTTAAGGAAAATCCTGACGTGTGCAACTAGCCTTAGTAGTTATATTCTTGTACATAGGGGCAGTATTATAGTAGTTATATTCTTGTACATAGGAGCAGTATTATAGTAGTTATATTCTTGTACATAGGGGCAGTATTATAGAAGTTATATTCTTGTACATAGGAGCAGTATTATAGTAGTTATATTCTTGTACATAGGAGCAGTATTATAGTAGTTATATTCTTGTACATAGGGGCAGTATTATAGAAGTTATATTCTTGTACATAGGAGCAGTATTATAGTAGTTATATTCTTGTACATAGGGGCAGTATTATAGAAGTTATATTCTTGTACATAGGAGCAGTATTATAGTAGTTATATTCTTGTACATAGTGACAGTGTTATAGTAGTTATATTCTTGTACATAGGGGCAGTATTATAGTAGTTACATTCTTGCACATAGAGGCAGTATTATAGTAGTTATATTCTTGTGCATAGGAGCAGTATTATAGTAGTTATATTCTTGTACATAGGAGGCAGTATTATAGTAGTTATAGTCTTGTGCATAGGAGCAGTATTATAGTAGTTATATTCTTGTACATAGGAGGCAGTATTATAGTAGTTATAGTCTTGTGCATAGGAGCAGTATTATAGTAGTTATATTCTTGTACATAGGGGGCAGTATTATAGTAGTTATATTCTTGTGCATAGGAGCAGTATTATAGTAGTTATATTCTTGTACATAGGGGCAGTATTATAGTAGTTATATTCTTGTACATAGGGGCAGTATTATAGTGGTTATATTCTTGTACATAGGGGCAGTATTATAGTAGTTATATTCTTGTACATAGGGGCAATATTATAGTAGTTATATTCTTGTACATAGGGAGCAGTATTATAGTAGTTATATTCTTGCACATAGGGGCAGTATTATAGTAGTTATATTCTTGTACATAGGGGCAGTATTATAGTAGTTATATTCTAGTACATAGGGGCAGTATTATAGTAGTTATATTCTTGCACATAGGGGCAGTATTATAGTAGTTATATTCTTGTACATAGGGGCAGTATTATAGTAGTTATATTCTTGTACATAGGGAGCAGTATTATAGTAGTTATATTCTTGCACATAGGGGCAGTATTATAGTAGTTATATTCTTGTACATAGGGGCAGTATTATAGTAGTTATATTCTAGTACATAGGGGCAGTATTATAGTAGTTATATTCTTGTACATAGGGGCAGTATTATAGTAGTTATATTCTTGTACATAGGGGCAGTATTATAGTACTTATATTCTTGTACAAAGGAGCAGGCCATCAAACCAATCCCCCCACAAACGCTTTATTTTTACCAATTTTGTCAGGGTTGGTGGATCCAATGTGTACTTCAGTCTACCGATCAGGCAGCTGGATTTCGACATGCCCTATCATTTTGTTCTGTAGGAGATAAGGCCACCTCTCCTCTCGCCATACAGGACTCATGCAATGCGACTTATAATAGTATACACACCTTTGTAAATTTTCTCCCCATCTAGTAAGTACAGCGTGAAGTAGGTGTCCAGCAGGCGGTGGCCGATCTTGTTTATTATGTTCCTCGCTGCGATGCTGCGCAGGTGACGAAGCCGCCGCTAGAAAATAAATTACAGATAGTTATTACCGTGATGGGATAATTAGCAAAAGTCGCGCACGAAAGGACATTTGTTAAGAATCTCCCTCAAATATCTTATGTGCAACTTACTGCTCCTCCAATTATCTTGTCAGTGCCCAAACCTTACAGTGTGAAGCACCTGGCAGCCATCAGAGGTCGATTGTGTCCACCCAACTCTGCACCATCCACATAACTGACCACATACACTCAGGACAGCAGGTCGGTCACTGAAGTGGATGTGGTATGGACCCATAAAATGTGCCTATGACAAGGGAGGACTAAGTGTTAACGAATCCAAATATGTGCTGGAGCCCGACAATGACCCCCAACATCCAACCAATGTCACCAAGAACGAGGAGACCTGGGGGCGATGATCCGGCCCCACAGAGCTGTGATCTCACATCATCCAGTCTGTCTGGGATCACAAGGAGACAGAAGGATCCACACAAGCCTCATATACAGAAGATCTGGGGTCAGTCCTCCCAGATGTTTGGAACAATCTCCTGCTGAGATCCTCCGTAAACTGAGAGCAAGTGACAAGAAATGATGGAGGCGGCGGTCAGTCACCAGATACTGATGCTGGAGGAGGCGGGCGGTCACCAGATACTGATGATGGAGGAGACGGTCCGTCACCAGATACTGATGATGGAGGAGGCGGGCGGTCACCAGATACTGATGATGGAGGAGACGGTCCGTCACCAGATACTGATGATGGAGGAGGCGGGCGGTCACCAGATACTGATGATGGAGGAGGCGGGAGGTCACCAGATACTGATGATGGAGGAGGCGGGCGGTCACCAGATACTGATGATGGAGGCGGCGGGAGGTCACCAGATACTGATGATGGAGGAGGCGGGCGGTCACCAGATACTGATGATGGAGGCGGCGGGAGGTCACCAGATACTGATGATGGAGGAGACGGGCGGTCACCAGATACTGATGATGGAGGAGACGGGAGGTCACCAGATACTGATGATGGAGGAGGCGGGCGGTCACCAGATACTGATGATGGAGGAGGCGGGAGGTCACCAGATACTGATGATGGAGGTGATGGGAGGTCACCAGATACTGATGATGGAGGAGGCGGGCGGTCACCAGATACTGATGATGGAGGCGGCGGGAGGTCACCAGATACTGATGATGGAGGTGATGGGAGGTCACCAGATACTGATGATGGAGGAGGCGGGCGGTCACCAGATACTGATGATGGAGGCGGCGGGAGGTCACCAGATACTGATGATGGAGGAGGCGGGCGGTCACCAGATACTGATGATGGAGGCGGCGGGAGGTCACCAGATACTGATGATGGAGGTGATGGGAGGTCACCAGATACTGATGATGGAGGAGGCGGGAGGTCACCAGATACTGATGATGGAGGAGGCGGGCGGTCACCAGATACTGATGATGGAGGCGGCGGGAGGTCACCAGATACTGATGATGGAGGAGGCGGGCGGTCACCAGATACTGATGATGGAGGAGGCGGGAGGTCACCAGATACTGATGATGGAGGAGGCGGGAGGTCACCAGATACTGATGATGGAGGAGGCGGGAGGTCACCAGATACTGATGATGGAGGAGACGGGCGGTCACCAGATACTGATGATGGAGGAGGCGGGAGGTCACCGGATACTGATGATGGAGGATACGGGTGGTCACTAGATACGGATGATGGAGGTGACAGGTGGTCACCAGATACTGATGATGGAGGAGGCGGGAGGTCACCGGATACGGATGATGGAGGATACGGGTGGTCACTAGATACGGATGATGGAGGTGACAGGTGGTCACCAGATACTGATGATGGAGGAGGCGGGAGGTCACCAGATACTGATGATGGAGGAGGCGGGAGGTCACCAGAAACTGATGATGGAGGAGGCGGGCCATCACCAGGTACTGATGACGGCGAGAGGTCACCAGATACTGATGATGGAGGCGGCGAGAGGTCACTAGATACTGATGACGGAGGCGACGGTCCGTTACCAGAAACTGATGATGGAGGCGGCGGGAGGTCACCAGATACTGATGCCGGAGGCAGCGGGACGTCACCAGATACTAATGGGATTAAATTTCTCTTTTGTTCATTCTATTTGCATTTTGTTAATTAATAAAAAATAAACTATTCTCACTTCTATTTTTGAAAGCTTCTAACTTTTCAGTATTTTTTTCCCACCTGCCTAAAACTTTTGCACATTTCTGTACTTTTGCAGTCACTAATTGTGTCTCCCTACTTTATTATGGACCCCATAAAAGTGAACATTGCATGGACCCACTCCCGACCTCATCTATATAGAGGTCACCTAACACTTTAGCATCAGGTGATTTGGGGAACATAAGATAACACAATTCTTGGATCTGTCGAGGAGAATATATACCGTATTTATCGCAGTAGATCGTCTTTTTAGACTGGGTTGATGTCTGCCATATTTACTTGATGTAGCTCAATAGATCTTGCTTACTATAATGGGGTCAGATGCCTCAGACGCCTCAGAGAGAACTCCCCAACTCCTCCTGTGACGGGCAGGGCTGGAGTTTTGGGATAAATCGGGAGGTATCTGCGCAGCTCAATCCCATACTACGGCCAATAATAAACCGATCTGTGTCGGCGATCCCATAAATCAGACTGTAAAGCTTATGGTCACCGGCCACGTAGAGGATGTCAGTCCTCATGCCCCATCACACGGAGGAATCTCGTGGCACCAATATCAGACGCGGTCTCCACATAACCAGCGGAAACAGGTGACCTCTGCTGGGTTTCATCATGTGATATCACACAAAGTAGAGATTTGTTAAGACCATTAAATTACGATGAAAAAACAAAGAGAACAGAACAAATCGCCATTCATCCCTCAGTCCTCACTAATAAAGGGAAACGCAGACCAAAACTGAGAAACCAACTACAGAGTCGGTAGGTGTTCTATACAAGGTTATTTACGGCACCTCTGAAATTACCGCTACACTATAGAGACCGGCCTGTAATACTACAGGAGAGAAGAGCCGCTACACTGTAGAGACCGGCCTGTAATACTACAGGAGAGAAGAGCCGCTACACTGTAGAGACCGGCCTGTAACACCGACTACAGGAGAGAAGAGCCGCTACACTGTAGAGACCGGCCTGTAATACTACAGGAGAGAAGAGCCGCTACACTGTAGAGACCGGCCTGTAACACCGACTACAGGAGAGAAGAGCCGCTACACTGTAGAGACCGGCCTGTAATACTACAGGAGAGAAGAGCCACTACACTGTAGAGACCGGCCTGTAATACTACAGGAGAGAAGAGCCGCTACACTGTAGAGACCGGCCTGTAATACTACAGGAGAGAAGAGCCGCTACACTGTAGAGACCGGCCTGTAATACTACAGGAGAGAAGAGCCGCTACACTGTAGAGACCGGCCTGTAATACTACAGGAGAGAAGAGCCGCTACACTGTAGAGACCGGCCTGTAACACCGACTACAGGAGAGAAGAGCCGCTACACTGTAGAGACCGGCCTGTAATACTACAGGAGAGAAGAGCCGCTACACTGTAGAGACCGGCCTGTAATACTACAGGAGAGAAGAGCCGCTACACTGTAGAGACCGGCCTGTAACACCGACTACAGGAGAGAAGAGCCGCTACACTGTAGACACCGGCCTGTAACACCGACTACAGGAGAGAAGAGCCGCTACATTGTAGAGACCGGCCTGTAATACTACAGGAGAGAAGAGCCGCTACACTGTAGAGACCGGCCTGTAATACTACAGGAGAGAAGAGCCGCTACACTGTAGAGACCGGCCTATAATACTACAGGAGAGAAGAGCCGCTACACTGTAGAGACCGGCCTGTAATACCGACTACAGGAGAGAAGAGCCGCTACACTGTAGAGACCGGCCTGTAATACTACAGGAGAGAAGAGCCGCTACACTGTAGAGACCGGCCTGTAATACTACAGGAGAGAAGAGCCGCTACACTGTAGAGACCGGCCTGTAACACCAACTACATGAGAGAAGAGCAGCTACACTGTAGAGACCGGCCTATCATACTACAGGAGAGAAGAGCCGCTACACTGTAGAGACCGGCCTGTAATACTACAGGAGAGAAGAGCCGCTACACTGTAGAGACCGGCCTGTAATACTAGAGGAGAGAAGAGCCACAACACTGTAGAGACCGGCCTATAATACTACAGGAGAGAAGAGCTGCTACACTGTAGAGACCAGCCTGTAACACCGACTACAGGAGAGAAGAGCTGCTACACTGTAGAGACCGGCCTGTAACACCAACTACAGGAGAGAAGAGCAGCTACACTGTAGAGACCGGCCTGTAACACCGACTACAGGAGAGAAGAGCCGCTACACTGTAGAGACCGACCTGTAACACCAACTACAGGAGAGAAGAGCAGCTACACTGTAGAGACCGGCCTGTAACACCAACTACAGGAGAGAAGAGCTGCTACACTGTAGAGACCAGCCTGTAACACCGACTACAGGAGAGAAGAGCAGCTACACTGTAGAGACCGGCCTGTAACACCAACTACAGGAGAGAAGAGCTGCTACACTGTAGAGACCGGCCTGTAACACCGACTACAGGAGAGAAGAGCTGCTACACTGTAGAGACCGGCCTGTAATACTACAGGAGAGAAGAGCCGCTACACTGTAGAGACCGGCCTGTAATACTAGAGGAGAGAAGAGCCACAACACTGTAGAGACCGGCCTATAATACTACAGGAGAGAAGAGCCACAACACTGTAGAGACCGGCCTATAATACTACAGGAGAGAAGAGCCACAACACTGTAGAGACCGGCCTATAATACTACAGGAGAGAAGAGCCGCTACACTGTAGAGACCGGCCTGTAATACTACAGGAGAGAAGAGCTGCTACACTGTAGAGACCGGCCTGTAACACCAACTACAGGAGAGAAGAGCAGCTACACTGTAGAGACCGGCCTGTAATACTACAGGAGAGAAGAGCCACAACACTGTAGAGACCGACCTATAATACTACAGGAGAGAAGAGCCGCTACACTGTAGAGACCGGCCTGTAATACTACAGGAGAGAAGAGCCGCTACACTGTAGAGACCGGCCTGTAATACTAGAGGAGAGAAGAGCCACAACACTAGAGACCGGCCTATAATACTACAGGAGAGAAGAGCTGCTACACTGTAGAGACCAGCCTGTAACACTAATTATAGGAGAGAAGAGCTGCTACACTGTAGAGACCGGCCTGTAACACCGACTACAGGAGAGAAGAGCTGCTACACTGTAGAGACCGGCCTGTAACACCAACTACAGGAGAGAAGAGCCACAACACTGTAGAGACCGGCCTGTAATACTACAGGAGAGAAGAGCTGCTACACTGTAGAGACCGGCCAGTAACACCAACTACAGGAGAGAAGAGCAGCTACACTGTAGAGACCGGCCTGTAACACCAACTACAGGAGAGAAGAGCCGCTACACTGTAGAGACCGGCCTGTAATACTAGAGGAGAGAAGAGCCACAACACTGTAGAGACCGGCCTATCATACTACAGGAGAGAAGAGCCGCTACACTGTAGAGACCGGCCTGTAATACTACAGGAGAGAAGAGCCGCTACACTGTAGAGACAGGCCTGTAATACTAGAGGAGAGAAGAGCCACAACACTGTAGAGACCGGCCTATAATACTACAGGAGAGAAGAGCCGCTACACTGTAGAGACCGGCCTGTAATACTACAGGAGAGAAGAGCTGCTACACTGTAGAGAACGGCCTGTAACACCAACTACAGGAGAGAAGAGCCGCTACACTGTAGAGACCGGCCTGTAATACTAGAGGAGAGAAGAGCAGCTACACTGTAGAGACCGGCCTATAATACTACAGGAGAGAAGAGCCGCTACACTGTAGAGACCGGCCTGTAATACTACAGGAGAGAAGAGCTGCTACACTGTAGAGACCGGCCTGTAACACCAACTACATGAGAGAAGAGCAGCTACACCGTAGAGACCGGCCTGTAATACTACAGGAGAGCAGAGCCGCTACACTGTAGAGACCGGCCTGTAATACTAGAGGAGAGAAGAGCCACAACACTGTAGAGACCGGCCTATAATACTACAGGAGAGAAGAGCCGCTACACTGTAGAGACCAGCCTGTAACACTAATTATAGGAGAGAAGAGCTGCTACACTGTAGAGACCGGCCTGTAACACCGACTACAGGAGAGAAGAGCCGCTACACTGTAGAGACCGGCCTGTAACACCAACTACAGGAGAGAAAAGCCGCTACACTGTAGAGACCGACCTGTAACACCGACTACAGGAGAGAAGAGCCGCTACACTGTAGAGACCGGCCTGTAATACTACAGGAGAGAAGAGCCACTACACTGTAGAGACCGGCCTGTAACACCGACTACAGGGGAGAAGAGCCGCTGCACTGTAGAGACCGGCCTGTAACACCGACTACAGGAGAGAAGAGCCGCTACACTGTAGAGACCGGCCTGTAACACCGACTACCGGAGAGAAGAGCCGCTACACTGTAGAGACCGGCCTGTAATACTACAGGAGAGAAGAGCCGCTACACTGTAGAGACCGGCCTGTAACAACGACTACAGGGGAGAAGAGCCGCTGCACTGTAGAGACCGGCCTGTAACACCGACTATAGGAGAGAAGAGCCGCTACACTGTAGAGACCGGCCTGTAACACCGACTACAGGAGAGAAGAGCCGCTACACTGTAGAGACCGGCCTGTAATACTACAGGAGAGAAGAGCCGCTACACTGTAGAGACCGGCCTGTAACAACGACTACAGGAGAGAAGAGCCGCTACACTGTAGAGACCGGCCTGTAACACCGACTACAGGAGAGAAGAGCCGCTACACTGTAGAGACCGGCCTGTAACACCGACTACAGGAGAGAAGAGCCGCTACACTGTAGAGACCGGCCTGTAACACCGACTACAGGAGAGAAGAGCCGCTACACTGTAGAGACCGGCCTGTAACACCGACTACAGGAGAGAAGAGCCGCTACACTGTAGAGACCGGCCTGTAACACCGACTACAGGAGAGAAGAGCCGCTACACTGTAGAGACCGGCCTGTAACACCGACTACAGGAGGGAAGAGCCGCTACACTGTAGAGACCGGCCTGTAATACTACAGGAGAGAAGAGCCGCTACACTGTAGAGACCGGCCTGTAACACCGACTACAGGAGAGAAGAGCCGCTACACTGTAGAGACCGGCCTGTAACACTAATTATAGGAGAGAAGAGACGCTACACTGTAGAGACAGGCCTGTAACACCGACTACCGGAGAGAAGAGCCGCTACACTGTAGAGACCGGCCTGTAATACTACAGGAGAGAAGAGCCTCTACATTGTAGAGACCGGCCTGTAACACCGACTACAGGAGAGAAGAGCCGCTACACTGTAGAGACCGGCCTGTAATACTACAGGAGAGAAGAGCCTCTACATTGTAGAGACCGGCCTGTAACACCGACTACAGGAGAGAAGAGCCGCTACACTGTAGAGACCGGCCTGTAATACTACAGGAGAGAAGAGCCGCTACATTGTAGAGACCGGCCTGTAACACCGACTACAGGAGAGAAGAGCCGCTACATTGTAGAGACCGGCCTGTAACACCGACTACAGGAGAGAAGAGCCGCTACACTGTAGAGACCGGCCTGTAATACTACAGGAGAGAAGAGCCTCTACATTGTAGAGACCGGCCTGTAACACCGACTACAGGAGAGAAGAGCCGCTACACTGTAGAGACCGGCCTGTAATACTACAGGAGAGAAGAGCCGCTACATTGTAGAGACCGGCCTGTAACACTGACTACAGGAGAGAAGAGCCGCTACACTGCAGAGTCCGGCCTGTAACACCGACTACAGGAGAGAAGAGCCGCTACACTGTAGAGACCGGCCTGTAACACCGACTACAGGAGAGAAGAGCCGCTACACTGTAGAGACCGGCCTGTAATACTAGAGGAGAGAAGAGCCACAACAATGTAGAGACCGGCCTGTAACACCGACTACAGGAGAGAAGAGCCGCAACACTGTAGAGACCGGCCTGTAATACTACAGGAGAGAAGAGCCGCTACATTGTAGAGACCGGCCTGTAACACCGACTACAGGAGAGAAGAGCCGCTACACTGTAGAGACCGGCCTGTAATACCGACTACAGGAGAGAAGAGCAGCTACACTGTAGAGACCGGCCTGTAACACTGACTACAGGAGAGAAGAGCCGCTACACTGCAGAGACCGGCCTGTAACACCGACTACAGGAGAGAAGAGCCGCTACACTGTAGAGACCGGCCTGTAATACTAGAGGAGAGAAGAGCCACAACAATGTAGAGACCGGCCTGTAACACTGACTACAGGAGAGAAGAGCCGCTACACTGTAGAGACCGGCCTGTAATACTACAGGAGAGAAGAGCCGCTACACTGCAGAGACCGGCCTGCACTTCTGATCTCCTTAGCACCTGTATACAACACAATGTGCTGCCGAGAACAACAATAATCTTTTGTACAGATTTTTGCTCTTTGGTCCTCTGGGAACCTGTTCACACTAAAACATTCTAGTGAATCTGCAATCCCTCAGGCTGCACATTAACGATATTGTTGCAGTGTATGGAGCCAATGGTGCTCTTAAAATAATAAACAGCCTTAGGCTATGTGCACACGTCAGGATTTCTGGCAGAAATTTTCCTGACGAAAACCTGACATTTCTGCCAGAAATCCGCATGTGTTTTGTTGAGCGTTTTTTTCTTGCGTTTTTTCCAAATGCATAGAATAGTGGGAAAAACGCAAAAAAAACCCGCAAAATTAATGAACATGCTGCTTTTTTTTACCGGGATGCGTTTTTTTCACTGAAAAAAAGGCATCATGTGCACAAAAATTGCAGAATGCATTCTAAATGATAGGATGCATATGTCTGCAGCTTCTAATGCGGTTTTATCGCATTTGTATCGCGAAAAAAACCTTGAAAAAACTGAACGTGTGCACATAGCCTTACACTAGCCAGTTAGAAATTGCTAATACCAGAGGAATCAATGGGTTGTGATCTATCATACAGGACTGGAGATCTAGTGACCTTTCTGTCCAGCTTTTTCACAGGACGTCATAGCACAGGGAATGTGCACACTCAGCACAGGGACGGGGGAAGAGAACATTATAGGGCAGATTTCCTGTGCACTTCCTCATAGCAATAACTTCCTGCGCCAGGGTCATCGCGGGGGGGGGTTGGGGATTTTGGGGCTATTCTAAACTTCTGAGATCTAGGCAAGTTTCAGTAAAACATATCTTGTGCTTCAAATCACTGTGTACATACATTACATTACTGATCATGAGTTACCTCCTGTATTATACTCCAGAGCTGCACTCACTATTCTGCTGGTGCAGTCACTGTGTACATACATTACATTACTGATCCTGAGTTACCTCCTGTATTATACTCCAGAGCTGCACTCACTATTCTGCTGGTGCAGTCACTGTGTACATACATTACTGATCCTGAGTTACATCCTGTATTATACCCCAGAGCTGCACTCACTATTCTGCTGGTGCAGTCACTGTGTACATACATTACATTACTGATCCTGAGTTACATCCAGTATTATACCCCAGAGCTGCACTCACTATTCTGCTGGTGCAGTCTCTGTGTACATACATTACATTACTGATCCTGAGTTTCATCATGTATTATACCCCAGAGCTGCACTCACTATTCTGCTGGTGCAGTCACTGTGTACATACATTACATTACTGATCCTGAGTTACCTCCTGTATTATACCCCAGAGCTGCACTCACTATTCTGCTGGTGCAGTCACTGTGTACATACATTACTGATCCTGAGTTACATCCTGTATTATACCCCAGAGCTGCACTCACTATTCTGCTGGGGCAGTCACTGTGTACATACATTACTGATCCAGAGTTATAGCCTCTTTATACCCCAGAGCTGCACTCACTATTCTGCTGGTGCAGTCACTGTGTACATACATTACTGATCCTGAGTTACCTCCTGTATTATACCCCAGAGCTGCACTCACTATTCTGCTGGTGCAGTCACAGTGTACATACATTATATTACTGATCCTGAGTTACATCCTGTATTATACTCCAGAGCTGCACTCACTATTATGCTGGTGCAGTCACAGTGTACATACATTACATTACTGATCCTGAGTTACATCCTGTATTATACTCCAGAGCTGCACTCACTATTCTGCTGGTGCAGTCACTGTGTACATACATTACATTACTGATTCTGAGTTACATCCTGTATTATACTCCAGAGCTGCACTTACTATTCTGCTGGTGCAGTCACTGTGTACATACATTACATTACTGATCCTGAGTTACATCCTGTATTATACCCCAGAGCTGCACTCACTACTCTGCTGGTGCAGTCACTGTGTACATACATTACATTACTGATCCTGAGTTACATCCTGTATTATACTCCAGAGCTGCACTCACTATTCTGCTGGTGCAGTCACTGTGTACATACATTACATTACTGATCCTGAGTTACATCCTGTATTATACTCCACAGCTGCACTCACTATTCTGCTGGTGCAGTCACTGTGTACATACATTACTGATCCTGAGTTACATCCTGCATTATACCCCAGAGCTGCACTCACTATTCTGCTGGTGCAGTCACTGTGTACATACATTACATTACTGATCCTGAGTTACATCCTGTATTATACCCCAGAGCTGCACTCACTATTCTGCTGGTGCAGTCACTGTGTACATACATTACATTACTGATCCTGAGTTACATCCTGTATTATACTCCAGAGCTGCACTCACTATTCTGCTGGTGCAGTCACTGTGTACATACATTACATTACATTACTGATCCTGAGTTACATCCTGTATTATACCCTAGAGCTGCACTCACTATTCTGCTGGTGCAGTCACTGTGTACATACATTACATTACTGATCCTGAGTTACATCCTGTATTATACCCCAGAGCTGCACTCACTATTATGCTGGTGCAGTCACAGTGTACATACATTACATTACTGATCCTGAGTTACATCCTGTATTATACTCCAGAGCTGCACTCACTATTCTGCTGGTGCAGTCACTGTGTACATACATTACATTACTGATTCTGAGTTACATCCTGTATTATACTCCAGAGCTGCACTTACTATTCTGCTGGTGCAGTCACTGTGTACATACATTACATTACTGATCCTGAGTTACATCCTGTATTATACTCCAGAGCTGCACTCACTATTCTGCTGGTGCAGTCACTGTGCACATACATTACATTAGTGATCCTGAGTTACATCCTGTATTATACCCCAGAGCTGCACTCACTATTCTGCTGGTGCAGTCACTGTGTACATACATTACATTACTGATCCTGAGTTACATCCTGTATTATACTCCAGAGCTGCACTCACTATTCTGCTGGTGCAGTCACTGTGTACATACATTACTGATCCTGAGTTACATCCTGTATTATACCCCAGAGCTGCACTCACTATTCTGCTGGTGCAGTCACTGTGTACATACATTACATTACTGATCCTGAGTTACATCCTGTATTATACCCCAGAGCTGCACTCACTATTCTGCTGGTGCAGTCACTGTGTACATACATTACATTACTGATCCTGAGTTACATCCTGTATTATACCCCAGAGCTGCACTCACTATTCTGCTGGTGCAGTCACTGTGTACATACATTACTGATCCTGAGTTACATCCTGTATTATACCCCAGAGCTGCACTCACTATTCTGCTGGTGCAGTCACTGTGTACATACATTACTGATCCTGAGTTACATCCTGTATTATACCCCAGAGCTGCACTCACTATTCTGCTGGTGCAGTCACTGTGTACATACATTACATTACTGATCCTGAGTTACATCCTGTATTATACTCCAGAGCTGCACTCACTATTCTGCTGGTGCAGTCACTGTGTACATACATTACATTACTGATCCTGAGTTACATCCTGTATTATACTCCACAGCTGCACTCACTATTCTGCTGGTGCAGTCACTGTGTACATACATTACTGATCCTGAGTTACATCCTGCATTATACCCCAGAGCTGCACTCACTATTCTGCTGGTGCAGTCACTGTGTACATACATTACATTACTGATCCTGAGTTACATCCTGTATTATACCCCAGAGCTGCACTCACTATTCTGCTGGTGCAGTCACTGTGTACATACATTACATTACTGATCCTGAGTTACATCCTGTATTATACTCCAGAGCTGCACTCACTATTCTGCTGGTGCAGTCACTGTGTACATACATTACATTACTGATCCTGAGTTACATCCTGTATTATACCCTAGAGCTGCACTCACTATTCTGCTGGTGCAGTCACTGTGTACATACATTACATTACTGATCCTGAGTTACATCCTGTATTATACCCCAGAGCTGCACTCACTATTATGCTGGTGCAGTCACAGTGTACATACATTACATTACTGATCCTGAGTTACATCCTGTATTATACTCCAGAGCTGCACTCACTATTCTGCTGGTGCAGTCACTGTGTACATACATTACATTACTGATTCTGAGTTACATCCTGTATTATACTCCAGAGCTGCACTTACTATTCTGCTGGTGCAGTCACTGTGTACATACATTACATTAGTGATCCTGAGTTACATCCTGTATTATACCCCAGAGCTGCACTCACTATTCTGCTGGTGCAGTCACTGTGTACATACATTACATTACTGATCCTGAGTTACATCCTGTATTATACTCCAGAGCTGCACTCACTATTCTGCTGGTGCAGTCACTGTGTACATACATTACTGATCCTGAGTTACATCCTGTATTATACCCCAGAGCTGCACTCACTATTCTGCTGGTGCAGTCACTGTGTACATACATTACATTACTGATCCTGAGTTACATCCTGTATTATACCCCAGAGCTGCACTCACTATTCTGCTGGTGCAGTCACTGTGTACATACATTACTGATCCTGAGTTACATCCTGTATTATACCCCAGAGCTGCACTCACTATTCTGCTGGTGCAGTCACTGTGTACATACATTACATTACTGATCCTGAGTTACATCCTGTATTATACTCCAGAGCTGCACTCACTATTCTGCTGGTGCAGTCACTGTGTACATACATTACATTACTGATCCTGAGTTACATCCTGTATTATACTCCAGAGCTGCACTCACTATTCTGCTGGTGCAGTCACTGTGTACATACATTACTGATCCTGAGTTACATCCTGTATTATACCCCAGAGCTGCACTCACTATTCTGCTGGTGCAGTCACTGTGTACATACATTACATTACTGATCCTGAGTTACATCCTGTATTATACCCCAGAGCTGCACTCACTATTCTGCTGGTGCAGTCACTGTGTACATACATTACATTACTGATCCTGAGTTACATCCTGTATTATACTCCAGAGCTGCACTCACTATTCTGCTGGTGCAGTCACTGTGTACATACATTACATTACTGATCCTGAGTTACATCCTGTATTATACCCTAGAGCTGCACTCACTATTCTGCTGGTGCAGTCACTGTGTACATACATTACTGATCCTGAGTTACATCCTGTATTATACCCCAGAGCTGCACTCACTATTCTGCTGGTGCAGTCACTGTGTACATACATTATATTACTGATCCTGAGTTACATCCTGTATTATACTCCAGAGCTGCACTCACTATTATGCTGGTGCAGTCACAGTGTACATACATTACATTACTGATCCTGAGTTACATCCTGTATTATACCCCAGAGCTGCACTCACTATTCTGCTGGTGCAGTCACTGTGTACATACATTACATTACTGATCCTGAGTTACATCCTGTATTATACTCCAGAGCTGCACTCACTATTCTGCTGGTGCAGTCACTGTGTACATACATTACTGATCCTGAGTTACATCCTGTAGTATACCCCAGAGCTGCACTCACTATTCTGCTGGTGCAGTCACTGTGTACATACATTACATTACTGATCCTGAGTTACATCCTGTATTATACCCCAGAGCTGCACTCACTATTCTGCTGGTGCAGTCACTGTGTACATACATTACATTACTGATCCTGAGTTACATCCTGTATTATACTCCAGAGCTGCACTCACTATTCTGCTGGTGCAGTCACTGTGTACATACATTACATTACTGATCCTGAGTTACATCCTGTATTATACTCCAGAGCTGCACTCACTATTCTGCTGGTGCAGTCACAGTGTACATACATTACATTACTGATCCTGAGTTACATCCTGTATTATACTCCAGAGCTGCACTCACTATTCTGCTGGTGCAGTCACTGTGTACATACATTACTGATCCTGAGTTACATCCTGTATTATACTCCAGAGCTGCACTCACTATTCTGCTGGTGCAGTCACTGTGTACATACATTACATTACTGATCCTGAGTTACATCCTGTATTATACCCCAGAGCTGCACTCACTATTCTGCTGGTGCAGTCACTGTGTACATACATTACATTACTGATCCTGAGTTACATCCTGTATTATACTCCAGAGCTGCACTCACTATTCTGCTGGTGCAGTCACTGTGTACATACATTACATTACTGATCCTGAGTTACATCCTGTATTATACCCCAGAGCTGCACTCACTATTCTGCTGGTGCAGTCACTGTGTACATACATTACATTACTGATCCTGAGTTACATCCTGTATTATACCTCAGAGCTGCACTCACTATTCTGCTGGTGCAGTCACTGTGTACATACATTACATTACTGATCCTGAGTTACATCCTGTATTATACTCCAGAGCTGCACTCACTATTCTGCTGGTGCAGTCACAGTGTACATACATTACATTACTGATCCTGAGTTACATCCTGTATTATACTCCAGAGCTGCACTCACTATTCTGCTGGTGCAGTCACTGTGTACATACATTACTGATCCTGAGTTACATCCTGTATTATACTCCAGAGCTGCACTCACTATTCTGCTGGTGCAGTCACTGTGTACATACATTACATTACTGATCCTGAGTTACATCCTGTATTATACCCCAGAGCTGCACTCACTATTCTGCTGGTGCAGTCACTGTGTACATACATTACATTACTGATCCTGAGTTACATCCTGTATTATACTCCAGAGCTGCACTCACTATTCTGCTGGTGCAGTCACTGTGTACATACATTACATTACTGATCCTGAGTTACATCCTGTATTATACCCCAGAGCTGCACTCACTATTCTGCTGGTGCAGTCACTGTGTACATACATTACATTACTGATCCTGAGTTACATCCTGTATTATACCTCAGAGCTGCACTCACTATTCTGCTGGTGCAGTCACTGTGTACATACATTACATTACTGATCCTGAGTTACATCCTGTATTATACCTCAGAGCTGCACTCACTATTCTGCTGGTGCAGTCACTGTGTACATACATTACTGATCCTGAGTTACATCCTGTATTATACTCCAGAGCTGCACTCACTATTCTGCTGGTGCAGTCACTGTGTACATACATTACATTACTGATTCTGAGTTACATCCTGTATTATACCTCAGAGCTGCACTCACTATTCTGCTGGTGCAGTCACTGTGTACATACATTACATTACTGATCCTGAGTTACATCCTGTATTATACCCCAGAGCTGCACTCACTATTCTGCTGGTGGGACTTCTCCCAGGATCCACATACTGTAACTCCTGATAATGCTGCCTACACTTTCTCTTAGATCTGCGAGGTCCCTGGTGCAGCAGTTCTATTAATGGAAACAAGACATAACCGGGTGAAGCCGTTCCAGAGTCGTCCTGAATTCCGGCACATGCTATCGGTCAAGCTTAATTTTTCCAGGCACAATGTCCCAATGACGCAGAACCTAAAAACTTTCAGAGAAAGGAAACGCCAGGAACAATATGAAAGCTAGCTCATTCTGTTAGGAGCTGTGGGTCACTTATGTTTTATATGCAAGTGCAATTAGAGGCAGGACTCCCATCTGGTGCAGTCCAGGAGGCGGAGACTCAAAGGCCACACCTCTGCTCCGCCTACTTACTTGTACGTATCGGAGGAGTCTTTACTTCTGTACGTATCTAAAAAAGCCGAGGCTCCTTGTAAACATCTGAATGGGTCCCTGCTCGCATCATGTCCCATCCCAACGCCGACTGGTGCGCAACAAACTTAGATACAAAAATAAATAAAATAAATAAATATTGGGGGGGGGAAAAAAAATAACACATTAGACAGCTCCCTGCAAAGCGATATCTCCCGACTCCTCCATACACAGGAAAACTATTATTATTTATTAAAACTCAGCCGAACTGTTTGGGAAAAGCAGAGAATGACGGGACCAAAAGCCAGCTGCTTATGTCATGAAACGTCCGGACCATCGTGTGTCTGGGGAGACGCTGTAAACATTGGGCTGTTGGTGGACTTTAGTCTAATCAAGGCGTTAATAGTTACAGATCAGATGCTACACGGATTATCTGTATTTGGGGGTAGTAACAAATAGAGCAGGCGGTGCAGCCATATTGAATGACTCAGATGGCACAAGTCCGTATGGTACGCCCGTCTGAACGAGCTCTTACACAGGTACATAGCGCTGCTGCACGCACGGCTCTGCCACATACGCACACGGCTCTACGGTCATTCATGAGCAGTTCAGTACCAGGGGTCTAGTTGTCTTATCACATGCCCCATACTTACAAAATGTCTCGCCGGCATGTGACGGAGCGCACGCTACCACTTCTTACTGCTAATTAAGGACCTTTGTTCTTCCAGAACCTGCAGCACATGGAGATCTGTGCAGGTCCTGTGCCACACGTCCCGGCATGGGTCTGTAGTTACTATTTTCATTAATACTTCTCAGTTACGAACTTACATTCGTAAGTTCTTTACTGTTAGGGCAGTGAGAATCTGGAATTGCTTGCCTGAGGAGGTGGTGATGGCGAACTCAGTCGAGGGGTTCAAGAGAGGCCTGGATGTCTTCCTGGAGCAGAACAATATTGTATCATACAATTATTAGGTTCTGTAGAAGGACGTAGATCTGGGGATTTATTATGATGGAATATAGGCTGAACTGGATGGACAAATGTCTTTTTTCGGCCTTACTAACTATGTTACTATGTTACTATGTTACTATTAATACTCTCAGAAGAAAAAAAAAAAAAAAAACAACTTTACAGACATTATGTACAGGAGAATCTCACAAAATTAGAATATCATCAAAAAGTTAATTTACTTCCGTTCTTAAATAGAAAAAATGAAGCTCATATTATAGAGTGATTACACACAGAGTGATCAATTTCACGTGTTTATTTCTGTTAATGTATATATAATATAGGAGATTCACTTTTTGTATTGAAGAACTGAAATAAAATCGCTTTTTGATGCTATTCTAATTTTGTGAGGAGCTCCTGCAAAGACACAATGTGACAACATCAACGGCTGCATCGTTCCATCATGTCGTATTGCTGCACTCCTAATTCCGATGCCAGGTATCAGCATACAGGACACAGATCTCTCCCCTCCTAGAACCCAGCACCGATACATTGTAACAAGCCAGGTATCAGCATACAGGACACAGATCTCTCCCCTCCTAGAACTCGATACATTGTAACAAGCCAGGTATCAGCATACAGGACACAGACCTCTCCCCTCCTAGAACCCAGCACTGATACATTGCAACAAGCCAGGTATCAGCATACAGGACACAGATCTCTCCCCTCCTAGAACTCGATACATTGTAACAAGCCAGGTATCAGCATACAGGACACAGACCTCTCCCCTCCTAGAACCCAGCACTGATACATTGTAACAAGCCAGGTATCAGCATACAGGACACAGATCTCTCCCCTCCTAGAACCCAGCACTGATACATTGCAACAAGCCAGGTATCAGCATACAGGACACAGATCTCTCCCCTCCTAGAACTCGATACATTGTAACAAGCCAGGTATCAGCATACAGGACACAGACCTCTCCCCTCCTAGAACCCAGCACCGATACATTGTAACAAGCCAGGTATCAGCATACAGGACACAGATCTCTCCCCTCCTAGAACTCGATACATTGTAACAAGCCAGGTATCAGCATACAGGACACAGACCTCTCCCCTCCTAGAACCCAGCACCGATACATTGTAAAAAGCCAGGTATCAGCATACAGGACACAGATCTCTCCCCTCCTAGAACCCAGCACTGATACATTGCAACAAGCCAGGTATCAGCATACAGGACACAGATCTCTCCCCTCCTAGAACCCAGCACTGATACATTGCAACAAGCCAGGTATCAGCATACAGGACACAGACCTCTCCCCTCCTAGAACCCAGCACTGATACATTGCAACAAGCCAGGTATCAGCATACAGGACACAGATCTCTCCCCTCCTAGAACTCGATACATTGTAACAAGCCAGGTATCAGCATACAGGACACAGACCTCTCCCCTCCTAGAACCCAGCACCGATACATTGTAAAAAGCCAGGTATCAGCATACAGGACACAGATCTCTCCCCTCCTAGAACTCGATACATTGTAACAAGCCAGGTATCAGCATACAGGACACAGACCTCTCCCCTCCTAGAACCCAGCACTGATACATTGTAACAAGCCAGGTATCAGCATACAGGACACAGATCTCTCCCCTCCTAGAACCCAGCACTGATACATTGCAACAAGCCAGGTATCAGCATACAGGACACAGATCTCTCCCCTCCTAGAACTCGATACATTGTAACAAGCCAGGTATCAGCATACAGGACACAGACCTCTCCCCTCCTAGAACCCAGCACTGATACATTGCAACAAGCCAGGTATCAGCATACAGGACACAGATCTCTCCCCTCCTAGAACCCAGCACTGATACATTGCAACAAGCCAGGTATCAGCATACAGGACACAGATCTCTCCCCTCCTAGAACCCAGCACTGATACATTGCAACAAGCCAGGTATCAGCATACAGGACACAGATCTCTCCCCTCCTAGAACCCAGCACCGATACATTGTAACAAGCCAGGTATCAGCATACAGGACACAGATCTCTCCCCTCCTAGAACTCGATACATTGTAACAAGCCAGGTATCAGCATACAGGACACAGACCTCTCCCCTCCTAGAACCCAGCACTGATACATTGTAACAAGCCAGGTATCAGCATACAGGACACAGACCTCTCCCCTCCTAGAACCCAGCACTGATACATTGTAACAAGCCAGGTATCAGCATACAGGACACAGATCTCTCCCCTCCTAGAACCCAGCACTGATACATTGTAACAAGCCAGGTATCAGCATACAGGACACAGATCTCTCCCCTCCTAGAACCCAGCACTGATACATTGCAACAAGCCAGGTATCAGCATACAGGACACAGACCTCTCCCCTCCTAGAACCCAGCACCAATACATTGTAACAAGCCAGGTATCAGCATACAGGACACAGACCTCTCCCCTCCTAGAACCCAGCACCAATACATTGTAACAAGCCAGGTATCAGCATACAGGACACAGATCTCTCCCCTCCTAGAACCCAGCACCAATACATTGTAACAAGCCAGGTATCAGCATACAGGACACAGATCTCTCCCCTCCTAGAACCCAGCACTGATAACATTGCAACAAGCCAGGTATCAGCATACAGGACACAGATCTCTCCCCTCCTAGAAGCCAGCACCGATACATTGTAACAAGCCAGGTATCAGCATACAGGACACAGATCTCTCCCCTCCTAGAACCCAGCACCGATACATTGTAACAAGCCAGGTATCAGCATACAGGACACAGACCTCTCCCCTCCTAGAACTCGATACATTGTAACAAGCCAGGTATCAGCATACAGGACACAGATCTCTCCCCTCCTAGAACCCAGCACCGATACATTGTAACAAGCCAGGTATCAGCATACAGGACACAGATCTCTCCCCTCCTAGAACCCAGCACCGATACATTGTAACAAGCCAGGTATCAGCATACAGGACACAGACCTCTCCCCTCCTAGAACTCGATACATTGTAACAAGCCAGGTATCAGCATACAGGACACAGATCTCTCCCCTCCTAGAACTCAGCACTGATACATTGTAACAAGCTGAACATTAGGCCAGGGCAGGTTTATTATCCCATAGACATTAAAGGGAACCTGTCACCCCGTTTTTTGAGATTGAGCTATAAATACTGTTAAATAGGGCCTGCGCTGTGTGTTCCTATAGTGTATGTAGTGTACCCCGATTCCCCATGTATGCTGAGAAATAACTTACCAAAGTCGCCGTTTTCGCCTGTCAATCAGGCTGGTCAGGTCGGGAGGGCGTGGTGACATCGGTGGTTCTTCCTCAGCTTTACGTTGGTGGCGTAGTGGTGAACAAGCAGCGCGCGATCTGCGCTGTAATCCCTTGCATCGGTGGGGGCGGCCATCTTCCTGGGGCCGCGCGTGCGCAGATCGAGTGCTCTGCTGCACGGGGCTTCAGGAAAATGGCCGCGGGATGCCGCGCGTGCGCATTAGAGATCGCGGCGGCCATTTTCCCAAAGCCGAGATGCAAACTCGGCTTTGGGAAAATGGCCGCCGCGATCTCTAATGCGCACGCGCGGCATCCCGCAGCCATTTTCCTGAAGCCCCGTGCAGCAGAGCACTCGATCTGCGCACGCGCGGCCCCAGGAAGATGGCCGCCCCCACCGACGAAAGGGATAACAGCGCAGATCGCGCGCTGCTTGTTCACCACTACGCCACCAACGTAAAGCTGAGGAAGAACCAGCGATGTCACCACGCCCTCCCGACCTGACCAGCCTGATTGACAGGCGAAAACGGCGACTTTGGTAAGTTATTTCTCAGCATACATAGGGAATCGGGGTACACTACATACACTATAGGAACACACAGCGCAGGCCCTATTTAACAGTATTTATAGCTCAATCTCAAAAAACGGGGTGACAGGTTCCCTTTAACAAGGTTTATTTCTATTTACTAATAGCAAACAGAGATCTTTGAATCTCAACTTCTCACTGTTCAGAGCAGAAGTTTCTGGCTTTATCAATATTATATATATATATATATATATATATATATATATATATATATATATATATATATATATATATATATATATAATGTTCAGTGACCCCCTCCGAGGTGTCGGCAGCGCAGCACAGAGCTCATCCATTATTAATCCGATGCCTTGTAATGTTAGTATCTCTCCTAATAGGTACAAGGAGGAGCGGTGCGGTCAGCAGCATGGTGCCCGCACCGCAACAACACAACAAGGCAATGCCAGCAGCTGCTCCATGATGTCACCCCCTGTGGTACAAACCGTACCAGGCAAACGGCATCTCCGGCCGCTCACTGCAGCTGACCGGGGCACCGGCTCACCACTGGCGTCAGTCACAGGATGGCACGACCCCGGGCAGCCGCAGAGGGGCGATGAAAGGGGGCGATGAAAGGTAATGATGCCCCGTCTGAGGGGAATTCTTGGAAATTACTTTTCCATCCACTTACAGCAAACAGAGATACAGAAAGAAATGTGGGGAGCAAATGCCACAGAGTGAAAGAACAGTGAGGAGCTTATCTCTTACAAATCTCCTTCCTTACATCCCCCCATCTACACATGGGGGGATCCTGACTGAGATAGGACCCTGCATCTGTTTGGAGCCGGAGGAGGGTGCGGGGCGGGACGCAGGGGTCAAAGACCATCAGAGAGGATTATTGCCCCCTTCACCACCGCTGCCACCCTGCATCAGGAGTAACACTCAAGGAGCAAGGAATGGATCATCTAAATGGCCCTCACCTACAGAGTATACAGCCCCTGTGCAGACCCATGTGTTTCCATGGTTACACGTTTGGTCATCTCTAGTCACAACCAGAGCTGCCATCAAAATTCTACTGGATGCCCAAAGAAGAGTGGTATTACCCACAATGCCCAGTGCCAGGAGAAGGGGGGGTGTCATTACTCACAATGCCCAGTGCCAGAGGAGGGGGTTCATTACCCACAATGCCCAGTGTAGGGGGGGTTCATTACCCACAATGTCACAATGCCCGGGGTGGGGGGGTCATTACTCACAATGCCCAGTGCCAGGAGGGGTCAATACCCGCAATGTCACAATGCCCAGTGTAGGGGGGGGGGGGAAAGGTTCATTCCCCCCACAATGCCCAGTGTAAGGGGGTCATCCCCCACAATGCCCAGTGTAAGGGGGTCATCCCCCACAATGCCCAGTGTAAGGGGGTCATTCCCCCCACGCCCAGTGTAAGGGGGTCATTCCCCCCACAATGCCCAGTGTAAGGGGGTCATTCCCCCCACAATGCCCAGTGTAAGGGGGTCATTCCCCCCACGCCCAGTGTAAGGGGGTCATTCCCCCCACGCCCAGTGTAAGGGGGTCATTCCCCCCACGCCCAGTGTAAGGGGGTCATTCCCCCCACGCCCAGTGTAAGGGGGTCATTCCCCCCACGCCCAGTGTAAGGGGGTCATTCCCCCCACGCCCAGTGTAAGGGGGTCATTCCCCCCACGCCCAGTGTAAGGGGGTCATTCCCCCCACGCCCAGTGTAAGGGGGTCATTCCCCCCACGCCCAGTGTAAGGGGGTCATTCCCCCCACGCCCAGTGTAAGGGGGTCATTCCCCCCACGCCCAGTGTAAGGGGGTCATTCCCCCCACGCCCAGTGTAAGGGGGTCATTCCCCCCACGCCCAGTGTAAGGGGGTCATTCCCCCCACGCCCAGTGTAAGGGGGTCATTCCCCCCACGCCCAGTGTAAGGGGGTCATTCCCCCCACGCCCAGTGTAAGGGGGTCATTCCCCCCACGCCCAGTGTAAGGGGGTCATTCCCCCCACGCCCAGTGTAAGGGGGTCATTCCCCCCACGCCCAGTGTAAGGGGGTCATTCCCCCCACGCCCAGTGTAAGGGGGTCATTCCCCCCACGCCCAGTGTAAGGGGGTCATTCCCCCCACGCCCAGTGTAAGGGGGTCATTCCCCCCACGCCCAGTGTAAGGGGGTCATTCCCCCCACGCCCAGTGTAAGGGGGTCATTCCCCCCACGCCCAGTGTAAGGGGGTCATTCCCCCCACGCCCAGTGTAAGGGGGTCATTCCCCCCACGCCCAGTGTAAGGGGGTCATTCCCCCCACGCCCAGTGTAAGGGGGTCATTCCCCCCACGCCCAGTGTAAGGGGGTCATTCCCCCCACGCCCAGTGTAAGGGGGTCATTCCCCCCACGCCCAGTGTAAGGGGGTCATTCCCCCCACGCCCAGTGTAAGGGGGTCATTCCCCCCACGCCCAGTGTAAGGGGGTCATTCCCCCCACGCCCAGTGTAAGGGGGTCATTCCCCCCACGCCCAGTGTAAGGGGGTCATTCCCCCCACGCCCAGTGTAAGGGGGTCATTCCCCCCACGCCCAGTGTAAGGGGGTCATTCCCCCCACGCCCAGTGTAAGGGGGTCATTCCCCCCACGCCCAGTGTAAGGGGGTCATTCCCCCCACGCCCAGTGTAAGGGGGTCATTCCCCCCACGCCCAGTGTAAGGGGGTCATTCCCCCCACGCCCAGTGTAAGGGGGTCATTCCCCCCACGCCCAGTGTAAGGGGGTCATTCCCCCCACGCCCAGTGTAAGGGGGTCATTCCCCCCACGCCCAGTGTAAGGGGGTCATTCCCCCCACGCCCAGTGTAAGGGGGTCATTCCCCCCACGCCCAGTGTAAGGGGGTCATTCCCCCCACGCCCAGTGTAAGGGGGTCATTCCCCCCACGCCCAGTGTAAGGGGGTCATTCCCCCCACGCCCAGTGTAAGGGGGTCATTCCCCCCACGCCCAGTGTAAGGGGGTCATTCCCCCCACGCCCAGTGTAAGGGGGTCATTCCCCCCACGCCCAGTGTAAGGGGGTCATTCCCCCCACGCCCAGTGTAAGGGGGTCATTCCCCCCACGCCCAGTGTAAGGGGGTCATTCCCCCCACGCCCAGTGTAAGGGGGTCATTCCCCCCACGCCCAGTGTAAGGGGGTCATTCCCCCCACGCCCAGTGTAAGGGGGTCATTCCCCCCACGCCCAGTGTAAGGGGGTCATTCCCCCCACGCCCAGTGTAAGGGGGTCATTCCCCCCACGCCCAGTGTAAGGGGGTCATTCCCCCCACGCCCAGTGTAAGGGGGTCATTCCCCCCACGCCCAGTGTAAGGGGGTCATTCCCCCCACGCCCAGTGTAAGGGGGTCATTCCCCCCACGCCCAGTGTAAGGGGGTCATTCCCCCCACGCCCAGTGTAAGGGGGTCATTCCCCCCACGCCCAGTGTAAGGGGGTCATTCCCCCCACGCCCAGTGTAAGGGGGTCATTCCCCCCACGCCCAGTGTAAGGGGGTCATTCCCCCCACGCCCAGTGTAAGGGGGTCATTCCCCCCACGCCCAGTGTAAGGGGGTCATTCCCCCCACGCCCAGTGTAAGGGGGTCATTCCCCCCACGCCCAGTGTAAGGGGGTCATTCCCCCCACGCCCAGTGTAAGGGGGTCATTCCCCCCACGCCCAGTGTAAGGGGGTCATTCCCCCCACGCCCAGTGTAAGGGGGTCATTCCCCCCACGCCCAGTGTAAGGGGGTCATTCCCCCCACGCCCAGTGTAAGGGGGTCATTCCCCCCACGCCCAGTGTAAGGGGGTCATTCCCCCCACGCCCAGTGTAAGGGGGTCATTCCCCCCACGCCCAGTGTAAGGGGGTCATTCCCCCCACGCCCAGTGTAAGGGGGTCATTCCCCCCACGCCCAGTGTAAGGGGGTCATTCCCCCCACGCCCAGTGTAAGGGGGTCATTCCCCCCACGCCCAGTGTAAGGGGGTCATTCCCCCCACGCCCAGTGTAAGGGGGTCATTCCCCCCACGCCCAGTGTAAGGGGGTCATTCCCCCCACGCCCAGTGTAAGGGGGTCATTCCCCCCACGCCCAGTGTAAGGGGGTCATTCCCCCCACGCCCAGTGTAAGGGGGTCATTCCCCCCACGCCCAGTGTAAGGGGGTCATTCCCCCCACGCCCAGTGTAAGGGGGTCATTCCCCCCACGCCCAGTGTAAGGGGGTCATTCCCCCCACGCCCAGTGTAAGGGGGTCATTCCCCCCACGCCCAGTGTAAGGGGGTCATTCCCCCCACGCCCAGTGTAACATAGTAACATAGTAACATAGTTAGTAAGGCCGAAAAAAGACATTTGTCCATCCAGTTCAGCCTATATTCCATCATAATAAATCCCCAGATCTACGTCCTTCTACAGAACCTAATAATTGTATGATACAATATTGTTCTGCTCCAGGAAGACATCCAGGCCTCTCTTGAACCCCTCGACTGAGTTCGCCATCACCACCTCCTCAGGCAAGCAATTCCAGATTCTCACTGCCCTAACAGTAAAGAATCCTCTTCTATGTTGGTGGAAAAACCTTTTCTCCTCCAGACGCAAAGAATGCCCCCTTGTGCCCGTCACCTTCCTTGGTATAAACAGATCCTCAGCGAGATATTTGTATTGTCCCCTTATATACTTATACATGGTTATTAGATCGCCCCTCAGTCGTCTTTTTTCTAGACTAAATAATCCTAATTTCGCTAATCTATCTGGGTATTGTAGTTCTCCCATCCCCTTTATTAATTTTGTTGCCCTCCTTTGTACTCTCTCTAGTTCCATTATATCCTTCCTGAGCACCGGTGCCCAAAACTGGACACAGTACTCCATGTGCGGTCTAACTAGGGATTTGTACAGAGGCAGTATAATGCTCTCATCATGTGTATCCAGACCTCTTTTAATGCACCCCATGATCCTGTTTGCCTTGTTTGCCTTGTGTAAGGGGGTGTAAGGGGGTCATTCCCCCCACGCCCAGTGTAAGGGGGTCATTCCCCCCACGCCCAGTGTAAGGGGGTCATTCCCCCCACGCCCAGTGTAAGGGGGTCATTCCCCCCACGCCCAGTGTAAGGGGGTCATTCCCCCCACGCCCAGTGTAAGGGGGTCATTCCCCCCACGCCCAGTGTAAGGGGGTCATTCCCCCCACGCCCAGTGTAAGGGGGTCATTCCCCCCACGCCCAGTGTAAGGGGGTCATTCCCCCCACGCCCAGTGTAAGGGGGTCATTCCCCCCACGCCCAGTGTAAGGGGGTCATTCCCCCCACGCCCAGTGTAAGGGGGTCATTCCCCCCACGCCCAGTGTAAGGGGGTCATTCCCCCCACGCCCAGTGTAAGGGGGTCATTCCCCCCACGCCCAGTGTAAGGGGGTCATTCCCCCCACGCCCAGTGTAAGGGGGTCATTCCCCCCACGCCCAGTGTAAGGGGGTCATTCCCCCCACGCCCAGTGTAAGGGGGTCATTCCCCCCACGCCCAGTGTAAGGGGGTCATTCCCCCCACGCCCAGTGTAAGGGGGTCATTCCCCCCACGCCCAGTGTAAGGGGGTCATTCCCCCCACGCCCAGTGTAAGGGGGTCATTCCCCCCACGCCCAGTGTAAGGGGGTCATTCCCCCCACGCCCAGTGTAAGGGGGTCATTCCCCCCACGCCCAGTGTAAGGGGGTCATTCCCCCCACGCCCAGTGTAAGGGGGTCATTCCCCCCACGCCCAGTGTAAGGGGGTCATTCCCCCCACGCCCAGTGTAAGGGGGTCATTCCCCCCACGCCCAGTGTAAGGGGGTCATTCCCCCCACGCCCAGTGTAAGGGGGTCATTCCCCCCACGCCCAGTGTAAGGGGGTCATTCCCCCCACGCCCAGTGTAAGGGGGTCATTCCCCCCACGCCCAGTGTAAGGGGGTCATTCCCCCCACGCCCAGTGTAAGGGGGTCATTCCCCCCACGCCCAGTGTAAGGGGGTCATTCCCCCCACGCCCAGTGTAAGGGGGTCATTCCCCCCACGCCCAGTGTAAGGGGGTCATTCCCCCCACGCCCAGTGTAAGGGGGTCATTCCCCCCACGCCCAGTGTAAGGGGGTCATTCCCCCCACGCCCAGTGTAAGGGGGTCATTCCCCCCACGCCCAGTGTAAGGGGGTCATTCCCCCCACGCCCAGTGTAAGGGGGTCATTCCCCCCACGCCCAGTGTAAGGGGGTCATTCCCCCCACGCCCAGTGTAAGGGGGTCATTCCCCCCACGCCCAGTGTAAGGGGGTCATTCCCCCCACGCCCAGTGTAAGGGGGTCATTCCCCCCACGCCCAGTGTAAGGGGGTCATTCCCCCCACGCCCAGTGTAAGGGGGTCATTCCCCCCACGCCCAGTGTAAGGGGGTCATTCCCCCCACGCCCAGTGTAAGGGGGTCATTCCCCCCACGCCCAGTGTAAGGGGGTCATTCCCCCCACGCCCAGTGTAAGGGGGTCATTCCCCCCACGCCCAGTGTAAGGGGGTCATTCCCCCCACGCCCAGTGTAAGGGGGTCATTCCCCCCACGCCCAGTGTAAGGGGGTCATTCCCCCCACGCCCAGTGTAAGGGGGTCATTCCCCCCACGCCCAGTGTAAGGGGGTCATTCCCCCCACGCCCAGTGTAAGGGGGTCATTCCCCCCACGCCCAGTGTAAGGGGGTCATTCCCCCCACGCCCAGTGTAAGGGGGTCATTCCCCCCACGCCCAGTGTAAGGGGGTCATTCCCCCCACGCCCAGTGTAAGGGGGTCATTCCCCCCACGCCCAGTGTAAGGGGGTCATTCCCCCCACGCCCAGTGTAAGGGGGTCATTCCCCCCCACGCCCAGTGTAAGGGGGTCATTCCCCCCCACGCCCAGTGTAAGGGGGTCATTCCCCCCCACGCCCAGTGTAAGGGGGTCATTCCCCACAATGCCCAGTGTAAGGGGGTCATTACCCACAATGCCCAGTGTATGGGGGTCATTACCCACAATGCCCAGTGTATGGGGGTCATTACCCACAATGCCCAGTGTAAGGGGGTCATTACCCACAATGCCCAGTGTATGGGGGTCATTACCCACAATGCCCAGTGTAAGGGGGTCATTACCCACAACGCCCAGTGTATGGGGGTCATTACCCACAATGCCCAGTGTAAGGGGCTCATTACCCACAATGCCCAGTGTAAGGGGGTCATTACCCACAATGCCCAGTGTAAGGGGGTCATTCCCCCCCACGCCCAGTGTAAGGGGGTCATTCCCCCCCACGCCCAGTGTAAGGGGGTCATTCCCCCCCACGCCCAGTGTAAGGGGGTCATTACCCACAATGCCCAGTGTAAGGGGGTCATTACCCACAATGCCCAGTGACACGGACAGCGCCGCTCTGCGCTCACCTGCTGGGTGTGCAGCTCCACATGCAGGGACCGAGGCGCCACCATCCCGACCCCAGAGGGGATAGACAGGCCCTCCCTGCCGCTGCCCCTCGCCGGCCCGGGGAGGCTCATGACGGCGGCGGTGCTCAGCTCTCCTCACTCACTGACTGGATGACGCCGCTTCCTTCCGGGTCTCAGGCGCGCCCCCATCTTGCGGTCACGAGGTGCGCGCTGAGCGCTCCCGCTCGCGGTGACGCGCACAAACACTGCGCTTTGCCCCGCCTCCAGGGACGGTTTCCCGCTCTCTCATTGGTTAAAGCCGATCGCATCGGACAAATGCCAGTGGTCTGTCTTCACGTCAATCAAGATTTCGTAACGCGCGCCTATTGGATGTCCCTGCCGGTAATCAGAAGAGGCGTGTTCCTCCTGTTACTGGTGGTCGTCACGTCACAGCTGCTGCAGCGCCTCTTCTTCTTCCAAGAAGGAAGAACTGCTTTATTTTTCCATCTACATGTCGGTATTTTTGTTGGATGAGGCCGTAATTCTAAATGTCACCATTCACTTTACCATAAAATGTAATAAAGTTGTATCCAGAGCACTGTCCCGTTTCCCTTACACCACTGGAGCGCTGCTTCAGCCTTATACTGTGTGTGGTTGTCTTGTTGGAAGGTCCCAACCTCCGTCCCCGTCTCATCACAGTTCAGAATATCTCCGTATTTCGCACCATCCATTTTCCCTGTCCCTGCTAGCGAAAAACATCCCCACAGCATGATGCTGCCACCACCATGTATCACTGTGGGCATGGTGTTTGTGGGGGTGATGAGCCGTGTTGGTTTGATGCCAGATCTCCCTGGCCTTCATGTTGTTGTTTGGAGATCTCCTTGATCTTCATGTTGTTGTTTGGAGATCTCCTTGGTCTTCATGGTGGTGTTTGGAGATCTCCTTGGTCTTCATGGTGGTGTTTGGAGATCTCCTTGGTTTTCATGGTGGTGTTTGGAGATCTCCTTGATCTTCATATTGTTGTTTGGAGATCTCCTTGGTTTTCATGGTGTTGTTTGGAGATCTCCTTGGTCTTCATAGTGGTGTTTGAAGATCTCTTTGGTCTTCATGGTGGTGTTTGGAGATCTCCTTGGTCTTCATGGTGGTGTTTGGAGATCTCCTTGGTCTTCATGGTGGTGTTTGGAGATCTCCTTGGTCTTCATGGTTGTCACGATTCCCCTGACCGCTGTCACCAATGGGTCAGGATTCACACCGTGACCGTCACCCCTACGTCACGGATTGAGGTGACTTTAGGCCAACAGACGGCTATCACATGTGCAGGGGGCTTATCTTAGTTATCCCTCCACTCCACGATGTGATGAAAAACCACACACAAGGCTATTGACCTCTTAGCTTACAGCAGGGGCTTATTCTAGGTATCCCACTGCTTTTCTATATACCACGAACTGCAGGGATTTATGTATATCCCGCTTACAGTTCCACTTAACACTTGCAGCTCTCTGGCGCCCCCCTTACTCTCAGGTCAGATTAGGTACTGCACCCTGGGTAATTAGTCGCCAGAAAGGCTGCCTGCTATGTACTGGCTATTGGGCACGCTGCAGCGACGCGATAATTACTCCCACTCAGGCAGGAACAATAATTATTAACGTCGCAGCCACTACAACATAACCCAAAAGTCTGCACACTTATCGCTGCCACCAGCTTCGATTAAACGGGTCCGAAGCTAACCCAACACAACAGTAACAGTAGCGTATTTCCCTTCAGAAGACTTAGGGTACGGTTTTTAGAGCATGGAGAAGAACTAACATATAATAGTATATCCCATTAAAAATAATTAGATAGTGCTTTATCAAAAATAGTTTATAAAGATGTTACAAATGAGACAATTGCAAATATGTACATGGGTAATTATAACATAAAGGGAATAAAAGAGAAAAGATAACACTCACATGTTAAAAACATGGCTGGCACCCCAGGCTAGTGCAGTTTCCATACATCCCAGTCCATGGGATGTACTCAGCTCTTCCAGAACAATAGGACAAGGAGTCCAGAAGAAGAAATCCAGCAGAAGGGTGCCTCCTCAGAGCCTGCCAGACACTTAAACCCTTAAGGCTGTGACATCACAGAAAGGCTGGCTTATCCAGACCCTCCTCTCTCTACATTCTGCCTAAACTTTAAACTATTCTCTCTAATTTCTATAACTTCACTACAAAACATGTCATAGTTCTAACAAACCCATCAATCATCTCGGGTTAACGTGAGCATTCTAATGAGATCAAATATGTCCTATCTGGGATACATATTTACAGAGAAAACCCTACTTCTTTACCAGACGGAGTTAGAAGTCCGAGTTTCAAGGGATGGGTACCTACACCGAGTGGGAATACGAATATATATTTTCGTGTTCTTACCGTAAACATGGTGCATAATATCGTACCAAAACCAAACAAAGGATCTTTCATGAATTTTGGAGCCACTTTACCAGTTCTGACTAGTGAAGGTGGGAGGGGTGAGGGACTTTCCTCTGAGCCTGGAATTTACGACCCCAGGGCAATAAAACCCCCTTCTAGCATACAGTCCGTAGCCCAGAGAGAAACAAGTAGAGTCAGCTAGTGAAGGGGGGGTTTAGCCCACCTCATGAGCTGACGAGCAACTAAACTTATATGATATTTCATACCATATCGTGACACCTCCCCCTTTTGGTGTGCGCTAGGGAGGCAGTACCCCACGGTATGCCTCCATGGGCACCTCAGTAGGTTCACCCTGGCGGGAGAGTCCATCTGCATTCCCATGCTCTTTGCCCGTTTTATGTTCAATGGTGAAGTCAAACTGCTGAAGGGCAAGGCTCCAGCGTAGCAACCTGCCGTTGGTTCCACACATGGCATTTAGCCAGCGCAGAGGGTTGTGGTCGGTCACCACAGTGAAAGTGTGACCATACAAGTAGGGCTGCAAGCGCTGCAGGGCCCAGACTATGGCCAGGCACTCCTTCTCGATTGTGGAGTAGGCCACTTCCCTCGGCAAAAGTTTCCGGCTCAGGTATAACACGGGGTGCTCTTGGTCCTCCGAGTCAACCTGGCTGAGCACAGCACCAAGGCCAAACTCGCTGGCGTCGGTCTGCACCAAGAACGGTCGACTGCTGTCGACTGCTTTCAACACAGGGGCGTTGCACAGTGCGGTTTTCAACGCCTGGAAGGCCCCCTCACAGCCATCTGTCCAGTTGACGATGTGGGGTAGCTTCTTCCTGGTGAGGTCCGTCAAAGGTTTTGCCAGGCTACTATAGTGCCGTACGAAGCGCCTATAGTACCCTGCAGTGCCCAAGAAGGACATCACCTGTTTCTTGGTCACGGGAGTGGGCCAGTTCACGATCACTCCCACTTTGTCAGGCTCTGGCTTCAGGGTGTTCCCGCCTACCCGGTGCCCCAGGTAGTGAACCTCCCTCATGCCCATCTGGCACTTTCCCGGCTTGATAGTCAGTCCTGCTTGGTGAATTCGCCTGAGCCCCTCCTCGAGATGCTGCAGGTGTTCCTTCCAGGAGGGACTGAAGATGGCAATGTCATCCAAGTACGCCACGGCGTACGTCTCCAGTCCCTGAAGCAGGAGGTTGACCATCCGCTGGAAAGTGGCAGGGGCATTCTTCATGCCGAAGGGCATGACCGTGGACTCGTACAGTCCGAAGGGCGTGATAAAGGCGGACTTCTCCTGCGCCTCGGGGCTCAGGGGAATCTGCCAGTATCCTCTACTCAAATCCATTATTGTCAGGTATTTTGCGCCAGCTAACTTCTCAAGCAGCTCCTCGATGCGCGGCATGGGGTGCGCGTCAGAGGCTGTGATGGCGTTGAGCCCCCTGTAGTCCACGCAGAACCGGGTGGTCCGGTCCTTCTTTGGCACGAGAACTACAGGTGAGGCCCACGCACTCTTTGACCGTCGAATCACCCCCAGCTGTAACATCTCATCAATCTCTTGGCGCATAATCTGCTGCACCTGGTCAGAGATTCGATAGGGTGTTCGCCGTAGTGGGGCGTGATTTCCGGTGTCCACCTCGTGGACTGCTAACTCAGTCCTCCCAGGTCGGTTGGAGAACACGACCCGGAAAGGTTCCAGTGTGGTTTGCAACTGCACCCGCTGGGGTTCAGTTAACGAGGCGCTTACCTCCACATCCTCGATGGACCCATTGGCCTTGGCTTGGGCCAGCAAGTCCAGGAGGGTGTCTTCCTCACCGTCTTCGGGCAAGCTGCAGACCGGTAGGACGAAAGGTTCACGTTCGTGATGAGCCTTCATCATGTTGACGTGAAAGGCCTTTCGCCTACCCCGAGCGTGGTCAAGCGTGACCACGTAAGTGACCGGGTTGAGCTGTTGGTGGACGACGTACGGGCCCTCCCAGGCGGCCTGAAGCTTATCCGTTGGTACGGGGACCAGCACCCACACCTTTTGACCCACGTGGTAGGTCCGCTCCCGGGCGTTCTGGTCGTACCAGTGCTTCTGATCAGCCTGAGCCTGCGTCATGTTGTCATGCACCAACTGCGTCAAGGTCTGCATCTTGTCACGGAAGCGCATGACATACTCCACTATGGACACTTCAGAAGGGTTCAGCTCCTCTTCCCAGGATTCTCTTACCAACCCAAGGGGTCCCCGGACTCGCCTGCCATACAGGAGCTCGAAGGGGGAGAACCCCGTCGAGGCCTGCGGAACCTCTCGGTAAGCGAACAGCAGGTGTGGGAGGTACCGCTCCCAGTCGCGCCCTTGGGTCTCAACCAGCATGCGTAGCATCTGTTTGAGGGTACCATTGAAGCGTTCACACAGGCCATGGGTCTGTGGGTGATACGCACTCGATACCAGGTGCTTCACCTGCATTCTCTTACAGAGAGCCTCCATTAGGCGAGACATAAATTGGGTCCCTTGATCAGTAAGCATTTCCCTGGGAAACCCTACACGTGAAAAGATGGCCAACAGGGCATCCGCCACCTTATCTGCCCTAGTTGACGACAGAGCTAATGCCTCTGGGTACCGGGTAGCATAGTCTACCACAGTAAGGATGTATTGCTTTCCAGAGCTGCTGGGGACGGCCAGCGGGCCCACAATGTCCACCGCGATCCTCTGGAAAGGCTCCTCTATCACTGGCAAAGGGATCAGGGGAGCCTTAATAGCAGGTCCCGCCTTCCCCACTCTTTGACAAGTGATACAGGAGCGGCAGTAGTTTGACACATCTGTCCCCATCTTAGGCCAATAGAAGTGTTGAGACAGCCGGGCCTTAGTTTTGCTGATCCCCAAGTGTCCAGCTAGCGGGATCTCATGGGCAATCCGCAACAACTCACCCCGGAATTGCTGTGGGACGACCAGCTGTCTTTCCCTCACCCACTCCTTTTGTGATTCTCCGGGTACTGTCTCCCAGTATAACTTTCCTCGTTCCCAGAACACCTTCTCCTTATCAGCCTCGGAGAAGTGCGTCCCGGCAAGTTGTCTCAAACTCTCTAGGCTCGCATCTGTGTGCAGAGCGGCCTGAAACTCCTGGCTAGGGGAAGCCAGAAGTGACGTCAGGGTCCCTTCCCCACGGGAACCCCCGTGGACCTGCTCTGGGTCCACCTCTGGTTCAGTCACAGTGATGACTGAGGAGGGTCCGGAAGGCTGACAGTTATCTGCGTTCCGGGCACTCTGACTGCGGGTGACAGCAGCTACGTAGGCTGTCTCCCCGGGGGTTTCTACAGTCCCATCAGCCGGCGCTGCTATGGGCTCTACCTCCCCATCCACCCCCAACACTCCAGGGGCAGTGCTACTTATGGGCCAGTTACCTTCCTCGGTGGCACTGGTCACTTTCATGGCATCACCTTCCTCACGGTTCCCATGCATCTCCCCATTTCCTGTAGCACCGACACTTGCCCCTGTTAGGGGTTCCTCAGCCGTCTCACTCCGCAGAGCGACGTGGCTGGGCACGCCTGTACCTATGGACACATTAACCTTCACAGAAAAATCATTATCAGGTTCAGCTGGCACAGGTACAACATTTTCACCATCAATCCTAGAGAAAAAATGGTTATTAGATGCATCATTACAAGATAAAGCATGGTCAGGTAACACATGCGATTTCCCATCATCATCATCATCATCAGGGTTAACTTTACCCGCATTAATAGATTGGGGAGGGGTGTCAGGAACGTAGTATGCAAACATCCTCCCCAAATCAGTCCCCAACAAAACATCAGTGGGCAAATTATCAGACAGCCCCACTTCCTTCACCCCGCTCCCAGCACCCCAATCAATAAAAACCCGGGCCATCGGTAAGGGACAGCTGATGCCCCCAATCCCAGTGACAGTTAGGGTTTTCCCCGGAATGATTTCTTCAGGGGCCGCCAGTTCGGGTCGGATGAGGGTTCGTTCAGCCCCGGTGTCCTTGAGGCCTGTAGCAACATGGCCTCCCACAGTGACGTGCTGTAAGTTGTCACACACCCTCCCAGCCACACCACCCACCAAAAGAACTGCTGCATTAGGCCCTGGGGCCTTGGCTTGGGTGTTCTTCTGCTTGGTTGGGCAGGAGAGACTGATATGACCAGTCTGATGGCAGGTGTAACACGTGCGAGGTTCGGTGGTCGGTCTGGTGCTGTTGGCCACGGGGCCAGGACCTCTGGTGTGTTGGCTGGCAGGGGTACTGGCGTTGGTTGCAGGCTTACCCCCTCTCCAGCTGGTGGTGACTGGCTTCCGCCCTTCCGATCTACGGTTGGCCTCATAGGCATCGGCAATCTGTGCTGCTTTCGTCACGTCTTTGGGTTCTCTGTCCATCACGAACTGTCGCACCTCAGCTGGGCAAAGATGAAAGAACTGGTCTTTGATCATCAGGTCTCGCAGCTGTGCAAAGGTGGTCACTGACAGTCCTTGGGTCCACTGGTCAAAGTGGGTCCCCAGTCCATGCACCACATCACTGTAGCTGTCGTGTGGGCCACGTTGGAGGGTCCGGAACTTTCTACGGTACACCTCGGGTGTAAGCTGGTACTTGGCTATCAGAGCCTGCTTGATGGCCTCATAGTCACCATCTTGTTCTTGAGAGGGCAGCAAACGCCTCCAGAGCTTTACCTCTCAGCCCTGGTGTCAGGTATCGGGCCCATTCATCTGTAGGCAGCTGGTACTGCCTGCAGGCTTTCTCAAAGGCCCGCAGAAAAGTGTCCAAGTCCCCGTCCTTCTCCATAACAGGAAAGTGATCGGGCCGGGGCTTAGGTATCTGAGCGCTGCTGGGCTCACGTCTCTGGGCGGTGGAGGGCATCCCCCCCTGCCGGAGCATCTCCAGTTCATGTTCTCGCTGGGCTTGGCGCTCGGCTCTCTCAGCCTCCCGCTCGGCTCTCTCAGCCTCCCGCTCGGCTCGGGCCTCTCTCTCGGCTCGCTGGGCCTGGGCCTCTCGCTCGGCTCGCTCCTGGTATTGCTGGATCAGCTGCAGACGTCTCTCTAGGTCATCTGCGGAGCATTGTTGCAGAGCCAGCTGCAGGAGGAGGTCTGCGCCCCCCTGGTTGCCAGTAGGGCCCGTATTCAGTGGTTGGACCTCTGCTGCAGCACCATGTTCGCTTGTGCTGGCCTCTGCGGCCTCTGGGCTCTGTGGCCTGGCTTGGTCGGCTTCCCATTGCACCAGGTCAGCGACCATTTGAGCCTTGGACTTGTCCTGGGGGTTCAGGCCATGGCACGTGCATATCCCAGCAAGAAAGTCCTTCTTCTGCTGGTTGTACCAGGCTTCCCCTTTCGCAGCCATGGTTGCCAAATAAAAGATAGGATAGAAAAACGAAGAGAGAGGGAGGGGATAATTACCAGTACGCAATTGTCTCACAACTAAAAAGCACTGAGTTCGTTCTCCAAACTTATTTGCGCAGAGTCCTCGCAAGAACTTTCTGCAAGTTTTTAGTGAGAGGACTGATTACTCAAACCAAATCACTAATGCTCTAAGATATCCCACCGCCTTGCCACCAATTGTCACGATTCCCCTGACCCCTGTCACCAATGGGTCAGGATTCACACCGTGACCGTCACCCCTACGTCACGGATTGAGGTGACTTTAGGCCAACAGACGGCTATCACATGTGCAGGGGGGCTTATCTTAGTTATCCCTCCACTCCACGATGTGATGAAAAACCACACACAAGGCTATTGACCTCTTAGTTTACAGCAGGGGCTTATTCTAGGTATCCCACTGCTTTTCTATATACCACGAACTGCAGGGATTTATGTATATCCCGCTTACAGTTCCACTTAACACTTGCAGCTCTCTGGCGCCCCCCTTACTCTCAGGTCAGATTAGGTACTGCACCCTGGGTAATTAGTCGCCAGAAAGGCTGCCTGCTATGTACTGGCTATTGGGCACGCTGCAGCGACGCGATAATTACTCCCACTCAGGCAGGAACAATAATTATTAACGCCGCAGCCACTACAACATAACCCAAAAGTCTGCACACTTCTCGCTGCCACCAGCTTCGATTAAACGGGTCCGAAGCTAACCCAACACAACAGTAACAGTAGCGTATTTCCCTTCAGAAGACTTAGGGTACGGTTTTTAGAGCATGGAGAAGAACTAACATATAATAGTATATCCCATTAAAAATAATTAGGCAGTGCTTTATCAAAAATAGTTTATAAAGATGTTACAAATGAGACAATTGCAAATATGTACATGGGTAATTATAACATAAAGGGAATAAAAGAGAAAAGATAACACTCACATGTTAAAAACATGGCTGGCACCCCAGGCTAGTGCAGTTTCCATACATCCCAGTCCATGGGATGTACTCAGCTCTTCCAGAACAATAGGACAAGGAGTCCAGAAGAAGAAATCCAGCAGAAGGGTGCCTCCTCAGAGCCTGCCAGACACTTAAACCCTTAAGGCTGTGACATCACAGAAAGGCTGGCTTATCCAGACCCTCCTCTCTCTACATTCTGCCTAAACTTTAAACTATTCTCTCTAATTTCTATAACTTCACTACAAAACATGTCATAGTTCTAACAAACCCATCAATCATCTCGGGTTAACGTGAGCATTCTAATGAGATCAAATATGTCCTATCTGGGATACATATTTACAGAGAAAACCCTACTTCTTTACCAGACGGAGTTAGAAGTCCGAGTTTCAAGGGATGGGTACCTACACCGAGTGGGAATACGAATATATATTTTCGTGTTCTTACCGTAAACATGGTGCATAATATCGTACCAAAACCAAACAAAGGATCTTTCATGAATTTTGGAGCCACTTTACCAGTTCTGACTAGTGAAGGTGGGAGGGGTGAGGGACTTTCCTCTGAGCCTGGAATTTACGACCCCAGGGCAATAAAACCCCCTTCTAGCATACAGTCCGTAGCCCAGAGAGAAACAAGTAGAGTCAGCTAGTGAAGGGGGGGTTTAGCCCACCTCATGAGCTGACGAGCAACTAAACTTATATGATATTTCATACCATATCGTGACAATGGTGGTGTTTGGAGATCTCCTTGATCTTCATGTTTTTGTTTGGAGATCTCCTTGGTTTTCATGGTGGTGTTTGGAGATCTCCTTGGTCTTCATGGTGGTGTTTGGAGATCTCCTTGGTCTTCATGATGGTGTTTGGAGATCTCCTTGATCTACATGTTGTTGTTTGGAGATCTCCTTGGTTTTCATGGTGTTGTTTGGAGATCTCCTTGGTCTTCATGGTGGTGTTTGGAGATCTCCTTGATCTTAATGGTGTTTGGAGATCTCCTTGGTCTTCATGGTGGTGTTTGGAGATCTCTTTGGTCTTCATGGTGGTGTTTGAAGATCTCCTTGGTCTTCATGGTGGTGTTTGGAGATCTCCTTAGTCTTCATGATGGTGTTTGGAGATCTCCTTGATCTTCATGGTGTTTGGAGATCTCCTTGGTCTTCATGGTGGTGTTTGGAGATCTCTTTGGTCTTCATGGTGGTGTTTGGAGATCTCCTTGGTCTTCATGGTGGTGTTTGGAGATCTCCGCCTTGGCAGCACCATTCAGTCTTCCACACAGGCCTAAAGCCTGGATCACTTAAGGTACCGTCACACATAGCGACGCTGCAGCGATACCGACAACGATCCGGATCGCTGCAGCGTCGCTGTTTGGTCGCTGGAGAGCTGTCACACAGACCGCTCTCCAGCGACCAACGATGCCGGTAACCAGGGTAAACATCGGGTAACTAAGCGCAGGGCCGCACTTAGTAACCCGATGTTTACCCTGGTTACCATCCTAAAAGTAAAAAAAAAAAAACAGTACATACTTACCTACAGCCGTCTGTCCTCCAGCGCTGTGCTCTGCTCTCCTCCTGTACTGTCTGTGTGAGCACAGCGGCCGGAAAGCAGAGCGGTGACGTCACCGCTCTGCTTTCCGGCTGACCGACGCTCACAGCCAGTACAGGAGGAGTGCAGAGAACAGCGCTGGAGGACAGACGGCTGTAGGTAAGTATGTAGTGTTTGTTTTTTTTACTTTTAGGATGGTAACCAGGGTAAATATCGGGTTACTAAGCGCGGCCCTGCGCTTAGTTACCCGATGTTTACCCTGGTTACCAGTGAAGACATCGCTGGATCGGTGTCACACACGCTGATCCAGCGATGTCTGCAGGGAGTCCAGCGACGAAATAAAGTTCTGGACTTTCTTCAGCGACCAACGATCTCCCAGCAGGGGCCTGATCGTTGGTCGCTGTCACACAGAACGATTTTATTAACGATATCGTTGCTACGTCACAAAAAGCAACGATATCGTTAACAATATCGTTATGTGTGAAGGTACCTTAAATCCTCTCCCTTATCCTCCTGCCTCCCTCTGTGTTGAGGCCAAGGAGATTAGTGATCCCACACTAGGACGCTTCGGGGAGCTTTTTACAACATCATATCTTGATTGTGGCCTCTCAACCTTCATGCTCCAAAAGGGACAGGAGGAGATGCCGATTAGTGATGCACAAACCTTAAAGCAGCCACTGCCACAAGAGCATGACGGTGGGGAATGGCAAATTTGGGTTTGAGGAGGAAGATGAGGATAAGACACAGTTGCCGCTAAGTCTTGTTCTTAAGTCACAAAGTCAGGAGGACCAGGGTGCGGTGATGGAGGACAAGGTAGTGGATGATGACGTCACAGACCCAACCTGGGAAGCTGGCATGCAGAGGGAGGCCAGCAGCGTTGAGGGTGAGGGATCGGCAGCACCGAAACAGGAAGAGGTAGTAGGGTGACCAGAGAAGCTGAGGCCTGATCACTTTAACATTTGCAATCTGTACCATGCCAAGATCAGCAGGGGTCTGACCACTAAAAACCTCACCACCAGCAGCATGATCAGGCACATGTCGTCTAAGCACCTGATTCGGTGGGCTGAACGCCTGGGTCCATGAGTGGTGCCATCGGATGACACCACTGCCTCTTCCCCTGCGCTAGGTGCTTCCCAATCCCTTGTACATGACACTAGCGCAGATGCCTCCTGCCCTGCACCTGTGCTTGCACATTCTGACTTACCATCATCAGGTACTTCCAAATCCTTGTAAAAGCCCAACATTCGGATGTCCATACCCCAGGGCTTGGAACGAAAAAGAAAGTTCCCTTCCAACTACAGGCCCAAATGCTAAACAGACACTTGTAGTGCACTTTCAGGCTGTTTGCAGTGGAAATGTTGCCATTTAAACTGGTAGACACGGAGGATTTCCAGCAACTCTTGGAAGCAGCTGTACTCGGTCCCCAGCGGCCACATTTTCTCTCAGTGTGTCGTCCCCGCCTTGTACCATCAGTGTCCAGGAACATCACCCGTGCCCTTACTGGCATTGTCCACTTAACGACCAACATGTGTTCGAGGGTTTGTGACCAGGGATGCTAAATTTCCGTGACAGCACACTGGGTGAACATTGTGGAAGCTGGGCCAAGTCACACCCTGGCACGGCGCATGTGCTCCCGATGCCAAGGATTGCTGGCCCTACTTCTATCAGGGTTTCCTCCACCTCCTACAGCAGTTCCTGAACCTCCTCCTCATCTTCCATCTCCAGCGTTCAATCTCAGAGCACATCGTCCACATCAGCCGGAAGCTCTGCAGCACTGAGTCAGCGAAGAGGCAACAGGCTCTGCTGAAGCTAATTTGTTTGTCTAGGAGACACCACAGCAGAGTTACTTAAAGGAATAACAGACCAGACAGCTGTGGTTTTTGCCGCTGAACATCCAACCAGGCACAGTTGTGTGTGATAAAGGGCGTAACCTGCTGGCGGCTGTGAAGCTTGGAAAGCTCACACATATACCATGCTTGGCACAAGTGCGCAACCTGGTAGTTGAGCGGTTTGTGAAAACATACCCAGATTTGCCAGAGCTTCTGTTCAAGGTACGCTGCATCAGCACCCATTTCTTCAAGTCGGCTAAATAAATAGTACTGCTTCTGCCGCTCTGGCAGTGCTGCAGCACCACATGCAAGTGCCAGCTCACCGATTTGTGTGCGACGTCACCACGTTGGAGCTCCACACTGCACATGCTGGCAATGCTTTGTGAGCAGAAGAGGCCAGTGGTTGAGTTCCAGCTCCAACACGCCCATCAGTATTCTGGTCATCCTCCGCCACATAACAACTGAAGAATAGGCATGGATGTGCAGCGCCCCATGGTCCTGGTCATTGCAGTAATATCATTCTCCTCTAGGGGGGAGTGATGTTACGTCTGAAGGCAATAAAGGAGATCACTTTACCTGGTATCACAAACCACGCAACACACTTCACACTCCAGTCCACCAGGGGGAGCTATGCTCGTATTTATTAGGGCACTCTTCACAATTAGGTAAAACTGGTGGGCTGGATAGGAAGTTAGTCAGAAGCTGGCTGGGCTTCACTCAGTCAAGTCCCTGTCAGGCAGACAGAGGGAAAGGACGAAAATCTATCAGTTGCCGACAGGGTGGTCCCTGACAGGGGTGGGTGTTATGAACAGGTAATTCAGAACCACAATGGACCTTGAAGTTCAGAGCACACAAAGTGACCTGACAATTACCAAAAACATAGGACGAGCTCTGAGACGTGGGAACTCTGCTGACCGCAATCCCTAATCCTATCCAACCACACTAGAGGTAGCCGTGGAGCGCTCCTGACCAGTCCAATGCGCCTCGAGCACAGCCTGAGAAACTAGCTAGCCCTAAGAAAGAAAAATAAGCCTAGCTTGCCTCAGAGAAATACCCCAAAGGAAAAGGCAGCCCCCCACATATAATGACTGTGAGTTGAGATGAAAATACAAACGCAGAGATGAAATAGATTTAGCAAAGTGAGGCCCAACTTACTGAACAGACCGAAGATAGGAAAGATTGCTTTGCGGTCAACACAAAACCCTACAAACAACCACGCAGAGGGGGCAAAAAGACCCTCCGCACCGACTAACGGTACGGAGGTGCTCCCTCTGCGTCCCAGAGCTTCCCGCAAGCAAGAAAAACCAATATAGCAAGCTGGACAGAAAAAATAGCAAACAAAAATAACACAAGCAAAACTTAGCTTATGCAGGAAGACAGGCCACAGGAACGATCCAGGAGAAAGCAAGACCAATACTAGAACATTGTCTGGAGGCCAGAATCAAAGCACTAGGTGGAGTTAAATAGAGCAGCACCTAACGACTTAACCTCATTACCTGAGGAAGGAAACTCAGAAGCCGCAGTACCACTCTCATCCACCAAAGGAAGCTCATAGACAGAACCAGCCGAAGTACCACTCACGACCACAGGAGGGAGCTTGGCCACAGAATTCACAACAGTACCCCCCCCTTGAGGAGGGGTCACCGAACCCTCACCAGAGCCCCCAGGCCGACCAGGATGAGCCACATGAAAGGCACGAACCAGATCGGCAGCATGGACATCAGAGGCAAAGACCCAGGAATTATCTTCCTGACCATAACCTTTCCACTTAACCAGATACTGGAGTTTCCGTCTCGAAAAACGAGAATCCAAAATCTTCTCCACTATATACTCCAACTCCCCTTCAACCAAAACCGGAGCAGGAGGATCAATAGATGCAACCACAGGTGCCACGTATCTCCGCAACAATGACCTATGGAACACGTTATGGATGGAAAAAGAAGCTGGAAGAGTCAAACGAAAAGACACAGGATTAAGAACCTCAGAAATCCTGTATGGACCAATGAAATGAGGCTTAAACTTAGGAGAGGAAACCTTCATAGGAATATAACGAGATGACAACCAAACCAAATCCCCAACACGAAGTCGGGGACCCACACAGCGCCTGCGGTTAGCGAAACGTTGAGCCTTCTCCTGGGACAAAGTCAAATTGTCCACTACATGAGTCCAAATCTGCTGCAACCTATCCACCACAGTATCCACACCAGGACAGTCCAAAGACTCAACCTGCCCTGAAGAGAAATGAGGGTGGAACCCAGAATTGCAGAAAAACGGCGAAACCAAAGTAGCCGAGCTGGCCCGATTATTAAGGGCGAACTCAGCCAAAGGCAAAAAGGACACCCAATCATCCTGATCAGCAGAAACAAAGCATCTCAGATATGTTTCCAAGGTCTGATTGGTTCGTTCAGTCTGGCCATTTGTCTGAGGATGGAAAGCCGAGGAAAAAGACAAATCAATGCCCATCCTAGCACAAAAGGCTCGCCAAAACCTCGAAACAAACTGGGAACCTCTGTCAGAAACGATGTTCTCTGGAATGCCATGTAAACGAACCACATGCTGGAAAAACAATGGCACCAAATCAGAGGAGGAAGGCAATTTAGACAAGGGCACCAAATGGACCATCTTAGAGAAGCGATCACACACCACCCAAATGACCGACATTCTTTGAGAGACGGGGAGATCCGAAATAAAATCCATAGAGATATGTGTCCAAGGCCTCTTCGGGACCCGCAAGGGCAAAAGCAACCCACTGGTACGAGAACAGCAGGGCTTAGCCCGAGCACAAATCCCACAGGACTGCACAAAAGAACGCACATCCCGCGACAGAGACGGCCACCAAAAGGATCTAGCCACCAAATCTCTGGTACCAAAGATTCCAGGATGACCAGCCAACACCGAACAATGAACCTCAGAGATAACTTTATTCGTCCACCTATCAGGGACAAACAGTTTCTCCGCTGGGCAACGATCAGGTCTATTAGCCTGAAATTTTTGCAGCACCCGCCGCAAATCAGGGGAGAAGGCAGACAAAATTACCCCCTCTTTGAGAACACCCGCCGACTCAGGCAAACCCGGAGAATTGGGCACAAAACTCCTAGACAGGGCATCCGCCTTCACATTTTTAGAGCCCGGAAGGTACGAAACCACAAAGTCAAAACGGGAGAAAAACAGCGACCAACGAGCCTGTCTAGGATTCAACCGTTTGGCAGACTCGAGATAAGTCAAGTTCTTGTGATCAGTCAAGACCACCACGCGATGCTTAGCTCCTTCAAGCCAATGACGCCACTCCTCGAATGCCCACTTCATGGCTAGCAACTCTCAATTGCCAACATCATAATTTCGCTCAGAAGGCGAAAATTTCCTGGAAAAGAAGGCGCATGGTTTCATCACCGAGCAATCAGAACTTCTCTGCGACAAAACAGCCCCTGCTCCAATTTCAGAAGCATCAACCTCGACCTGGAACGGAAGCGAAACATCTGGTTGGCACAACACAGGGGCAGAAGAAAAACGACGCTTCAACTCTTGAAAAGCTTCCACAGCAGCAGAAGACCAAATGACCACATCAGCACCCTTCTTGGTTAAATCAGTCAACGGTTTAGCAATACTAGAAAAATTATTGATGAAGCGACGATAAAAATTAGCAAAGCCCAGGAACTTCTGCAGACTCTTCAGAGATGTTGGCTGAGTCCAATCATAAATGGCCTGAACTTTAACAGGGTCCATCTCGATAGTAGAAGGAGAAAAAATGAACCCCAAAAATGAAACCTTCTGAACACCAAAGAGACACTTTGACCCCTTCACAAACAAAGAATTAGCACGCAGGACCTGGAACACCATTCTGACCTGCTTCACATGAGACTCCCAATCATCCGAGAAGACCAAAATATCATCCAAGTATACAATCAGGAATTTATCCAGGTACTCTCGGAAGATGTCATGCATAAAGGACTGAAACACTGATGGAGCATTATAAAGCCCGAATGGCATAACCAGGTACTCAAAATGGCCTTCGGGCGTATTAAATGCTGTTTTCCATTCATCGCCCCGTTTAATACGCACAAGATTCTATGCACCACGAAGATCTATCTTGGTGAACCAACTAGCCCCCTTAATCCGAGCAAACAAATCAGACAGCAGCGGCAAGGGGTACTGAAATTTGACCGTAATTTTATTTAGAAGACGGTAATCTATACAAGGTCTCAGTGAACCATCCTTCTTGGCCACAAAAAAGAACCCCGCTCCCAATGGCGACGATGACGGGCGAATATGACCCTTCTCCAAAGACTCCTTCACGTAACTCCGCATAGCGGCGTGCTCAGGTACAGATAAATTAAACAGTCGACCCTTAGGAAACTTACTACCAGGAATCAAATCGATAGCACAATCACAATCCCTATGCGGAGGTAGGGCATTGGACTTGGGCTCATCGAATACATCCCGGTAATCAGACAAGAACTCTGGGACCTCAGAAGGGGTGGATGATGAGATAGACAGAAATGGAACATCACCATGTACCCCCTGACAACCCCAGCTGGACACAGACATTGATTTCCAATCTAATACTGGGTTATGGACTTGTAGCCATGGCAACCCCAACACGACCACATCATGCAGATTATGCAACACCAGAAAGCGAATATCCTCCTGGTGCGCAGGAGCCATGCACATGGTCAGCTGGGTCCAATACTGAGGCTTATTCTTGGCCAAAGGCGTAGCATCAATTCCTCTCAATGGAATAGGACACTGCAAGGGCTCCAAGACAAACCCACAGCGCCTAGCAAACTCCAAGTCCATCAAATTCAGGGCAGCGCCTGAATCTACAAATGCCATGACAGAATAGGAAGACAAAGAGCAGATCAAAGTAACGGACAAAATAAATTTCGACTGTACCGTACCAATGGTGGCAGACCTAGCGAACCGCTTAGTGGGCTTAGGACAATCGGAGATAGCATGAGTGGAATCACCACAGTAGAAACACAGCCCATTCTGACGTCTGTGTTCTTGCCTTTCAGCTCTGGTCAAAGTCCTATCGCACTGCATAGGCTCAGGTTTATGCTCAGATAATACCGCCAAATGGTGCACAGATTTACGCTCACGCAAGCGTCGACCGATCTGAATGGCCAAAGACATAGACTCATTCAGACCAGCAGGCATAGGAAATCCCACCATGACATCCTTAAGGGCTTCAGAGAGACCCTTTCTGAAAATAGCTGCCAGCGCACATTCATTCCATTGAGTGAGCACGGACCACTTTTTAAACTTCTGACAATAAATCTCTATCTCATCCTGACCCTGACACAGAGCCAGCAAATTTTTCTCTGCCTGATCCACTGAATTAGGTTCATCGTACAGCAATCGCCAGAAAAAACGCATCAATATTACATAATGCAGGATCTCCTGGCGCAAGGGAAAATGCCCAGTCTTGAGGGTCGCCACGTAATAAAGAAATAATGATCTTAACTTGATGAACTGGGTCACCAGAGGAGCGGGGGTTCAAAGCCAGAAATAGTTTACAATTATTTTTAAAATTCAAAAACTTAGCTCTATCTCCAGAAAATAACTCAGGAATAGGAATTTTAGGTTCTAACATAGGATTCTGAACCACTAAATCTTGAATATTCTGTACATTTATAGCGAGATTATCCATCAAAGAGAACAGACCCTGAATGTCCATGTCCACACCTGTGTTCTGAACCACCCTGATGTAAAGGGGAAAAGAAAGACAGAACAAAGTGCAAAGAAAAAAAAATGGTCTCAGAACTTCTCTTTTCCCTCTATTGAGAAGCATTAGTACTTTGGGCCTCCAGTACTGTTATGAACAGGTAATTCAGAACCACAATGGACCTTGAAGTTCAGAGCACACAAAGTGACCTGACAATTACCAAAAACATAGGACGAGCTCTGAGACGTGGGAACTCTGCTGACCGCAATCCCTAATCCTATCCAACCACACTAGAGGTAGCCGTGGAGCGCTCCTGACCAGTCCTATGCGCCTCGAGCACAGCCTGAGAAACTAGCTAGCCCTAAGAAAGAAAAATAAGCCTAGCTTGCCTCAGAGAAATACCCCAAAGGAAAAGGCAGCCCCCCACATATAATGACTGTGAGTTGAGATGAAAATACAAACGCAGAGATGAAATAGATTTAGCAAAGTGAGGCCCAACTTACTGAACAGACCGAAGATAGGAAAGATTGCTTTGCGGTCAACACAAAACCCTACAAACAACCACGCAGAGGGGGCAAAAAGACCCTCCGCACCGACTAACGGTACGGAGGTGCTCCCTCTGCGTCCCAGAGCTTCCCGCAAGCAAGAAAAACCAATATAGCAAGCTGGACAGAAAAAATAGCAAACAAAAATAACACAAGCAAAACTTAGCTTATGCAGGAAGACAGGCCACAGGAACGATCCAGGAGAAAGCAAGACCAATACTAGAACATTGTCTGGAGGCCAGAATCAAAGCACTAGGTGGAGTTAAATAGAGCAGCACCTAACGACTTAACCTCATTACCTGAGGAAGGAAACTCAGAAGCCGCAGTACCACTCTCATCCACCACAGGAAGCTCATAGACAGAACCAGCCGAAGTACCACTCACGACCACAGGAGGGAGCTTGGCCACAGAATTCACAACAGGTGGGTTCCTGTCAGGCCTAGAGAGAAGGACACGGAGCTGCGCCTGCCCCACGTGAAACCAGAAGGAGTCCTGCCCTACAGAGGCTGCCTCCTTCTGAGGCACCAGGATCCGGTAGCCGGAACACCGAGGGAGCAACTGTCTCCATGCCTTGCTCCAGAGACCGGCAGGACAGCTAATTCCAAGTTACTGATCCGCCCTATACCCAGGAGGCACGGTGGCAACTTGTGGGGGCCGGGGCATGCTAGAGTCCCTGTAAAAAGCCCCAGGCCTCCAGTCACATGGGTTTGTTCCTATCCATCTGGGGGACAGAGAGAGGCATAACATCTACATCAGTTGTGAGGACCTTATGAGAGGCTCAGCAGTAAGGTACTACAACACCCAGGCGCTAGAGGAAGGCTATTGATTTCCACCAGGATAAGGGGACTCTGGATTTGCCTCCAAATCGGCTGGACTCTGCCTGCCCTGTGAACTGGTGCTCTGGACTGTGGATGCTGAAGTCTTCAGTAAAAGGTAAAGAGACTGCAACCTTGTGTCCTCGTTCTTCACTTCACCTTACACCATCCACCATCTACACTCTGGGAAGCCCTGGGGACATACTTCACCTGTGGGAAGGTATACCATCTAGCTGCCATAACATCACCCCAGCGGACCCCTAAGCAGCGTCGGTCACCCTGACCGAATACCACAGACGGCGTCACGAACATTTCCCCTTTAAAGACCTTTCCCTTTTATCAACGGACCTCCTGAGGGCCACGGACCGGGTCAGCCACTGTGACATCCCCCTGATAACCAAAGGACCAGGTACCGAATACCCCACTGCCCACGGGGGAGCTCCAATCTTTTGGCGTCACGAACAGGATCTACTTAAGCCTGAAAATCAGGTCATGTGCGCCTAAGAACTGTGCCAGAATTGTTCTTGAACTGTGATTTACTAAAGGACTGTGTATTGTAAAAGGCCGCCAAAATTCCCGCCAAAACCGCCGCAATTACAGCGCCACGAGGAGCGCAGGAGAAGAAGGGCATGCCGTCGTGGGTGTGAACGAGCTGAGAAGCGCGAAAACTAATGGCCGCCCAGTCTAAATATCTCTGTACCTTGAGGACGTGTCCTTCAGCAGCCGAGATCCGACTCATGATCCTCAATGGCAGGAGGAGACAAAGAAAAATAAACCGCCCCTGGAGAAGAGAGCGGGAAAAGGACGAGGAAGGAGCCAGCCACATGGAGGACGCCATGGCCAGCCGCCCTGAACCAGAGCGTGGGTTGGAAGCAGAGGACTCCCCCAGCCACCTGGAGAAGCACCGCAACCAGGCATCCATCGTTGGCGCTGACTTCCTGCGGGCCGGAATGGAAGAGCTAATCGACCAGCTCCTGCAGCTGCGGGTGAACACCAAGGCCACATGCTGGATGACACCTGCGAAGGACCCACCGGCACCGCGACCAACACCGCTCCTTACACTGCTCCAGGAGCCGTTGCCAGCACCGCTGCAGATTCCACCGCCAGCAGAACCGACCAACACCGACACCGATGCGGCAGGTAAGGACGCCGACCCTTCCCCGGTGACAGAGGAACTGCTGATAGGCCCTGTAGCAGCGCCTCCTCGCGGTACCCACTGGCTCCAGCGTCTCGAGCCTTGGGACCAGGCCACGGGAATGGAGCAATTCATGCGGGCCCCAATTGCGCCCACCACCCTGCCGGGTGAGTTATACACAGAGCGGACAGTGTACCGCTGGGTGAATCCCGGATCAGACTTTATGGGGTTCCCCGGGGCAGAAAAGCAGAAGGGAGAAACTGTGGAAGTCTTAAGTTGGGAGTCCTACCAGGCCCAGTTTGCCCGTAAGTGGGAGGAAACAGAAGAAAGACAGCAGGCCCAATGCAGAGCCTTTGACAGACGTGACTTGCAAGTTAAAGCCCAGGCCTGCAAGGACCGAACCACTAACCAGGCCCGACGTAAGCAGGGCACAGTTGTAGCCTTTGCACTACAGGGAGGATGGGGCTTTATCAAAGAACAAGGACTACAGTGGGGCAAAAAAGTATTTAGTCAGTCAGCAATAGTGCAAGTTCCACCACTTAAAAAGATGAGAGGCGTCTGTAATTTACCATATATACTCGAGTATAAGCCGAGATTTTCAGCCCAAAATTTTGGGCTGAAAGTGCCCCTCTCGGCTTATACTCGAGTCACGGTAGGGGTCGGCGGGTGAGGGGGAGAGAGCGCTGAGGCATACTTACCTAGTCCCAGCGATCCTGACACTCCCCCTGCCGTCCCACGGTCTTCTGTGCTGCAGCTTCTTCCCTCTTCAGCGGTCACGTGGGACCGCTCATTAGAAAAATGAATAGGCGGCTCCACCTCCCATAGGGGTGGAGCTGCATATTCATTTCTCTAATCAGTGGTGCCGGTGACCGCTGATAGAGGAAGAGGCTGCGGCACCGAAGACCAGCTGTGACAGGCAGAGGGAGCGTCAGGATCGCTGGGACTAGGTAAGTATGTAATATTCACCTGTCCACGTTCCAGCCGCCGGGCGTCGCTCCATCTTCCCAGCGTCGACTGTTCAGGTCAGAGGGCGCGATGACGCATATAGTGTGCGCGCCGCCCTCTGCCTGAACAGTCAGTGCAGAGAGACGCCGGGACCGTACGCTGAGAGCTGCAAGCAAGAGAGGTGAGTATGGCTTTTTTTTTTTTATTGCAGCAGCAGCAATGGCACAGCTTTCTATGGCACAGCTATGGGGCAGTACTAAACGGCGCACAGCAGTATATGGCAGCTATGGGGCAGTACTGAACGGCACACAGCAGTATATGGCAGCTATGGGGCAGTACTGAACGGCACACAGCACTATATGGCAGCTATGGGGCAGTACTGAACGGCACACAGCACTATATGGCAGCTATGGGGCAGTACTGAACGGCACACAGCACTATATGACAGCTATGGGGCAGTACTGAACGGCTCACAGCACTATATGGCAGCTATGGGGCAGTACTGAACGGCACACAGCACTATATGGCAGCTATGGGGCAGTACTGAACGGCACACAGCACTATATGGCAGCTATGGGGCAGTACTGAAAGGCACACAGCACTATATGACAGCTATGGGGCAGTACTGAACGGCACACAGCACTATATGGCAGCTATAGGGCAGTACTGAACGGCACACAGCACTATATGACAGCTATGGGGCAGTACTGAACGGCACACAGCACTATATGGCAGCTATGGGGCAGTACTGAACGGCACACAGCACTATATGACAGCTATGGGGCAGTACTGAACGGCACACAGCACTATATGGCAGCTATGGGGCAGTACTGAACGGCACACAGCACTATATAACAGCTATGGGGCAGTACTGAACGGCACACAGCACTATATGGCAGCTATAGGGCAGTACTGAACGGCACACAGCACTATATGGCAGCTATGGGGCAGTACTGAACGGCACACAGCACTATATGGCAGCTATGGGGCAGTACTGAACGGCACACAGCACTATATGGCAGCTATGGGGCAGTACTGAACAGCACACAGCACTATATGGCAGCTATGGGGCAGTACTGAACGGCACACAGCACTATATGGCAGCTATAGGGCAGTACTGAACGGCACACAGCACTATATGGCAGCTATAGGGCAGTACTGAACGGCACACAGCACTATATGGCAGCTATGGGGCAGTACTGAACGGCACACAGCACTATATAACAGCTATGGGGCAGTACTGAACGGCACACAGCACTATATGGCAGCTATAGGGCAGTACTGAACGGCACACAGCACTATATGGCAGCTATAGGGCAGTACTGAACGGCACACAGCACTATATGGCAGCTATGGGGCAGTACTGAACGGCACACAGCACTATATGGCAGCTATGGGGCAGTACTGAACGGCACACAGAGCACTATATGGCAGCTATGGGGCAGTACTGAACGGCACACAGCACTATATGGCAGCTATAGGGCAGTACTGAACGGCACACAGCACTATATGGCAGCTATGGGGCAGTACTGAACGGCACACAGCACTATATGACAGCTATGGGGCAGTACTGAACGGCACACAGCACTATATGGCAGCTATAGGGCAGTACTGAACGGCACACAGCACTATATGGCAGCTATGGGGCAGTACTGAACGGCACACAGCACTATATTGCAGCTATGGGGCAATAATGAACGGTGCAGAGCACTATATGGCAGAGTTTTCTATGGCACATCTATGGGGCAATAATGAACAGTATGGAGCATTATATATGGCACAGCTTTATATGGAGCATATTATGGGGCAATAATGAACGGTATGGATCATCTATTTTTATTTTTGAAATTTACCAGTAGCTGCTGCATTTCCTACCCTAGGCTTATACTCGAGTCAATAAGTTTTCCCAGTTTTTTGTGGCAAAATTAGGGGGGTCGGCTTATACTCGGGTCGGCTTATACTCGAGTATATACGGGGTACATCATAGGTAGACCTCAACTATGGGAGACAAACTGAGAAAAAAAAATCCAGAAAATCACATTGTCTGTTTTTTTATCATTTTTTTTGCATATTATGGTGGAAAATAAGTATTTGGTCAGAAACAAACAATCAAGATTTCTGGCTCTCACAGACCTGTAACTTCTTCTTTAAGAGTCTCCTCTTTCCTCCACTCATTACCTGTAGTAATGGCACCTGTTTAAACTTGTTATCAGTATAAAAAGACACCTGTGCACACCCTCAAACAGTCTGACTCCAAACTCCACTATGGTGAAGACCAAAGAGCTGTCAAAGGACACCAGAAACAAAATTGTAGCCCTGCACCAGGCTGGGAAGACTGAATCTGCAATATCCAACCAGCTTGGAGTGAAGAAATCAACAGTGGGAGCAATAATTAGAAAATGGAAGACATACAAGACCACTGATAATCTCCCTCGATCTGGGGCTCCACGCAAAATCCCACCCCATGGGGTCAGAATGATCACAAGAACGGTGAGCAAAAATCCCAGAACCACGCGGGGGGACCTAGTGAATGAACTGCAGAGAGCTGGGACCAATGTAACAAGGCCTACCATAAGTAACACACTACGCCACCATGGACTCAGATCCTGCAGTGCCAGACGTGTCCCACTGCTTAAGCCAGTACATGTCCAGGCCCGTCGGAAGTTTGCTAGAGAGCATTTGGATGATCCAGAGGAGTTTTGGGAGAATGTCCCATGGTCTGATGAAACCAAACTGGAACTGTTTGGTAGAAACACAACTTGTCGTGTTTGGAGGAAAAAGAATACTGAGTTGCATCCATCAAACACCATACCTACTGTAAAGCATGGTGGTGGAAACATCATGCTTTGGGGCTGTTTCTCTGCAAAGGGACTGATCCGGGTACATGAAAGAATGAATGGGGCCATGTATCGTGAGATATTGAGTGCAAACCTCCTTCCATCAGCAAGGGCATTGAAGATGAAACGTGGCTGGGTCTTTCAACATGACAATGATCCAAAGCACACCGCCAGGGCAACGAAGGAGTGGCTTCGTAAGAAGCATTTCAAGGTCCTGGAGTGGCCTAGCCAGTCTCCAGATCTCAACCCTATAGAAAACCTTTGGAGGGAGTTGAAAGTCCGTGTTGCCAAGCGAAAAGCCAAAAACATCACTGCTCTAGAGGAGATCTGCATGGAGGAATGGGCCAACATGCCAACAACAGTGTGTGGCAACCTTGTGAAGACTTACAGAAAACGTTTGACCTCTGTCATTGCCAACAAAGGATATATTACAAAGTATTGAGATGAAATTTTGTTTCTGACCAAATACTTATTTTCCACCATAATATGCAAATAAAATGTTAAAAAAACAGACAATGTGATTTTCTGGATTTTTTCTTCTCAGTTTGTCTCCCATAGTTGAGGTCTACCTATGATGTAAATTACAGACGCCTCTCATCTTTTTAAGTGGTGGAACTTGCATTATTGCTGACTGACTAAATACTTTTTTGCCCCACTGTATATGCTTAATATGTAGGAGTCCTATATTTGGACTCAAGAGAGTGATTGTTTATAAGGTCTCTGAAATAGCAAAACTGTTATACGTTATATTTTTTATTACATCTACTAACGGTATATACGTTGATTGCATATGAGCCCTATATATACTTTTTGGCTCAAGGTACGAAACATTCGTTAACCAGTAAAACTAGCAATATACTTGCAGATACCATTATAGCCGGTTTTGTTTACAAAATCATGCACATTGGCACTTTAGAAGCTTACAACTATGGAGTAAATTTACCCTAAGAATCTTTTGATCCTGTGTTTTATGCTCCACAAAGAGATCTGACATTTGAAGAAATTATGTAATATTTATAATTGTCTGTCAATACGTCAGGATCATTTATCAGGTGTATAAGACCAGTTTGTTGGATTGGAGGTACTTGCACATGTATGTAAATTATGGATGTTAAAAGAAATGAAATAATTTTTATTCATGAATCATAAATAAACTTTATATGTTTTGAACTAAACATTCTGTGGCCTGTATAATATCTTGGGGGCCCCTTGTAATATGCTGAAATATTTGTCAACCGCCGAGACGTAGAATCTCATCTCTGGGAAGGACATCCAGACAGAGACCTGTATCCAGGGGATACAGTTACTTACACCAGGCACTTTGGTGAAAAGGGTTGGTTTGCCCTGAAAGTGCATAAGCAAAGAGGCCCCATGACACACCACGCTAAAACCCCTGCTATGCCGTCTCCTACAACAGTGCCGCCATGTGTCAAAACAACTGCCACCACCACCACCACTACTGTCACTCCTACCTGCACCTTCACAAGGACCACAGTGTGCACTGTTACTACCACAGAAACTGTTGTGGCTACGGAACCCACAGGAATTTGCACCAAAGCCGTTGTAGTGGAGCAGAACTCAGTGGGTACTCAGACCCCCATCTGGAGTGAGAGAGCCCCATATGTAGCACCTGGTAGCCGCCAGTACCCAAAAGGACTACCTCCACCAGTGCTACCTCCAGAATTGCAATAAAATAACACTGACAAGATTGTAAATAGTTACTCAACTTTCCTTTTGCTGCTTTAAACCCATCCAGGGTTATTCCTTAAAGGGGTCCCACTTTAAAGGGATCCTCAGTTTTGCACAAAGTTATTTCAACAGAACTGCAGAATCATGGACTGTGCATGATCACAAACTGTCCTTGTAAATAGTTTGCACCTTCTTAAGGGTGCTTCCTACTGGTTTTACAACGGAGGCTTTTACAGAGACTGCCTTTAACAGAAACTGCTACTAATCTTGTTGTAAGAATTTCTTTGCTTTTCAGACCTGAAGAAAGACCCGTTGGTGTGGCAGAATTCTGTGTCAGGATACACGTCTTGTAGCCCACCCAAGCCCAACGTTGGGGGTTCATCACGGGTCCCTCGCATCACATCCTTTATATTGCCAAACTGACTTGAATGATGTGATTAATACTTTGCACTACCTCAGAAAAGATTCGAGTTTGTCCTTAAATGGAATGCTGAACTGTTGCACTTTGCCAGAATAGAGTTAATGTAATAGATAGAATTAAGTTTACATAGTTGATAGTATGTAGCCAGAAATCTAGATAATAGGAAAATGTTTGATAATGCACTTTTGAATAAAAAGGAGCTTGTCGTGGAACATCAGCTAGGCGGAGTTGGTACGTTAGGAGAACAGCTGAGCAGACGTGAGAGTCTGTAGCTCCTGGTAGAAAGAAGGAACTGAGAATTAATTTGAAACTGACGTTTGATGTACTTGTGAATAAATTAAAGGAAAATGCAGTGAGCCTGTGGGGGGTTGATAGACTGTCCTGCATGTAGAAAAGAATAAAGAAAATGATAATTTTTGCACTTAGAAAGGAATAATTGTTTTGCACTTGAATAAAGATAAAATGTTTGCTTTTGCACTTAGTAGATAGTATACCTGTATGGGTAATAGTGTTTCATAGTCAGTAAGGAATACTGTTTTGCTAAATTGTTTCATTCTACAATGTAAATATGTTTTTGTTTGTAACGTTTAACCCCTTAATGACCGCCAATACGTCTTTTAACTGACCTGAGATATAAGAGAATAGCATCCCCGTACAGGTGACAATCCGGATGCTGTCGGCTGTACACTATAGCTGACAACTTGCTGCATTAGCCACGATCAGTGTTTGCACCGTCTATATCTGTTTAACCCCTTAGATGCTGCTGTCAATAGTGACTACATCATTATAAATGGTTAACAGAGTGCGGGGGCTTCCTCTTTATCCCAATTGGTGCTCTCAGGTCATGATTGTGTGGTCCGGATGTTTGCGATGGCAATTCACGACCAAATAGCGGCCTTAGAGTCTGCCGGCTGTTGTAATCTGTTCAGAAGTTTGCGGCATTTATGTGGTAAACATACACTTCTTCATTTCTGTCATGCCACTTTGCATTATTTCCTGAAAAGCACCTGAAGGGTTAATAAACTACCTGACAGCAGTTTTCAATATGTCAGGGGGTGCTGTTTTTAAAATGGTATCACATTTGGGGGTTTCCCAATATATGAGACCCCTAAAGGCACTTCAAACCTGGATAGTCCCCTAAAAAAATAAATGTTGTAAATTTCCTTGAAAAAAATGAAAAATTGCTGCTACATTTTTAAACCTCCTAAAATGCTAACAAAATACAATAATGTTTTACAAATGGTGTTGCTGTAAAGCCGACATGTGGGAAATGTTATTTATTAATGGTTTGCTATGGTATGACCATCTGGATTAAAGGGATAATCATTCAAATTTTGAAAATTGCTAATTTTTTAACATTTTTCTAAAATTTGTGATATTTTTATAAATATACACAAAACATAGTGAACTAAATTTAACATTATCATAAAGTATAAGGTGTCACGAAAAAACAGTCTCAAAATCACTGGGATTTTGTTGAAGTGTTGCAGAGTTATTACCACATAAAGTAACACTGGTCAGATTTCAATAATTTGGCTCCGTCACTAAGGGGTTAAGTGTCCTCACCTCCCATAAAGGGAAGCATCAGTTAAATTAACTTGTTTTATAGCATTTTAAAAATGTGTATGTCTTTTTGCTAATGTATTGTTGTTTTCTTTTCCCAGTCCTGGAGTACTGGATTTAACGGAAGGGGGGGGGAGGAGTGCAGCGCCCCAGGGTCCTGGTCGTTGCAGTAATGTCATTCTCCTCTAGGGGGGAGTGATGTTACTTCTGAAGGCAATAAGGGAGATCACTTTACCAGGTATCACAAACCATGCAACACACTTCACACTCCAGTCCACCAGGGGGAGCTATGCTCCTGTTTATTAGGGCACTCTTCACAGTTAGGCAAAACTTTTGGTATGGATAGGAAGTTAGTCAGAAGCTGGCTGACCTTCACTCAGTCAAGTCCCTGTCAGGCAGACAGAGGGAAAGGAGGAGCATCTAGCAGTTGCTGACAGGGTGGTCCTTGACAGGGGTGGGATCCTGTCAGAGGCCTAGACAGGAGGACACGGAGCTGCGCCTGGCCCACGTGCGGCAGCATCCTAAGAAAGAGACAATAACAGCGAATTGTATTGTAGAGGGTGAGAAACAAAGTCATAGCAAAAGGAGAGGAAACAGAAGGAGTTCTGCCCTACAAAGGCTGCCTCCTTCTGAGGCGCAGGATCCGGTAGCCAGAACACCGAGGGAGCAACCGTCTCCATGCCTTGCTCCAGAAAGCAACAGCAGGACAGCTAATTCCAAGCTACTGATCCGCCCTATACCCAGGAGGCACCGTGACAACTTGTGGGGGACGGGGATTGCTAGAGTCCCTGTAAAAAGCCCCAGGCCACCAGTCATACGGGTTTGTTCCTATCCATCTGGGGGACAGAGAGATGTTGTGAATTCTGTGGCTGAATTCACTCCTGTGGTCACAAGTGGTACTGCAGCTTCTGAGCTTCCTCCCTCAGGTGTTCTGGTGAGCTCGTTAACTGCTTCATTACTTAACTCCGCCTGATGCTGCTATCCTTGCTCCTTGTCAATGTTTCAGTGTTGGATCTGAGCTTCTCCTGATTGTTCCTGTGACCTGCTGCTCTGTATAGCTAAGTGCTTTTTGCTTTTTTGTTGCTTTTTTTCTGTCCAGCTTGTCTTTTGTTTTGCTGGAAGCTCTGAGACGCAAAGGGTGTACCGCCGTGCCGTTAGTTCGGCACGGTGGGTTTTTTTTGCCCCCTTTGCGTGGTTTTGCTTTAGGGTTTTTTGTAGACTGCAAAGTTCGCTTTACTGTCCTCGCTCTGTCCTAGAATATCGGGCCCCACTTTGCTGAATCTATTTCATCCCTACGTTTTGTCTTTTCATCTTACTCACAGTCATTATATGTGGGGGGCTGCCTTTTCCTTTGGGGAATTTCTCTGGGGCAAGTCAGGCCTATTTTTCTATCTTCAGGCTAGCTAGTTTCTTAGGCTGTGCCGAGTTGCCTAGGTAGTTGTTAGGCGCAATCCACAGCCGCTTTTAGTTGTGTTTAGGATAGGATCAGGTGTGCAGTCTACAGAGTTTCCACGTCTCAGAGCTCGTTCTTGTATTTTTGGGTATTTGTCAGATCACTGTGTGCGCTCTGATCGCTAAGCACACTGTGTTTCTGGATTGCCTTCATAACACCTGTCATTAGCAAACATAACAGTACAAGGAGCCTAACTAATGATTCTCAATAGAGGGAAAGAAAAAGTTCTGACATCATTTTTTTTTTTTTTTTCTGCTCTGTGTTCACTTTTTTTTTTCCCCTAGACATTTGGGTGATTCTGGACACAGGTGTGGACATGGATATTCAGGGTCTGTGCTCTTCAATGGATAATCTCATTATAAATGTACAAAAAATTCAAGATACTATTGATCAGAAATCTATGTTAGAACCAAGAATTCCTATTCCTGATTTGTTTTTTGGAGATAGAACTAAGTTTCTAAGTTTCAAAAATAATTGTAAGCTATTTCTGGCCTTGAAACCTCATTCTTCTGGTAATCCTATTCAACAGGTTTTGATTATTATTTCTTTTTTGCGCGGCGACCCTCAAGACTGGGCATTTTCTCTTGCGCCAGGAGACCCTGCATTGAGTAGTGTCGATGCGTTTTTCCTGGCGCTCGGATTGCTGTACGATGAGCCTAATTCAGTGGATCAGGCTGAGAAAAATTTGCTGGCTTTGTGCCAGGGTCAGGATGATATAGAAGTATATTGTCAGAAATTTAGGAAATGGTCAGTACTCACTCAGTGGAATGAATCTGCGCTGGCAGCTTTGTTCAGAAAGGGTCTCTCTGAGGCTCTTAAGGATGTCATGGTGGGATTTCCTATGCCTGCTGGTTTGAATGAGTCTTTGTCTTTGGCCATTCAGATCGGTCGACGCTTGCGCGAGCGTAAATCTGTGCACCATTTGGCGGTACTGCCTGAGGTTAAACCTGAGCCTATGCAGTGCGATAGGACTATGACTAGAGTTGAACGGCAGGAATACAGACGTCTGAATGGTCTGTGTTTCTACTGTGGTGATTCCACTCATGCTATTTCTGATTGTCCTAAGCGCACTAAGCGGTCCGCTAGGTCTGCCGTCATTGGTACTGTACAGTCCAAATTCCTTCTGTCCATTACCTTGATATGCTCTTTGTCGTCGTTTTCTGTCATGGCGTTTGTGGATTCGGGCGCTGCCCTGAATCTGATGGATTTGGATTATGCTAAACGTTGTGGGTTTTTCTTGGAGCCTTTGCGGTGTCCTATTCCATTGAGAGGAATTGATGCTACACCTTTGGCCAAGAATAAACCTCAATACTGGGCCCAGCTGACCATGTGCATGGCTCCTGCACATCAGGAAGTTATTCGCTTTCTGGTGTTGCATAATCTGCATGATGTGGTCGTGTTGGGGTTGCCATGGCTACAAACCCATAATCCAGTATTGGATTGGAATTCCATGTCGGTATCCAGCTGGGGTTGTCAGGGGGTACATGGTGATGTTCCATTTTTGTCTATTTCGTCATCCACCCCTTCTGAGGTCCCAGAGTTCTTGTCTGATTATCAGGATGTATTTGAAGAGCCCAAGTCCGATGCTCTACCTCCGCATAGGGATTGTGATTGTGCTATCAATTTGATTCCTGGTAGTAAATTCCCTAAAGGTCGATTATTTAATTTATCCGTGCCCGAACACGCCGCTATGCGCAGTTATGTGAAGGAATCCCTGGAGAAGGGACATATTCGCCCATCGTCATCACCATTAGGAGCAGGGTTCTTCTTTGTAGCCAAGAAGGATGGTTCGCTGAGACCGTGTATTGATTACCGCCTTCTTAATAAGATCACTGTTAAATTTCAGTATCCCTTGCCATTGTTATCTGACTTGTTTGCTCGGATTAAGGGGGCTAGTTGGTTCACTAAGATAGATCTTCGTGGTGCGTATAATCTGGTGAGAATCAGGCAAGGAGATGAATGGAAAACTGCATTCAATACGCCCGAGGGTCATTTTGAGTATCTAGTGATGCCGTTCGGACTTGCCAATGCTCCATCTGTGTTTCAGTCTTTTATGCATGACATCTTCCGTGAGTATCTGGATAAATTCCTGATTGTTTACTTGGATGACATTTTGATCTTCTCAGATGATTGGGAGTCTCATGTGAAGCAGGTCAGAATGGTTTTTCAGGTCCTGCGTGCTAACTCTTTGTTTGTGAAGGGATCAAAGTGTCTCTTCGGTGTGCAGAAAGTTTCATTTTTGGGGTTCATCTTTACCCCTTCTACTATCGAGATGGATCCAGTTAAGGTCCAAGCCATCCAGGATTGGATTCAGCCGACATCTCTGAAAAGTCTGCAAAAGTTCCTGGGCTTTGCTAATTTTTATCGTCGCTTCATCTGTAATTTTTCTAGCATTGCCAAACCATTGACCGATTTGACCAAGAAGGGTGCTGATTTGGTTAATTGGTCTTCTGCTGCTGTGGAAGCTTTTCAGGAGTTGAAGCGTCGTTTTTGTTCTGCCCCTGTGTTGTGTCAGCCAGATGTTTCTCTTCCGTTCCAGGTCGAGGTTGATGCTTCTGAGATTGGAGCAGGGGCGGTTTTGTCACAGAGAGGTTCTGATTGCTCAGTGATGAAACCATGTGCTTTCTTTTCCAGGAAGTTTTCGCCCGCTGAGCGTAATTATGATGTGGGCAATCGAGAGTTGCTGGCCATGAAGTGGGCATTCGAGGAGTGGCGTCATTGGCTTGAAGGAGCTAAGCATCGCGTGGTGGTATTGACTGATCATAAGAACTTGACTTATCTCGAGTCTGCCAAGCGCTTGAATCCTAGACAGGCCCGTTGGTCGTTATTTTTTGCCCGCTTCGACTTTGTGATTTCGTACCTTCCGGGCTCTAAAAATGTGAAGGCGGATGCTCTGTCTAGGAGTTTTGTGCCCGACTCTCCGGGTTTATCTGAGCCAGCGGGTATCCTCAAGGAAGGAGTCATTGTGTCTGCCATCTCCCCTGATTTGCGGCGGGTGCTGCAAAAATTTCAGGCGAATAAACCTGATCGTTGTCCAGCAGAGAAACTGTTCGTCCCTGATAGGTGGACTAATAAACTTATCTCTGAACTTCATTGTTCGGTGTTGGCTGGTCATCCTGGAATCTTTGGTACCAGAGAGTTAGTGGCTAGATCCTTCTGGTGGCCATCTCTGTCACGGGATGTACGTACTTTTGTGCAGTCCTGTGGGATTTGTGCTAGGGCTAAGCCCTGCTGTTCTCGTGCCAGTGGGTTGCTTTTGCCCTTGCCGGTCCCAAAGAGGCCTTGGACACATATTTCGATGGATTTCATTTCTGACCTTCCCGTTTCTCAAAAGATGTCAGTCATTTGGGTGGTCTGTGATCGCTTTTCTAAAATGGTCCATCTGGTGCCCTTGGCTAAATTGCCTTCCTCCTCTGATTTGGTACCTTTGTTCTTTCAGCATGTGGTTCGGTTGCATGGCATTCCTGAGAATATTGTTTCTGACAGAGGTTCCCAGTTTGTTTCAAGGTTTTGGCGAGCCTTTTGTGGTAGGATGGGCATTGACCTATCCTTTTCCTCGGCTTTCCATCCTCAGACTAATGGCCAGACCGAACGAACCAATCAGACCTTGGAAACATATCTGAGATGTTTTGTTTCTGCAGACCAGGATGATTGGGTGTCCTTTTTGCCGTTGGCTGAGTTCGCCCTTAATAATCGGGCCAGCTCGGCTACCTTGGTTTCTCCATTTTTTTGCAATTCTGGGTTCCATCCTCGTTTCTCTTCAGGACAGGTTGAGTCTTCGGACTGTCCTGGTGTGGATTCTGTGGTGGATAGGTTGCAGCAGATCTGGACTCAGGTAGTGGACAATTTGATCTTGTCCCAGGAGAAAGCTCAACTTTTCGCTAATCGCAGACGCCGTGTGGGTCCCCGACTTCGTGTTGGGGATCTGGTTTGGTTATCTTCTCGTCATATTCCTATGAAGGTTTCCTCTCCTAAATTTAAACCTCGTTTTATTGGTCCGTATAGGATTTCTGAGGTTCTCAATCCTGTGTCTTTTCGTTTGACCCTCCCAGACTCCTTTTCCATACATAATGTATTCCATAGGTCGTTGTTGCGGAGATACGTGGCACCTATGGTTCCATCTGTTGAGCCTCCTGCCCCGGTTTTGGTGGAGGGGGAATTGGAGTATATTGTGGAGAAGATTTTGGATTCTCGTGTTTCTAGACGGAAACTCCAGTACCTGGTTAAATGGAAGGGTTATGCTCAGGAAGATAATTCCTGGGTTTTTGCCTCTGATGTTCATGCTTCCGATCTTGTTCGTGCCTTTCATGCGGCTCATCCTGGTCAGCCTGGGGGCTCTGGTGAGGGTTCGGTGACCCCTCCTCAAGGGGGGGGGGGGGTACTGTTGTGAATTCTGTGGCTGAATTCACTCCTGTGGTCACAAGTGGTACTGCAGCTTCTGAGCTTCCTCCCTCAGGTGTTCTGGTGAGCTCGCTAACTGCTTCATTACTTAACTCCGCCTGATGCTGCTATCCTTGCTCCTTGTCAATGTTTCAGTGTTGGATCTGAGCTTCTCCTGATTGTTCCTGTGACCTGCTGCTCTGTATAGCTAAGTGCTTTTTGCTTTTTTGTTGCTTTTTTTCTTGTCTTTTGTTTTGCTGGAAGCTCTGAGACGCAAAGGGTGTACCGCCGTGCCGTTAGTTCGGCACGGTGGGTTTTTTTTGCCCCCTTTGCGTGGTTTTGCTTTAGGGTTTTTTGTAGACTGCAAAGTTCGCTTTACTATCCTCGCTCTGTCCTAGAATATCGGGCCCCACTTTGCTGAATCTATTTCATCCCTACGTTTTGTCTTTTCATCTTACTCACAGTCATTATATGTGGGGGGCTGCCTTTTCCTTTGGGGAATTTCTCTGGGGCAAGTCAGGCCTATTTTTCTATCTTCAGGCTAGCTAGTTTCTTAGGCTGTGCCGAGTTGCCTAGGTAGTTGTTAGGCGCAATCCACAGCCGCTTTTAGTTGTGTTTAGGATAGGATCAGGTGTGCAGTCTACAGAGTTTCCACGTCTCAGAGCTCGTTCTTGTATTTTTGGGTATTTGTCAGATCACTGTGTGCGCTCTGATCGCTAAGCACACTGTGTTTCTGGATTGCCTTCATAACACCTGTCATTAGCAAACATAACAGAGAGATGCATAACATCTACAACAGTTGTGAGGACCTTACCGAGAAGCTTAGCAGGAGGGGACTACAACACCAAGGCGCTAGAGGAAGGCTACTGATTTCCACCTGTATAAGGGGACTCTGGATGTGCCTTCAGACCGGCCGGACTCTGCCTGCCCTTTATCTGGTGCTTTGGACTGTGGATGTTGAAGCCTTCAGTAAAAGGTAAAGAGACTGCAACCTTGTGTCCTCGTTCTTCACTGCACCTTACACCATCTACAATCTGGGAAGCCCTGGGGACATACTTCACCTGTGGGAAGGTATACCATCTAGCTGCCATAATATCACCCCAGCGGACCCCTAAGCAGCGTCGGTCACCCTGACCGAATACCACAGGTGGCGTCATGAACATTTCCCCTTTAAAGACCTTTCCCTTTTATCAACGGACCTCCCGAGGGCCACAAACTGGGTCAGCCACCGTGACATCCCCCTTTGAGAACCGAAGGACCCAGTACCGAGTACCCCTAGCCCTCGGGGGCGCTCCAGATGTCTGACATTTGTGCGTCTCTCCAAGACTTTGAGGACTCCACAAAGATGGTGAATGGCGATGATGCCATAGTCAGAGCAACGATTCCGCTTCTGATCCTACTTAGGCCGGTTTCACACGTCAGTGGCTCCGGTACGTGAGATGACAGTTTCCTCACGTACCGGAGACACTGACTCACGTAGACACATTGAAATCAATGTGTCTCTGCACATGTCAGCGTGTTTTCACAGACCGTGTGTCCGTGTGCAAAACACGGAGACATGTCAGTGTTCGTGGGAGTGCACGGATCACACAGACCCATTAAAGTCAATGGGTCCGTGTAAAACATGTACCGCACACGGATGCTGTCCGTGTGCAGTACGTGTGCCGTGCAGAAGACAGCGCTACAGTAAGCACTGTCCCCCCCACGTGGTGCTGAAGCCGCCATTCATATCTTCTCTCCAGCAGCGTTCGCTGGCTAGAAGATATGAAAAATCCTTTTTTTTTTTTTTTTTCCGTGTTTAAAATAAAGACTCATAGGGGTGGAGCCGCATATTCATCACTGTAATGGGCGGCACCACGTGACCGATCATACAGGAGAAGGTGCGGCAAGGACAGGACGCTGCGAGGGAGCCGGGTGAGTATTTTATTAACAGCGGGGGGGGGCACACAGGGTGGGAGGGGGGTGGATACAGGGATCTTTATTTTAAACACGAAAAAAAAAAGGACTTTTCATATCTTCTAGCCAGCGAACACTGCTGGAGAGAAGATATGAATGGCGGCTTCAGCACCAGATGCAGGGGACAGCGCTTATCTCTAGCGCTGTCTCCTGCACGCTCCGTGTGGTACCCAGTCGGCACACGGGCGGCACACGTGTGCCACACGGATGGCCTATGTGAGCTCACGGATAACTCCGGTACCGATTTTTCCGGTACCGGAATTATCTGGACGTGTGGGACAGGCCTTAAACAGTCGCTGTTCACAATTAAACATGAATCTTTGCATGCAGACCACGTGGGGATGGAGGAAGACAACACAGAGAGATTGTAGCCAGCCTAGTCTCATTGCATCTTCTCCTCGCAGATTGGGTAACAATGAGGAGGTGGACACTCAAGAGGAGGAAGAGAAAGAACTGGAGCTGGTGGCTACAGCGATAGAGGCTAGTAGCTGCACAACCTTCATCCCGTCTTTCCTATGTGGCTGGGATGAGGAGGGGAATAAGGAGGAAGAGATGGAGAGTTGTCATCATGGTGGAGACAGGGAAGTATTGGGTGTATAGAGGTTGACACATATGGCCAACTTTATATACCACTGCCTTTCCCGTGACCCTCGCATTACGTTCATGTTGGCTAAAACTGCACTGGTTGTTCACCCTGCTAGACCCATGCTACAAAAGGGAACCTTGCATCTTTCCTTCCAGAGGCGGAGAGGTCTACTATAATGGTGCTATACCAGAAGGCCATTAGGCTATTGTGGAAAATATGTTGAAAAAATTCCCATCAGACAACACTAGTGGCAGGGGGCAAGCTTCCTTGCCCAAACAAGGAGGAGAGGCCAAGGAGGCACACAGCAGAGGCAGGGGAACACTGTAGAAGGAGAGGGCCAATTTAATGACACCAGCCCAGGGCCTGATGACTGGGTATCTTTGACAAGGAGGGAAAAGTTTTTAAAGATGGTCAAGTAATACTTGGCTGACCAAACGAGCATACTCCCTAATTCCTCTGCGACTTTCAACTGTTGGGTCTCAAAGCTGGTCACCTGGCATGAGCTGTCCCTCTATGCCTTGGAGGTGTTGTGCTGTCCTACTTCTAGCGTCTTGTCTGAGTGGGTTTTTAGTTCCACAAGGGGGGCTTTCGCCTGTCAACAAAGAAAGCAGACTGGCTCACTCACACTTTCCCACACCACCAGATGACAGCGGCACATAAATTGGTTTTAATGTTCAATATTTTAATGAGGCCTACCAGTTGTTGCCTTTTTATGGGTCTATGGATGACCCTCCTCATAATTTCTGTTTTGCTTTGCACTTTCTAAAAAGCTTTTATATGACTGTATAATTACAATAACTAAAATTTCAAAATATTTTAGTTCAAAATTATTTTATGGATTCACTGACTCATCCATATAGTTTAACACGGTTATTGTTATATTACGGCAGTACATAAAACGTGCAAAAAGTGTAGAAAAATATGTCAGGATTAGTCCAACATCATACTGGGAGCAGGGAAGGGGATTAGTGGTGCCTCACCGGAATCCAGATGAATTAGGTCTGCTGATGGGGGGGGGGGGCGGTCGTGGTGGTGTAAGACAAGACTTTATATCAGAAAGAAATTTTGTCTATGTTGTCTGTTGCTGCCACTTACCGCCCCCCTATGCAATGATCCAACTGCAAGAATGCAAGAGGAGCTGCGTTGTGTTCTTGGGGAGGGACTGGCATTGGGGGCTATTTCTAAGAAGACATCAGAATATTTATATGTGGAGAAGCCTGTATGTCCTGTGTTTCATGCCCACCCCAGGTGCCCAAAGCTCAATTTCCTCCTTCCCCTCTTCATCCAATTGTTGCCGGAATCCGGAGTTTGAATGGGAGACTTTCAACATGGGTAGACAAGAAATTGCCGCCGATAGTGAATTGTTATTGGGATTATTAAAGACACAAAACATTTGTTGTCCAACATGAGAAATGTTCTTTGGCTGCATAACTGCTCATGGCTAACGTTTGACGTTATCTCTCTCCTGTATTCCGCACAAACTGGCTGTGGCTGCCATAAGTGATGTTTTGTTTCAGATCAACATATATATCCAGCGGCTACTAATAGATTTATTATTATGGCACTCCAGCATTTATTGGTCACATAATATTCTAAATTGTATGCATCATATTATCTACAGGTACAAGGTTGTCCCATGGGGGCACATTTGTCACCATCATTGGCTAACATTTACATGGCTCAGTGGGAAAGACAGTTTTGTTTTTTGTTTTTTTAGTATATCAGTGAGTGAGTACTGGACTGTGGGGCTGCATTATATTCTATGGGGAGGTGGGCTGTAATATATTCTATGGGGGGCTATATTATATTCTATGGGGGCTGTATTATATTCTATGGGTTGGCTACATTATGTTCTATGGGGGAGGGCATTACACTATGAGGGGGCTACGTTATACTAAATAAGGGAGCTACATTATATCCTATGGGGAGCGGTTTATATTGTTTGAGGAGGCTACATTATATTCTATGGGGGAGGGCATTATGCTAAGAGGGGGCTACATTATATTCTATGGGGGGCTGCATTATACTCTGGGGGCTGCATTATACTCTATTAGGGGAGCTGCATTATACTATATGAGGGGGATACATTGCATTCTATGGGGGCTGCATTATACTCTATGAGGGGGCAACATTATATTCTATGGGGGGCTGCATTATACTATATGAGGGGGGCTACATTATATTGTATGTGGGGGCTGCATTATACGATATGAGGGGGCTGCATTATATGCTATGGGGGGTTGCATTATACCTTATGAGGGGGCTACATTATATTCTATGGAGGGGCTATATTATATTCTATGGGGGGCTGCATTATACTATATGAGGGGGATACCTTATATTCCATGGGGGACTTCATTATACTATATGAGGGGGGCTGCATTATATTCTATGGGGGGGCTACATTAGATTGTATGGTGGGGCTGTGTTATACTCTAAAGGGACTATATTAAATTCTGTGGGGTGACTGAATTATACTCTGTGGGGGGCTGCATTATACTATATGGGGGCTGCATTATACCATATGGGACCTGCATTATACTGTATCGAGGACTATGGAGAATACATTATATTATATGGAGCACTATGAGGTGCATTATACTATGGGAAGTGAATTGTACTACATGGAGGAATATGTGGTGAATTATACAATACCTCCCCCACTGCATCTAGTTCGCTCTCTGACTTTGATCCAGTTACAGAAGAAGTAATCAGGCTCCTTGCATCTTCTCACCCAACCACTTGCACCAGTGACCCCATTCCGTCACATCTCCTCCAGTCCCTTTCCCCGGCTGTCACCTCTCACCTAACAAAAATATTCAACCTTTCTCTCACTTCCGGTATTTTTCCATCCTCATTTAAGCATGCGATCATACATCCATTACTTAAAAAACCATCCCTCGATCAAAACTGTGCCGCTAATTATAGACCTGTCTCTAATCTTCCCTTCATCTCTAAACTCCTCGAACGCCTGGTCCACTCCCGTCTTACCCGCTATCTCTCAGATAACTCTCTTCTCGACCCTCTTCAATCTGGCTTCCGCTCTTTACACTCTACTGAAACTGCCCTCACTAAAGTCTCTAATGACCTACTAACAGCTAAATCTAATGGTCACTACTCCATGCTAATTCTCTTGGATCTCTCTGCAGCATTCGATACTGTGGATCATCAGCTCCTCTTCACTGTGCTCCGCTCCATCGGCCTCGAGGACACCGTTCTCTCCTGGTTCTCCTCCTATCTCTCTGACCGATCCTTCACTGTATGTTTTGCTGGTTCCTCCTCCTCTCACCTTCTCACCTTCCTCTTCTCGTTGTATACTGCCCCTATTGGACAAACAATCAGTAGATTTGGTTTCCAGTACCATCTCTATGCTGATGACACCCAATTATACACTTCTGCTCCTGATATCTCGCCTGCCTTATTAGAAAACACCAGTGATTGTCTTACCGCTGTCTCTAACATCATGTCCTCCCTCTATCTGAAACTGAACCTGTCAAAAACTGAACTCCTCGTGTTCTCTCCCTCTACTAACCTACCTTTGCCTGACATTGCCATCTCCGTGTGCGGTTCCACCATTACTCCAAAGCAACATGCCCGCTGCCTTGGGGTCATCCTTGATTCCGAGCTTTCATTCACCCCCCATATTCGATCACTTGCTCGCTCTTCTTATCTGCACCTCAAAAACATTTCTAGAATTCGCCCTTTTCTTACTTTCGACTCTGCAAAAACTCTTACTGTTTCACTTATTCATTCTCGTCTGGACTATTGTAACTCTCTACTAAACGGCCTCCCTCTTACCAAACTCTCCCCGCTCCAATCTGTCCTGAATGCTGCAGCCAGGATCATATTCCTCACCAACCGTTACACCGATGCCTCTACCTTGTGCCAGTCATTACACTGGCTACCCATCCACTCCAGAATCCAGTACAAAACTACTACCCTCATCCACAAAGCACTCCATGGCTCAGCACCACCCTACATCTCCTCCCTGGTATCTTTCTACCACCCTACCCGTGCCCTCCGCTCCGCTAATGACCTCAGGTTAGCATCCTCAATAATCAGAACCTCCCACTCCCGTCTCCAAGACTTTACACATGCTGCGCCGATTCTTTGGAATGCATTACCCAGGTTAATACAATTAATCCCCAATCCCAACAGTTTTAAGCGTGCCCTAAAAACTCATTTGTTCAGATTGGCCTACCGCCTCAACGCATTAACCTAACTATCCCTGTGTGGCCCATTAAAAAAAAAAAAACTTAAACCATAATCAGGTTCCTCGCATCATGTTCTCATACCCTTTATGCAGTTAATAGCCCTCTGTGTCTGTACTGCTACATACTTAGGCAGTTTACTGGTTCATGCAGCTTTACATGAACACCCGAGCCTTACACTATGGCTGGTCCGAATAACTAAAGCAATTGTTACCATCCACCTCTCGTGTCTCCCCTTTTCCCCATAGCTTGTAAGCTTGCGAGCAGCAGGGCCCTCATTCCTCCTGGTATCTGTTTTGAACTGTGATTTCTGTTATGCTGTAATGTCTATTGTCTGTACAAGTCCCCTCTATAATTTATAAAGCACTGCGGAATATGTTGGCACTATGTAAATAAAATTATTATTATTATTATTTTAAGGATCACTATGAGGAGTGTACTATACTATATGGAGGACTGAGTAGTGTATTATACTATATGGAGGACTGCATGTATTTTAATATATGGAGGACTATGAGGAGTGTACTATACTATATGGAGGACTGAGTAGTGTATTATATTATATGGAGGACTGCATGTATTTTAATATATGGAGGACTATGAGGAGTGTACTATACTATATGGAGGACTGATGAGTGTATTATACTATATGGATGACTATGGGGAGTGTATAATACTATATGGAGGACTATGAGGAGTATGTAATACTATATGGAGGACTGAGGAGTGTATTATTCTATATGGAGGAGTGTATTATACTATATGGAGGACTATGGGCGTGTATAATACTGTATGGAGGACTATGGGGAGTATATTATGCTATATGGAGGACTATGAGGAGTGTATTATACTATACTAGATAGTGGCCCGATTCTAACGCATTGGGTATTCTAGAATATGCATGTCCACGTAGTATATTGCACAGCCCACGTAGTATATTGGCCAGCCACGTAGTATATTGCCCAGCCACGTAGTATATTGCCCAGCCACGTAGTATATTGCCCAGTCACGTAGTATATTGCCCAGCCACGTAGTATATTGCCCAGCTATGTAGTATATTGCCCAGTCACGTAGTATATTGCCCAATCACGTAATATATTGCCCAGTCACGTAGTATATTGCCCAGTGACGTAGTATATTGCCCAGCCACATAGTATATTGCCCAATCACGTAATATATTGCCCAGTCACGTAGTATATTGGCCAGTCACGTAGTATATTGCCCAGCTACGTAGTATATTGCCCAGCCACGTAGTATATGGCCCAGTGATATAGTATATTGCCCAGCCACATAGTATATTGCCCAATCACGTAATATATTGCCCAGTCACGTAGTATATTGGCCAGTCACGTAGTATATTGCCCAGCTATGTAGTATATTGCCCAGCCACATAGTATATTGCCCAATCACGTAATATATTGCCCAGTCACGTAGTATATTGGCCAGTCACGTAGTATATTGTCCAGCTACGTAGTATATTGCCCAGCTACATAGTATATGGCCCAGTGACGTAGTATATTGTCCAGTCACGGAGTATATTGCCCAATCACGTAATATATTGCCCAGTCACGTAGTATATTGCCCAGTGACGTAGTATATTGCCCAGCCACATAGTATATTGCCCAATCACGTAATATATTGCCCAGTCACGTAGTATATTGGCCAGTCACGTAGTATATTGCCCAGCTACGTAGTATATTGCCCAGCCACGTATGTAACAGGTTAAAAAATAAACATATACTCACCTTCCGAGGGCCCCTTGTAGTCCTGTCGCCTGTGTGCGGTGCACTCGGCAGCTTCCGGTTCCAGGGTTGGTATGAGCGCAGGACCTGTGATGACGTCGCGGTCACATGACCGTGACGTCATGGCAGGTCCTTCTCGCATAGCATCCTTAGCACCGGAACCTGCCGCTTGCACTGCCGAGTACACCGCGCCACGTTGGAGGGTGAGAATAACCTTTTTTTTTATTCTTATTTGTAACATTAGATCTTTTTACTATTGATGCTGCAAATGCAGCATCAATAGTAAAAAGTTGGTCACACAGGTTTAATAGCTGCGTAACCGGAGTGCGTTATACCGCGGTCCGGTAACGCTGGCATTAATCCTGTGTGAGGGCTGACTGGATGACTAGAGGGGAGTATGGAGCGGGCACTGACTGCGGGGAGGAAAGAGCGGCCATATTGCCGCCGGACTGTGGCCGTTGCTGATTGGTCGTGGCAATGGTCGTGGGCGTTTTGCCACGACCAATTAGCGACTTGGATTCCATGACAGACAGAGGCCGCGACCAATGAATATCCATGACAGAAAGACAGACAGAAGGGCAGACAGAAAGACGGAAGTGACCCTTAGCCAATTATATAGTAGATGAAGGACTATAGGGAGTTTATTGAACTATATGGAGGACTATGGGGAGTGTATTATACTATATGGATGACTATGGGGAGTGTATAATACTATATGGAGAACTATGGGGGTTTATAATACTACATATATGGAGAACTATGGGGAGTGTATTATACTATATGGAGGACTATGGGGAGTGTATTATACTTTATGAAGGACTATGTGGAGTGTATTATACTATATGGAGGACTATGGGGAGTGTATTATACTATATGGAGGACTGAGGAATGTATTATACTATATGGAGGACTATGGGGAGTGTATTATACTATATGGAGGACTGAGGAGTGTATTATACTACTAGATTGTGGCCCGATTCTAACGCATTGGGTATTCTAGAATATGCATGTCCCCAAAGTATATGGACAATGATGATTCCAGAAATTCGCGGCAGACTGTGCCCGTCGCTGATTGGTCGAGGCAACCTTTATGACATCATCATCGCCATGGCAACCAATATGACATCTACGTCGATACTGTGCCCATCGCTGATTGGTCGAGGCAACCTTTATGACATCATCGTCGCCATGCTGTGCCCGTCGCTGATTGGTCGAGGCCTGGCGTCCTCGACCAATCAGAGACGCGGGATTTCCAGGACAGACAGATGGAAAAACCCTTAGACAATTATATATATAGATATGGAGGACTATGGGGAGTGTATTATACTATATGGAGGACTATGGGGAGTGTATTATACTTTATGAAAGACTATGTGGAGTGTATTATACTATATGGAGGACTATGGGGGTATATAATACTATATGGAGGACTATGGGGAGTGTATTATACTATATGGAGGACTATAGTGAGTGTATTATACTATATGAAGGACTATGTGGAGTGTATTATACTATATGGAGGACTGAGGAGTGTATTATAATATATGAAGGACTATGGGGCACATATTATATGGAGAACTATGAGATGTGCATAATATAATATGGAGGACTATGGTGCACATTATAATATATGGAGGACTATGGGGTGTATTATACTAAACAAGCAAAATGCTGCATATTCATAGAGTGATTGGATTGTTTATACCGGAACAACAATCATTGTTCTCAGCAGCACATCGCTCGGTAAAAACTGCAGATATGCTGATGATAACATGATATTGTGAGGGGTTGACACGCTCAGCTGCTTCTTCAGGTAGACACAGGAACACTTTGCTGGTTTATTAATGTCAGCATACACCGAGGCAGGGTTCAGAAAAACAAAAACAGCATTCCTGGCTTAACAGAAAAGAAAACAAAGTATTACAGAGTCCTTTCTCTGCAGGTTTCAACCTGCAGTTAACCCGCACAGTCCTTAGCTCCTCCTGGAGCTATCTGGGAGTTCCTGCTCTCCCAAGACACAACAACCACTGACTCTCATGGTCAGGTATTTGACACCCCATGTGATGATCACATGACCTTGACATCACACAGGTCTTGTCAGGGCTCTGCATTTGGAGGCACGTTGGACCTCCACCCACCCGCTCTATTGAGGTCCACTAAAACTAGCTCATAACACAAGTTCCTATTAACTGTCTCAGCACTTAGCGTGCTGGAGGCAAAAACACTCTGGTTTTATATTACTGACCGCAGTATGCGTAGTGATACGTGTCTCCCTTCACATACTATGCCAGTGATTCTGTCACAGGGGACAGATTGATCTATTAGTGATAGTTCTGGCCCCATCATTATTCCTCAGCCGGTGTAAAGAGGCCGGGAAACAAGTGTCGAATGACTTCAATATTGTCTATCAAAATCGTTTAGCGGCCTGAACTCAGCACAAGTAAATAGAACCAAAATGCTTCTGTGTGATGGTGCAATATGTGAGCATTTGAAGCCCCACTTTAAACTTTTCCCTAGGGCCCCACTTTGCCTACAACCGGCCCTGACCAGAACAGAACCCAAACCCGAAACCCATTCAAATGAATGGGAGGCCCGAACATTCGTTGTTTGCCACGCTGTCATCTGCATGTCACAGTGCCTCTGATCGTCGGTAAGATCATCAGATGACAGCGTGAACAAGCAACTGTGACCGGCGGCTATGATCTGTGGTAAGATTATTACCGCCAGTGAGAGTGCCAGCAGCTGTGACTGGTGGTAAAAATTTACCTCCGGTCAATGATCAGAGAGTACTACTTCCATCAGCCTAGGCCTACTGCTGCTAATAACAGCGAAGCCAGGCGCGGCTGATGGGAGTATTCATCAGCCAGCGCCTGCACTATAAATAATTAACTATATAAAAATGATATGGGGTCTTTCTATTTTTTATAACCTGCAGGGCAAAACTGGAGGAGGAGGAAATGATGGAAGTGGTGGAATGGTCATGGATGGGGATGATGGGGGAGGAGGAAATGATGGATGTGGTGGAAAGAGCAATAATGGGGTGGGGGAGAAGGTAATGATGGAGGTGGTGGAAAGGGCAATAATGGCGAGTGGAGGGGGGAGGAATTGATGGAGGTGGTGAAATGGGCAAGGATGGTGATGGTGGAAAGGAGAATGATGGTTGTGAAGGGGGGAGGAAATGATGGAGGTGGTGGAATGGGCAAGGATGGTGATGGTGGAAAGGACAATGATGGGGACGGTGGGGGAGAAGGAAATGATGGATGTGGTGGAAAAGGGCAATGATGGGGATGGTGGGGAAGGAGGAAATGATGGAGGTAGTGGAATGGTGGGGGAGAAGGTAATGATGGAGTTGGGGAAAAGGCAAAGATGGTGGTAGTGAAAAAGACAATGATGGGAGTGGAGGGGAAGGAGGCAATGATGGGGTGACGGAGGAGAAGGCTGTGATGGAGGTGGTGGAAAGGGCAATGATGGGGGTGATGGAGAGGGCAATGATGGGGTGGTAGGGAGAAAGCAATGATGGAGGTGGTGGAAAGGGCAATGATGGGGTGGTTGGGGAAAAGCAATGATGGAGGTGGTGGAAAGAACAATAATGGGGTTAGTGGGAGAGAATGCAATGATGGTGGTAGTGGAAAGGACAACGATGGTGGTGGTGGAAAAGGCAATAATGGGGGTAGTGGGGGAGGAAATTATGGAGGTGTTGGAAAGGGCAATGATGGGGTAATTGGGGAAAAAGCAATGATGGAAGTGGTGGAAAGAACAATGAGGGGGTGGTGGTGGAAAGGACAATGATGGTGGTGGTGGAAAGGGCAATAATGGGGTGGTGGGGAGGGGGAAATGATGGAGGTGGTGGAATGGGCAATTATATGGTGTGGTGGGGAGAAAACAATGATAGTGGTGGTAGTGAAGAGGGAAATGATGGGGTGGGGAGACGACAATAATGGGATGTGGGGGGAGGAGGACAATGAGGGGTGTGGGGGATTGGGATGGGAGGAAGGGGGACTTGTAATGGACTTAGAAACAGAGGGAGGTGGAGGAAGACATTATTATCGCTTATTATGTCTAAAACAGTCCCTTAGTTTAGAGTGTATGTACTTATTATGTATAACACAGTCCCTTACTATATAGTGTACTCACTAATTCTGTATAACACCATCATTAGTTGCATAGTTTGCTAGTTATATATGGTGCCGTCCCTTATTATATAGCTTCCTCTGCTGTTATGTACAGCACTGTCCCTTACATAGTGTTTTCTTGTTATTTTTGTTATTCACAGCGTCCTCTTTTATTACATAGTCCGCTCTCTTGTTAGATATAAAATGACTGCTGATGGAGGAGATGGTGACCAGATGACCAGTCCATCAGTTCCTCTATTAGAAAAGAAGCTTTCCCATGCCATCAGCCATCATTGCATTACACAGCTAACAATCCCTCAGAATCCCTCAATGTCTGTCCGCTATTTCATCCTTCTTCTCCACTACATTTTTAAACTTAACATGGACAAAACAGAATTCATTGTCTTTCCCCCATCTCATGCGACCCCCCCCCAACGGACCTATCCATTACATTAATCGGCTGCCCACTCTCCCCAGTCCCACAAGCTCGCTGCCTCGGGGTAATCCTTGACACTGATCTCTCCTTCAAACCACATATCCAAACCCTTTCCACTTCCTGCCGCCTTCAACTAAAAAATATTTCACGGATCTGTACATTCCTAAACCAAGAATCTGCAAAAACCCTAGTCCATGCCCTCATCATCTCCCGCCTTGACTACTGCAACCTTCTACTCTCTGGCCTTCCCTCGAACACTCTCGCACCCCTCCAATCTATTCTACACTCTGCTGCCTGACTAATCCACCTGTCCCCCCGCTATTCCCCGGCCTCTCCCTTCTGTCAATCCCTTCACTGGCTCCCCATCACCCAGAGACTCCAGTACAAAACCCTAACCATGACGTACAAAGCCATCCACAACCTGTCTCCTCCATACATCTGTGACCTCGTCTCCCGGTACTTTCCTGCACGCAACCTCCGATCCTCACAAGATCTCCTTCTCTACTCCCCTCTTATCTCCTCTTCCCACAATCGTATACAAGATTTCTCCCGCGTATCACCCCTACTCTGGAACCCTCTACCACAACACATCAGACTCTCGCCTACCATCGAAACCTTCAAAAAGAACCTGAAGACCCACCTCTTCCGGCAAGCCTACAACCTGCAGTAACCACCGATCGACCAAACCACTGCATGACCAGCTCTGCCCTCACTGTATCCTCACCCATCCCTTGTAGATTGTGAGCCCTCGCGGGCAGGGTCCTCTCTCCTCCTGTACCAGTTATGATTTGTATTGTTTAAGATTATTGTACTTGTTTTTATTATGTATACCCCTCCTTACATGTAAAGCGCCATGGAACAAATGGCGCTATAATAATAAATAATAATAACAAGACAGGACGGATTGTAATAAAAAAACAGGGCTCTATATAATCCAATTTGTAAGGGACGGTACTGTACATAACAAGAAAGGGCACTGTATAATAAGGGACGGCAATATACATAATAAAGGAGACTATGTAATATATACATATACACAGGGGCGTAACAACTGCGGTCGCAGGGGTCGCGACTGCGACGGGGCCCACAGTGTTTTCAGGGCCCGCCCAGTCCAGCAAACAAGTAGCAGGGGAAGGAGACAAGTCACGCACGCATCCTGCTGGCCACGCCCACAGCTTCCCCAGACTTTCAGCAGTGTGCGGCGAGTGGGCGTGTCCGTGAAGGACATGTGACCTAGCAGAAGGGCTGTGCGTGTCACTGACTGAAGCTGGAGAGATGGCAGGCATTAGCTGGTGAGTGATGTGCTGCTTACACCTGACACACACACACACACACACACACACCTACCTGTTCTATGTGCACAGGACCTGTGATGAGGTCACAGGAGGGGAGGAGTCAGGGGTCACATGATCAGTGGCCTCAGTGTATGCACTATGCAGGACTCTGCTGTGCTTGATTGTCATGGTGCTGAATGAGGGGATGTTTATGTAACAGAGCCGTGTGTGTACAAGGTGTACAGAGCGGAGCCGTGTATGTATGTAGTGGAGCAATGTGTACGGAGCGGAGTCAGGTGTGTACAAAGCTGAGCCGTGGGTGAAAGAGGTGAGCGTATTCGTGTATGTATGGGGTGTATGGAGTGGTGCTGCGTGTGTAAGAGGTGTATGGAGCGGAGCCGCGTGTGTACAAGGTGTAAGGAGTGGAGCCGCGTGTGTACAAGGTGTACGGAGCAGAGCCGCGTGTGTACAAGGTGTACGGAGCAGAGCCGCGTGTGTACAAGGTGTACGGAGCAGAGCCGCGTGTGTACGAGGTGTACGGAGCGGAGCCACGTGTGTACAAGGTGTACGGAGCAGAGCCACGTGTGTACAAGGTGTACGGAGCACAGCCGCGTGTGTACAAGGTGTAGGGAGCGGAGCCACGTGTGTACAAGGTGTACGGAGCAGAGCCACGTGTGTACAAGGTGTACGGAGCACAGCCGCGTGTGTACAAGGTGTAGGGAGCAGAGCCGCGTGTGTACAAGGTGTACGGAGCACAGCCGCGTGTGTACAAGGTGTAGGGAGCGGAGCCACGTGTGTACAAGGTGTACGGAGCAGAGCCACGTGTGTACAAGGTGTAAAGAGCGCAGCCGCATGTGTACAAGGTGTAGGGAGCGGAGCCACGTGTGTACAAGGTGTAGGGAGCGGAGCCGCGTGTGTACAAGGTGTACGGAGTTCTCGGAGCGAAGCCGTGTGTTCAAGGTGTAGGGATCGGAGCCGCGTGTGTACAAGGTGTAAGGAGTGGAGCCGCGTGTGTACAAGGTGTAGGGAGCGCAGCCGCATGTGTACAAGGTGTAGGGATCGGAGCCGCGTGTGTACAAGGTGTACGGAGCGGAGCCGTGTGTGTACAAGGTGTACGGAGCGGAGCCGTGTGTGTACAAGGTGTAAAGAGCGCAGCCGCATGTGTACAAGGTGTAGGGATCGGAGCCGCGTGTGTATAAGGTGTACGGTGCAGAGCCGCGTGTGTACAAGGTGTAAAGAGCGCAGCCGCATGTGTACAAGGTGTAGGGATCGGAGCCGCGTGTGTACAAGGTGTACGGAGCAGAGCCGTGTGTGTACAAGGTGTACGGAGCAGAGCCGCGTGTGTACAAGGTGTACGGAGCAGAGCCGCGTGTGTACAAGGTGTACGGAGCAGAGCCGTGTGTGTACGGGTTCTCGGAGCGAAGCCGTGTGTGTACGGGCTGTACACGGCTGTGGGCAGAGCCCAGCATGTGCACTGTGGGGGAGTATTGCGTGTACTCGCCAGCATCAGAATGTGCAGTGCGCATGCTCCGGAGCCGACCAGTACACCCAATACACCCCCACACTGCACAGGTCCGGAAATGACGCACTGCAGCGTCATACCAGGAAGAAACAGCACACAGATTTCAAACGCCGGGAGTGCGCTTGGAATTAGAGCGAGGGAGGACATATTACTATAGGGACATGTTAGTTATAAAATCATTTTTCTCAGCGAGTACAGGGCAGTATTAGGTCAGACTACACAACATTGCAACACAACTATAGTGTGCGAAATGAATAGGGAAAATGTGAATTTCGGTGGGAAATATTTTGGCGCGGGGGGGCCCCATTTGAAAGTTCGCATCGGGGCCCCTCACTTTGTAGTTACGCCACTGCATATACATGTATGTGTGTGTGGCTATATATATATATATATATATATATATATATATACATAGCTTTGTCACCATAAAAGGAGGGGGGCCAAGACACATTTCTTGCACAGGAGCCCCAAGCTGTCAGTGTCCGCCCCTGGCAGTGACCTCAGTGAGATCAATGCGACCACTGTTAGAAAAAGTCTCATGGTGCATCGCTGAGCTCAGTCAGTTCACAACAGTTCACCGTGAGAAATTTCTTGCTGCTGGCGCTCTGACCGTTGGTAATAATCTTGCCGCTGATCAGAGCCGCTGGTGTTTCTCGCTGCTGTCATGCTGATGACAGTGTGGAAAACACCCGATGTTCGGGGTGCCAAACACAAACTGTTAGGCTGCCGTCACATTAGCGGTATTTGGTCAGTATTTTACATCAGTGTTTGTAGCCAAAACCAGGAGTGGGTGATAAATACAGAAGTGGTGACATGTTTCTATTATACTTTTCCTCTAATTGTTCCACTCCTGGTTTTGGCTACAAATACTGATGTAAAATACTGACCAAATACTGAACGTGTGACGGAAGCCTAACACTGGCTTCCTGGAGAAGTTTGTGTTCAGGGTCTGTGTCCTGAACAGTAGGTGTTTGGTACGGACCCTAATCTTTACTGTTCGGGTTCGCGTGTAACTATTAAGAATTGCTCGGTTCAAACGACGAGCACTCCAGCATTTTAGCAGTCGCTTATTAAACCTCATTTGCCAAGTGTTTGCCCATTCCGGCATCTTATCCAGATCGTTTTGTAATATTGTAATGTCAAGGTCAGATTTTAATATCCTACATAGTTTGGTGTCATCAGCAAAGACTGACACTTTACTCTCACTCCCATCCACAAGGTCATTAATAAAGAGATTAAAAAGAAATGATCCTAGCACAGATCTCTGCGGTCCCCACTGCTCCCAGTACAGATCCCTGTGGTCACCCCTGCTCCCGGTACAGATCCTTGCGGTCCCCACTGCTCCCAGTACAGATCCATGCGGTCCCCTCTGCTCCCGGTACAGATCCTTGCGGTCCCCACTGTCCCCAGTACAGATCCTTGCGGTCCTCACTGCTCCCAGTACAGATCCCTGTGGTCCCCTCTGCTCCCGGTACAGATCCTTGCGGTCCCCACTGCTCCCGGTACAGATCCTTGCAGTCCCCTCTGCTCCCGGTACAGATCCTTGCGGTCCCCACTGCTCCCAGTACAGATCCCTGCGGTCCCCTCTGCTCCCGGTACAGATCCTTGCGGTCCCCACTGTCCCCAGTACAGATCCTTGCGGTCCCCACTGCTCCCAGTACAGATGCTTGCGGTCCTCACTGCTCCCAGTACAGATGCTTGCGGTCCTCACTGCTCCCAGTACAGATCCCTGTGGTCCCCCCTACTCCCGGTACAGATCCTTGCGGTCCCCACTGCTCCCGGTACAGATCCTTGCGGTCCCCACTGCTCCCGGTACAGATCCCTGCGATCCCCACTGTCCCCAGCACAGATCCTTGCGGTCCCCACTGCTCCCGATACAGATCCCTGCGATCCCCACTGTCCCCAGCACAGATCCTTGCGGTCCCCACTGCTCCTGGTACAGATCCCTGCGGTCCCCTCTGCTCCCGGTACAGATCCTTGCGGTCCCCACTGATCCCAGTACAAATCCTTGTGGTCTAGGCTGCTCCCAGTACAGATCCTTGTGATCCCCACTGGTGAGTTTATCCTATTTAGAGAATGTACAATTTTAGCGATTCTTTGTTTCTTGTCCCTTACAACTATAACAATTTCTCTATTTTATTCCTTAAAAATTCAACTATAAACTGCCCGTCTCGGTACACATTCCAGAATTTCCAGAGACGTCAGGTTGCACAACATGGCCACAGAAGTGGAATTTTGTTCAAGCTATTTCCTCCTTCTCATCTTTCATGAAGTATTTGACCAAGGCAAAAAATGTGAAAAGCTCGCCAAGAACAAGAGACCATACAGTAACACAATACTATAAAACTGCTCCTAAGTACCTATCCCTTCTCCGTCCTGTCTCTCTTTCCGATCCTGTCACACTTCCTGTTCCTGGGATAAATTGAAAAGGGCCACTATGGGATGTCCTGGTTCACCTTGCAGACCTCAGAGACCCCGCCTGCTCATTACCAGTGTGGTGGAGACTTCCTATGAGATGTATATACGGCAGTCTCAGTGTCTTCTATGCGATGTATATACAGCAATCTCAGTGTCTCCTATCTGATGTATATACAGCAATCTCAGTGTCTCCTATGTGATGTTTATACAGCAGTCTCAATGTCTCCTATGTGATGTGGCAGCTTTGTTGTCTCATCTGTGATTTATATATAGCAGTCTCGGTGTCTCCTATGTGATGTATATACAGCAACCTTGGTGTCTCCTATGAGATTTATATTCAACAGTCTTGTCTCCTATGAGATGTATGTACAGCAGTCTCGGTGTTTCCTATTAGATATATATATATATATATATATATATATATACAACAGTCTGTGTTTTCTATGAGATGTATATACATCAGTCTCAGTGTTCCCTATGAGATGTATATACTGCAGACTCAGTGTCTATGTGATGTATACACATCAGTCTCAGTGTCTCCTATGTGATGTAAATACAACAGTCTCGGTGTCTACTATTTGATAAGTGCAGCATCCCAGGTTCCTGGTCGTTGCAGTAATGTCATTCTCCTCTACGGGGAGTGATGTTACGTTTGGAGGCAATGAAAGACAACTGAATCCAGGTAACACAAACATACAACACATTTCGCACTCCAGGCCACCAGGGGGAGCTATGCTCCTATTTATTAGAGCACTCTTCACACTTAAGTAAAACTGGTTGCCTGGATAGGAAGTAGTTAGTTGCTAGCTGAGCTTCGCTCAGGTAGTTGGTTCCTGACAGGGGTGGGATCCTGTCAGAGGCTGAGACAGAAGGACACGGAGCTGTGCATGCCTTAAGTGCGGCAGCTTCTAGAAAGAGACACTGAAGGAGAACTGTATTGTAGAGAGGGTGAAGAAGTCGTAGCAAAGGAGTGGATATCAGAGGAGTTCTGCCTTACACAGGCTGCCTCCTTCTGAGGCGCAAGATCCCGGTAGCCGGAACACCGAGGGAGCAACAGTCCTTTATGCCTTGCTCCAGAGACCGCCAGGACAGCTAATTTCACGTTACCTGCCCGCCCTATACCCAGGAGGCAAGGTGGCACCCCTTAGAGGCTGGGGCATGATAGAGTCCCTGTAAAAAGCCTCAATCCACCGGTCATACGGGTTTGTCCTATCCATGTGGAGGACAGAGAGAGACATAACATCTAGACCATCTACAACAGTTGTGAGCACCTTATGAGAGGCTCAGCAATAAGGTACTACAACTCCCAGGCGCTAGAGGACGGCTACTGATTTCTACCTGGATAAGGGGACTCTGGATTTGCCTCCAAACCGACCGGACCCTGCCTGCCCTGTGGTCCCTACTCTGGACTGTGGATGCTGAAGCCTTCAGTAAAAAGGTAAAGAGACTGCAACCTTGCGGTATACCATCTAGCTGCCACAACATCACCCCAGCGGACCCCTTAAAGCAGCGTCGGTCACACTAACCGAATACCACAGGTGGTGTCACGAACATTTCCCCTTTAAAGACCTTTCTCCTTTAAAACGGACCTCCCGAGGGCCACAGCCCGGGTCAGCCACCGTGACATCCCCCTTGAGAACCGAAGGACCCGGTACCGAGCACCCCACTGCCCACGGGGGTGATCCAACTTTGGCGTCACGAACAGGATCTACTTAAGCCTGAAAATCAGGTCATGTGTGCCTACAGACTGTGCCAGAATTATGCTTGAACTTTGATTTACTAAAGGACTGTGCATTGCAAAAGACCGCCAAAATTCCTGCCAAAACCGCCGCCATTACAGCGTCACGAGGAGCGCAGGAGAAGAAGGGCGTGCCGTCGTGGGCATGAACAACCTGAGAAGCGCGAAAAATAATGGCCGCCCAGTCTAAATATTTCTGTACCTTGAGGACGTGTCCATCAGCAGCCGAGATCCGCCTCCTGATCCTCAATGGTGGGCGGAGACAAAAAAAAAGAAACCGCCCCCAGAGGTGAGAGCGGGAAAAAGACCAAGAAGGAGCAGAGATGGCGACCAACGGGTATCCGAAGGAGAACGGCCCGATCCAACGCAATTCCCCGCCACCAGGGGGGTACCCACACCTACCGCCGCTGGAGGATGTGGACTCCTTGGAGCCATTAGTGGGAGAGCTGAACTGCCAATCCTGGGGCAATGGGGTGACGACGGCGGAGACAAGGAATCCAGCCCTATGCAGACAGAACGCCCTGGAAGAGCCGCGGTCCGGACGACGGCTGATCCTGGTATCCTCATCGGCAGCGCGGATCGGCGTAGACGGGAGAGTATCGAGTGCAGGTACCAAAAGCGACACAGCTCCCGCAACCGCTCCTTGCCCTGTCACCGACCATGTTTCAGCACCTGCTATCGCTGGCAAAACCCTGACAGTCCTTTTCCTATAATATGCCCCGAGAGCTAGACCAAACGGGTTCCATGTCGGAATCCTCCCCTGGGAGGAATATAGGCTGTGCTTGATATCGCAGTGGGCGAGGGAAAAGGAGCAAAGGGTCCGAGGTGAAGTGCCGGACCGACTCCTAATGAAGTGGGGTGTAGTAGTGGTCTTCCATCTTCAAAAAGGGAAGGGCTTTATTCAAGAAATAGGACTACCGGTGAAGGTTCATGTTACCAGCGACGAAGTGGAACCTCGCTTCAGAGAGGGATACACAGACCAAGACTTATACCCAGGGGATATTGTAGTTTACACCCACTACTGGACTGAAGACGGATGGCGTGCCCAAGATGTTAGGGGATGCGCCCTACTCACAGCGCCACCTAGTACTCAAGAAACCATCTCCGGTGCTACAGTGGTTTCCGTATATACTCGAGTATAAGCAGACCCGAGTATAAGCCGACCCCCCTAATTTTGCCACAAAAAACTGGGAAAACTTATTGACTCGAGTATAAGCCTAGGGTAGGAAATGCAGCAGCTACCGGTGAATTTCAAAAAAAAAATAGATGCTCCATACTGTTCATTATTGCCCCATAAGATGCTCCATATAAAGCTGTGCCATATATAATGCTCTGCACCGTTCATTATGGCCCCATAGATGCTCCATATAAAGCTGTGCCATATATAATGCTCTGCACCATTCATTATGGCCCCATAGATGCTCCTTATAAAGCTGTGCCACATATAATGCTCTGCACCGTTCATTATGGCCCCATAGATGCTCCATATAATGCTGTGCCATATATAATGCTCTGCACCGTTGATTATTGCCCCATAGATGCTCCTTATAAAGCTGTGCCACATATAATGCTCTGCACCGTTCATTATGGCCCCATACATGCTCCATATAAAGCTGTGCCATATATAATGCTCTACACCGTTGATTATTGCCCCATAGATGCTCCTTATAAAGCTGTGCCATATATAATGCTCTGCACCGTTCATTATTGCCCCATAGATGCTCCTTATAAAGCTGTGCCATATATAATGCTCTGCACCGTTCATTATTGCCCTATAGATGCTCCTTATAAAGCTGTGCCATATATAATGCTCTGCACCGTTCATTATGGCCCCATACATGCTCCATATAAAGCTGTGCCATATATAATGCTCTGCACCGTTCATTATGGCCCCATAGATGCTCCTTATAAAGCTGTGCCACATATAATGCTCTGCACCGTTCATTATGGCCCCATACATGCTCCATATAAAGCTGTGCCATATATAATGCTCTGCACCGTACATTATGGCCCCATAGATGCTCCTTATAAAGCTGTGCCACATATAATGCTCTGCACCGTTCATTATGGCCCCATACATGCTCCATATAAAGCTGTGCCATATATGCTCTGCACCGTTCATTATGGCCCCATAGATGCTCCTTATAAAGCTGTGCCACATATAATGCTCTGCACCGTTCATTATGGCCCCATACATGCTCCATATAAAGCTGTGCCATATATAATGCTCTGCACCGTACATTATGGCCCCATAGATGCTCCTTATAAAGCTGTGCCACATATAATGCTCTGCACCGTTCATTATGGCCCCATACATGCTCCATATAAAGCTGTGCCATATATAATGCTCTGCACCGTACATTATGGCCCCATAGATGCTCCTTATAAAGCTGTGCCATATATAATGCTCTGCACCGTTCATTATGGCCCCATACATGCTCCATATAAAGCTGTGCCATATATAATGCTCTACACCGTTGATTATTGCTCCAAAGATGCTCCTTATAAAGCTGTGCCCCATATATAATGCTCTGCACCGTTCATTATGGCCCCATAGATGCTCCTTATAAAGCTGTGCCATATATAATGCTCTGCACCGTTCATTATGGCCCCATAGATGCTCCTTATAATGCTCTGCCATATATAATGCTCTGCACCGTTCATTATTGCCCCATAGATGCTCCTTATAAAGCTGTGCCCCATATATATATATTGCTCTGCACCGTTCATTATTGCCCCATAGATGCTCCATATAAAGCTGTGCCCCATATATATATATATATATATATATATATTGCTCTGCACCGTTCATTATTGCCCCATAGATGCTCCATATAAAGCTGTGCCCCATATATATATATATATATATTGCTCTGCACCGTTCATTATTGCCCCATAGATGCTACATATAAAGCTGTGCCCCATATATATATATATATATTGCTCTGCACCGTTCATTATTGCCCCATAGATGCTCCATATAAAGCTGTGCCATATATAATGCTCTACACCGTTGATTATTGCTCCAAAGATGCTCCTTATAAAACTGTGCCCCATATATAATGCTCTGCACCGTTCATTATGGCCCCATAGATGCTCCTTATAAAGCTGTGCCATATATAATGCTCTGCACCGTTCATTATTGCCCCATAGATGCTCCTTATAAAGCTGTGCCATATATAATGCTCTGCACCGTTCATTATGGCCCCATAGATGCTCCTTATAATGCTCTGCCATATATAATGCTCTGCACCGTTCATTATTGCCCCATAGATGCTCCTTATAAAGCTGTGCCCCATATATATATATTGCTCTGCACCGTTCATTATTGCCCCATAGATGCTCCATATAAAGCTGTGCCCCATATATATATATATATATATATATATATTGCTCTGCACCGTTCATTATTGCCCCATAGATGCTCCATATAAAGCTGTGCCCCATATATATATATATATATATTGCTCTGCACCGTTCATTATTGCCCCATAGATGCTACATATAAAGCTGTGCCCCATATATATATATATATATTGCTCTGCACCGTTCATTATTGCCCCATAGATGCTCCATATAAAGCTGTGCCCCATATATATATATATATATATATTGCTCTGCACCGTTCATTATTGCCCCATAGATGCTCCATATAAAGCTGTGCCCCATATATATATATATATATATATATATATATATATATATATATATATATTGCTCTGCACCGTTGATTATGGCCCCATAGATGCTCCATATAAAGCTGTGCCATATATAATGCTGCTGCTGCTGCAATAGAAAAATAAATCACATACTCACCTCTCTTCTCAGGACGCCGTCGCTTTCAATATTTACCTGCTCCTGATGCGGCTCCGTCTCCAGCACTGACGCTCAGCAGAGGGCGCGCACTGACCACGTCACCGCACCCTCTAACCTGAGCGTCACAGCCAGTGGACGCTAGAGACGGAGCTGCACCGGAGCGAGGAGCAGGTAAATATCGCGCTGCGCTCCCCTCCCTGTATACTTACCTGTTCCCGGCGCGGTCCCTGCAGTCCCGGCTTCTCCCGGCGCTGCATCTTCTTCCTGTATTGAGCGGTCACAGTTACCGATCATTTTCAGTCATGAATATGCGGCTCCACCTCTATGGGAGGTGGAGCCGCATATTCATGACTGTAATGAGCGGTGCCATGTGACCACTCAATACAGGAAGAATCTGCAGCGCCGGAGAAGCCGGGACTGCAGGGACTGCGCCGGGAACAGGTAAGTATAACTAGATAGCCCCCGCACCCCCTCCCCTGCCGACCCCCGGGTATGACTCGAGTATAAGCCGAGAGGGGACTTTCAGCCCCAAGAAAATGGGCTGAAAATCTCAGCTTATACTCGAGTATATACGGTAAATTACTAGCGAACCCACAGACCCCTGCTGTGGTTAACGCACATATGCAAACTTTTGTCACTGCACACGACTTGACTATTCATGATCGACAAACTCATGGCGTTTATCCGGCACCCGGCGTGATACTGGATCCAACTCTTCCCAGGCCAGAGAGACTCCAATGCCAGGTGCCGCCATGGAAAGCATCTAAATAGAACCCACCAAACTGGAACATTGCTTGTATATAGTTCTTTAACTCTTTTGCTGCTGTTTTCCAAGTTTTAAACCCGTCCAGGGTTATTTCTAAAAGGGGTCCCCTGTTAAAGGGATCCTGTGTTTTTTTGCACAAGTTACAAGTTGTCTGTTGCCTCATTCTAAAGAACTGCCGAATCATGGACTGTGCATGATCGGAACTTATCTGTAAATAGTTTGCACCTTCTTAAAGGTGCTTCCTACTGGTTTTACAACGGAGGCTTTTACGGAGTCTGCTTCCAACAGAGACTGTTACTAATCTTGTTGTGAGAACTGTTTTGTTTTTCAGACCTGAAGAAAAACCCGTTGGTGTGGCAGAATTCCGTGTCAGGATACATGCCTTGTAGCCCGCCCAAACCAACGTTGGGGGTTCGTCATGGGTCCCTCGCATCACGTCATTTTTGTTGCTGAACTGACTTGAATCTTGATGTGAATGATTGTTTGCACTACCTCATTGAAAGACTTGAATGTTATTCGAACCCATAAAGGGTTCAATGTTTAATTGTTGCACTTTGCCAGAAGGTTGATATATTACAGGTTTAATATAGCAGATAAAGTTAAAAATTTGAATCCAGATAGAATTGTGTTTACATAGTTGATAGTATATAGTCAGAAACCTAGAGAATGCTAATAAAATTGAGATTGAGATAGATGATAGGAAATGTTTAATGATGCACTTTTCAATAAATTGAAGAAAATGCAGTGAGCCCATGGGGGTAGATAGACTGTCCTACATGTGGAAAAGAATAAAGAAAAATGTTGATTTGCAGATAGTATACCTGTAAGGGTACCTGTTCTTCATACTTAGTTAATATATTGTTGCTGAGGTGTTCTATTTCCAAAAGTAGGCCTACAATGTAAATATGTTTTGTTTTGCAACGTACAAGTGTCCTCACCTCCCATAAAGGGAAGCTTAGTATATATTAACATGCTTTACAGCATTTCAAAAATTTGTATTTCTTTTGCTAATGTATTGTTGTTTTCTTTTCCCAGTCCGGGAGTACTGGATTTAATGGGGGGGGGGGGGGAGGGAGGAAGTGAAGCGCCCCAGGGTCCTGGTCGTTGCAGTAATGTCATTCTCCTCTAGGGGGAGTGATGTTACGCTTGGAGGAAATGAAAGACAACTGAATCCAGGTATCACAAACATACGACACATTTCGCACTCCAGGCCACCAGGGGGAGCTATGCACCTATTTATTAGGGCATTCTTCACACTTAGGTAAAGCTGGTTGCCTGTGGCAGCTTCTAGAAAGAGACACTGAAGGAGAACTGTATTGTAGAGAGGGTGAAGAAGTCGTAGCAAAGGAGTGGATATCAGAGGAGTTCTGCCTTACACAGGCTGCCTCCTTCTGAGGCGCAAGATCCCGGTAGCCAGAACACCGAGGGAGCAACAGTCCTTTATGCCTTGCTCCAGAGACCGGCAGGACAGCTAATTTCATGTTACTTGCCTGCCCTATACCCAGGAGGCAAGCTGGCACCCACGAGAGGCTGGGGCATGATAGAGTCCCTGTAAAAAAGCCTCAGGCCACCGGTCATACGGGTTTGTCCTATCCATCTTGGGGACAGAGAAAGAGAGACATAACATCTGTAACATCTTCAACAGTTGTGAGGACCTTATGAGAAGCTTAGCAGTAAGGTACTATAATAATAATAATAATTTTTATTTATATAGCGCCAACATATTCCGCAGCACTTTACAATTAAGCGGTGACATGTACAGACAATAAATTCAGTACAAGTTAAGACAATTTAAACAGTGACATTAGGGGTGAGGTCCCTGCTCGCAAGCTTACAATCTGCAAGGAAATGAGGGGACACAATAGGTGAAAAGTGCTTGTTATTTCAGGTCTGGCAATTATAATAAATAGTGATTTTCATATGAAGCTGCATGATCCGGTCATCAGCCCGTGTGTTTAAGTGCAATAGTCAAGTATCAAGTGCGGTTATCGTGTGCATGGAGGGTGTGGAGACAGATGAATAGTAGGGTGCAGATTCAGAATAATATTTGGAAGGAGGGAACAGGACAAAGTTAGTTTACTGAGTAGTTGATGTGGTAGGCTTGTTTGAAGAGATGGGTTTTTAAAGCGCGCTTGAATAGGTCGGGGCTAGGTATCAGTCTGATCGTCTGGGGAAGTGCATTCCACAGAGCTGGCGCAGCACGAGAGAAGTCTTGGAGACGGAGGTGCGAGGTTCGGATTACGGGGGATGTTAGTCTTGGGTTATTTGTAGAACGGAGGGCACGTGTAGGGCGATAGACGGAGATGAGAGAGGAGATATAAGGCGGTGCAGAACTGCGAAGAGCTTTGTGGGTGCGAGAGGTGAGTTTATACTGGACCCTGTAGCGAATGGGTAGCCAGTGTAATGACTGGCACAAGATGGAGGCATCGGTGAAGCGGCTGGATAGAAATATGACCCTGGCTGCCGCATTCAAGGTGGATTGGAGAGGAGAAAGTTTGGTAAGACAACACCCAGGCGCTAGAGGAAGGCTACTGATTTCCACCTGGATAAGGGGACTCTGGATTTGCCTCCAAACCAGCCGGACTCTGCCTGCCCTGTCATCTGGTGCTCTGGACTGTGGATGCTGAAGTCTTCAGTAAAGGTAAAGAGACTGCAACCTTGTGTCCTCGTTCTCCACTGCGCCTCACACCATCCACCATCTACACACTGGGAAGCCCTAGGGACATACTTCACCCGTGGGAAGGTATATCATCTAGCTGCCATAACATCACCCCAGCGGACCCCTAAGCAGCGTCGGTCACCCTGACCAAATACCACAGGTGGCGTCACGAACATTTCCCCTTTAAAACGGACCTCCCAAGGGCCACGGACCGGGTCAGCCACCTTGACATCCCCCTTGAGAACCGAAGGACCCGGTACCGAGTACCCCACTGCCCTACGGGGGCGCTCCATGTATATACAGCAGTCTCAGTGTTTCCAATGTCATGTGGCAGCTTTGGTGTCTCCTATGTGATGCATATACAGCAGCCTTGGTGTCTCCTATGTGATGTACTGTATATAGAGCAATCTTATTGTTTCCTATCTGTAAATACAGCAGTCTCAATGTCTGCTACGTGATGTGTATATATAGCATTCTCTGTGTCTCCTATGTGATGTGGTTGCTTTTGTGTCTCCTATGTGATGTATGTATATACAGCAGTCTCGGTGTCTCCTATGTGATGTATATACATCAGACTTGGTGTCCGCTATGACATGTATATACAGCAGTCGCGCTATTTCCTATATGATGCATATACAGAGTTCCCAGTGTCTCCTATCTGATATATACACACCAGTCTCGGTTTCTCCTATGTAATATATACAGCAGATCTCCGATTTCATACATGTTATGTAAGCAGTATTTCCCATTGTGAGGACACCTGCAGTGTAATATACATCTGTGTTCAGAATTTACAGCTGTGAGTTCTTCAGAAAACTTAGCGCTCCAGACCAACGCAAATTTTGAAAAGCAATTATGAGTAACATCATCAATATCACTGAACATCAAATGTCGCACCAAAGAGAAGGCGCTGCAGCCATCTCATTAGGGGGAGGTAATTTGTAGTTTTTTTTCTCACGGACCTGTTAGAAACAGATTACAACTGGACGTGTGAACTGAGCCGTAAAGGGAACACGTCGCAATATTTATTTTTGTACGAATAATGTGTGTCAGTGTCTGAGTCTGATATTTACACACGGTAAATACGTCAGCCTCAGAGCCAGGAGACATTTTGATTGTAGTGCAGAGCTATGAGCTACAATTTCCCCCTGTCGCAGCTCAGTGTTCACTGGTGATAGAAGGTCTGGGCCAGCGGCAGTGAGCGGTGAGCACAGGTCGGGCAGTCTGGTATTGTATTGCTAATGTCAGGCTGAAGTCCCCACTGCAGCCCCGGACTGATCAGTGAGAAGAGAGCTGCAGAAGTGGCTTTTTCCCCAGCGGTGAGAACAGGTCTGCAGCCTGACACTAGTGATACAATACCTAGTTACCCGACCTGTGCTCACCGCAGCGCTCAGAGCACAGTAGTGTAATCATCACTCTGCTGTGCTCTGAACGCTGACTCAGCACTGCTACAGTCATGGCCAAAAGTATTGACACCCCTGCAATTCTGTCAGTTTCTTCCTGAAAATGATTGCAAACACAAATTGTTTGGTATTATTATCTACATTTAATTTGTCTTGAATAAAAAAAAAAAAAAGAATTGTCCTAAAGCCAAATTGGATATAATTCCACATCAAACATAAAAAAGGGGGTGGACAAAAGTATTGGCACTGTTCGAAAAATCATGTGATGCTTCTGTAATTAGTGTAATTAACAGCACCTGTAACTTACCTGTGGCACCTAACAGGTGTTGGCAATAACTAAATCACACTTGCAGCCAGTTGACATGGATTAACCCCTTAAGCCCCGAGGGTGGTTTGCACGTTAATGACCAGGCCAATTTTTACAATTCTGACCACTGTCCCTTTATGAGGTTATAACTCTGGAACGCTTCAACGGATCTTGGCGATTCTGACATTGTTTTCTCGTAACATAATGTACTTCATTTTAGTAGTAACATTTATTCGATATAACTTGCGTTTATTTGTGAAAAAAACGGAAATTTGGCGAAAATTTAGAAAATTTCGCAATTTTCCAACTTTAAATTTTTATGCCCTTAAATCACAGAGATATGTCACGCAAAATACTTAATAACTAACATTTCCCACATGTCTACTTTACATCAGCACAATTTTGGAACCAAAATTTTTTTTTGTTAGGGAGTTATAAGGGTTAAAAGTTGACCAGCAATTTCTCATTTTTACAACACCATTTTTTTTTAGGGACCACATCTCATTTGATGTCATCTTGAGGGGTCTATATGATAGAAAATACCCAAGTGTGACACCATTCTAAAAACTGCACCCCTCAAGGTGCTCAAAACCACATTCAAGAAGTTTATTAACCCTTCAGGGGTTTCACAGGAATTTTTGGAATGTTTAAATAAAAATGAATATTTAACTTTTTTTCACACAAAATTTATTTCAGCTCCAATTTGTTTTATTTTACCAAGGGTAACAGGATAAAATGGATGCCAAACATTGTTGTACAATCTGTACTGAGTACGCTGATACCCCATATGTGGGGGTAAACCACTGTTTGGGCGCATGGCAGAGCTCGGAAGGAAAGGAGCGCCATTTGACTTTTAAATGCAAAATTGACAGGAATTGAGATGGGACACCATGTTGCGTTTGGAGAGCCACTGGTGTGCCTAAACATTGAAACCCCCCACAAGTGACACCATTTTGGAAAGTAGACACCCTAAGGAACTTATCTAGATGTGTGGTGACCACTTTGACCCACCAATTGCTTCACAGAAGTTTATAATGCAGAGCCGTAAAAATAAAAAATCATATTTTTTCACAAAAATGATCTTTTCACCCCCAATTTTTTATTTTCCCAAGAGTAAGAGAAGAAATTGGACCTCAAAAATTGTTGGCCAATTTGTCCTGAGTACGCTGATACCCCGTATATGGGTGTAAACCATTGTTTGGGCGTATGGCAGAGCTCGGAAGGGAAGGAGCGCCATTTTACTTTTCAATGCAAAATTGACTGGAATTGAGATGGGACGCCATGTTGCGTTTGGAGAGCCCCTGATGTGCCTAAACATTGAAATCCCCACAAGTGACACCATTTTGGAAAGTAGACCCCCTAAGGAACTTATCTAGAGGTGTGGTGAGCACTTTGACCCAACAAGTGCTTCACAGAAGTTTATAATGCAGAGCCGTAAAAATAAAAAATCATATTTTTTCACAAAAATAATCTTTTCGCCACCAATTTTTTATTTTCCCAAGGGTAAGAGAAGAAATTAGACCACAAAAGTTGTTGTGCAATTTGTCCTGAGTGCGACGATACCCCATATGTGGGGGTAAACCACTTTTTGGGTGCATAGCAGAGCTCGAAAGCGAAGGAGCGCCATTTGACTTTTCAATGCAAAATTGACTGGAATTAAGATGGGACGCCATGTTGGTTTGGAGAGCCCATGATGTGCCTAAACATTAAAACCCCCCACAAGTGACACCATTTTGGAAACTAGACCCTCTAAGGAACTTATCTAGATGTGTTTTGAGAGCTTTGAACCCCCAAGTGTTTCACTACAGTTTATAACGCAGAGCCGTTAAAATAATTTTTTTTTTTTTCGCAAAAATTATTTTTTAGCCCCCAGTTTTGTATTTTTACAAGGGTAACATAATAAATTGGACCCCAAAAGTTGTTGTCCAATTTGTCCTGAGTACGCTGATACCCCATATGTGGGGGGGAACCACTGTTTGGGCGCATGGCAGAGCTCGGAAGGGAAGGAGCGCCATTTGGAATGCAGACTTAGATGGATTGGTCTGCAGGAGTCACGTTGCATTTGCAGAGCCCCTGATGTACCCAAACAGTACAAACCCCCCACAAGTGACCCCATATTAGAAACTAGACCTCCCAAGGAACTTATCTAGATGTGTTGTGAGAACTTTGAACCCCCAAGTGTTTCACTACAGTTTATAACGCAGAGCCGTGAAAATAAAAATTCTTTTTTCTTTCACAAAAATGATTTTTTAGCCCCCAGCTTTGTATTTTTACAAGGGTAACAGAATAAATTGGACCCCAAAAGTTGTTGTTCAATTTGTCCTGAGTACGCTGATACCCCATATGTGGGGGGGAACCACTGTTTGGGCTCATGGCAGAGCTCGGAAGGGAAGGAGCGCCATTTGGAATGCAGACTGTGTTGTGAAAACTTTGAACCCCCAAGTGTTTCACTACAGTTTACAACGCAGAGCCGTGAAAATAAAAAATCCTTTTTTTTCCCACAAAAATGATTTTTAGCCCCCCAAATTTTTATTTTCCCAAGGATAACAAGAGAACTTGGACCCAAAAAGTTGTTGTCCAATTTGTCTCGAGTAGGATGATACCCCATATGTTGGGGTAAACCCCTGTTTGGGCACACGGGAGAGCTCGGAAGGGAAGGAGCACTGTTTTACTTTTTCAATGCAGAATTGGCTGGAATTGAGATCGGACGCCATGTCGCGTTTGGAGAGCCCCTGATGTGTCTAAACAGTGGAAACCCCCAATTATAAATGAAACCCTAATCCAAACGCACCCCTAAGTCTAAGTTCACATTTGCGTTGTGCGCCGCAGCGTCGTCGCCGCAACGCACAACGCAAACAAAAACGCACCAAAACGCATGTACAACGCAGCGTTTTGCGCCGCATGCGTTCAACGCATGCGTCGCAAAACGCTGCGGGTTTTTGAAACGCAGTTGCGTTTTTACCAAAAAACGCAGCGTTTTTAGACGCATGCGTTTTTAGTGCAGTGAGTCATTCATCATCCCCCACCCACAATAAAAAGTGTCTACACAATAGATAAAGAACCACCAATGGCTAGAAGAGGGTTGGTGTTAACAAATGTGTATATACCCTGGCAGAGATGAATTCCTCACATTTTGCTGGTATTCATGATGGAGCGAACCATGAACAGTATCTACATGGATATGGAATTTGCCTTGGCTCATGCCTATGCTGTTGCCTGTTTTAATGAAAGGGAAAGGGAAAAACGGAGATGGAGTCGTCGCCGCTTTTGGATCCACCCTATAGTTGAAGTCCGGGAGAGTCGTGGAGCATACCATTGCTTGTTTGGCGAACTGAATGACAACCGGGAAAAATATTTCGAATATACCCGGATGTCACAGGAGAGCTTCCGCTATCTTCTGCGTCGGGTGGAAGGATCCATTAGCAGGCAGGACACGCAGCTCCGGAGAGCTATTTCCGCAGAGGAACGGCTGCTGGTGACTCTACGGTACGTTGCTGTTTGAATGACTGTGATATGTATTTACTTTTTATTTTATTTTATTAATTTTTTTCAATTGTAATGGTCAATGTACTTTTATAAATTATAATGTGCTTTATTCTAAATTTCTTTATCTTCTTTGCAGTTTCCTGGCTACCGGAGAAACGTTGAGGTCACTTCATTTTCAATTCCGGATTGGAGTCTCCACTCTTTCAGGAATTATTGCTGAGACATGCCGCGCTTTGTGGGATAATCTCCGGGAGGAATATTTACCTGTCCCTACAAGTGCAATCTGGGAGGCCAACGCACAGAAATTCAACCAAGTGTGTAATTTTCCAAACTGTATTGGCGCTGTCGACGGAAAGCACATTCGGATTACCAAGCCTGCGAAAAGTGGATCCCTTTTCTACAATTATAAAAAATACTTTTCAACTGTTCTCATGGCAATTGCCGGTGCGGACTGCCGTTTTCTCGCAGTGGACATTGGTGCATTTGGGCGTGCAAATGACTCGCGCACATTTAAAGAGTCGGATATGGGCCAAAAGTTATATGGAAACAATTTTAATTTCCCACAGCCACGACCTCTTCCCCACACCGAAGGCCCTGCGATGCCATTTGTTGTGGTAGGGGATGAGGCATTCCAAATGTCTGCCAACCTATTGAAACCCTACTCCAGTCGGGGCTTGGACCATACAAAAAGGGTTTTCAATTACAGACTGTCCAGGGCCAGAAGGACTGTGGAGTGCGCCTTTGGCATCCTCGTTTCCAAATGGCGGATATTGGGATCGGCCATTAATCTTAAAATTGAAACAGTGGATGAGGTGGTGAAGGCTTGTGTGGTTCTCCACAATTTCATTATGGCCAAAGAGAGAATAAATGTTGAACTGGATGAACCCATAGCCAACCCCTTGCCCGATTACCATGATCATCCTCTGAGGACAAGTGTGGAAATTGCGCAGATGCGTGATCGTTTTGCGGCCTATTTTGTGTCAGATGTTGGCCGTGTGTCATGGCAAGATCAAATGGTGTAGTAATGTTACTTTTGGACTGTCTTCTGATTGTAACTACACCAATAATACCTCTACTGTGACAGTTAGAAATATATTAAAAAAAAATAATTTCCCGTTAAATGTGCAATCAAAGTTCCGTTTAGGTTGGTTGGGTATATGTCAAATTTGGCATCTAAGTATAGTTCACAAATTTAATGTTCCTATAAAAACTTGAACCTGTTTTTAAAATATTAAATAAAAAAGTTTTTAAATTCTATACCAATTCAAATACAATTTTTATACCATAATATTACATACACTTGTTTGTCTGATCGACCTGTATCTTTGTGTTTTACCTGATAAGCAACGATAACAGCGATGTTTTCCAATTGAAACCAGGGTAAATATCTGAAGCGTGGCCCTGCGCTTATCAACATGATGTACGTGGGCCTCTGCATCGTTGTTCGCTGGAGAGATGTCTGTGACAGCTCTCCAGGGACCAACCAGCGGACGCTGCAGTGATCTGCATCATTGTCTGTTTCGCTGCTGCATTAAGTGTGAACACCTCATACAGCAATGAGAGACACCCAAAAAAAGGCAAACTAAAAATTGAAAAAATAGTGTCTGACATTGCATATATGAGGTGTTTGAAGCACAAAATATGTGTAGACAGCACATGGCGTGATTTGCCGAGATAAATTCTGGAAAATAATAGCATAAATAATAACAAATAGTGTTTTTTAAAAATAACATTTTTTATTGGGGGAAAACAGAAAACAAAAAGGGTTCTTAAACTTAGGGGGTTTCCACCTGTGCCACCAGGGGGGAATGGTAGGTGTCTTCTCTGGAATGGTGAGAGCAATGGGAGGATGATGGAGAAGATGACGATGATGGCGAAGAGGAGGATACATAGTCAAGTAGACTTGATGGGAGATCCAAACCCTCCCCAGGGTATACTGGGGAGGAAACCGCCACCTCTGTAGGGGAGGGAGGAGGCAACACAAGCCTTGTTTGGCCCTGGCTGCTCCTACTGCGACTCGAGCCCCTACGGACAGTTGGTGTTGTCACTGGAACAGCAACCAGAGCCTCTTTGTGTGCCCGTCTGTGTTTCCTCTTTTTTTTTTGGGTCCTGTGGCAGGTTCCCCAGCATGATGACGCCTACGGGAGGATGAAGGCATGGCAGGAGCAGGAGTCGGCGGCACTATGTTATGGTGCCTGTGGTGGCGTCGCTCGGCACGTGGACCACGGTGGGGTGGCTGGAGTGGCTCTCCAGCAGGAGTGGGAGTCATGCTTGCCAGCGACGGCACTACTGCCATTGTCGCTGACTGCATGACCCCAGCCTGCTGGAGAGCCCTCACGTAGGAAGTGTTGCAGGACTGCATCACTGAAATCTGTAGTTCCGGCGTAAGGTGTTCCACCATGCCCTTAGCAATGGTACTAAAAAAATGTTTTGCCGGATTTGAGAGCTCGGTTTCAATTGTTTCAAGGCGCCGGTCGATATTGGACAGACGAGTGTCCATGTTATCGCTCAACGCCTTGAAACAGTTCTGGAAAACCGTGCTCAAATGCAAAAATTCGGGCATGGTTGGCCTGTCCGAGGCCCGCTGGCGCTGTCGGGAATACCCAAACGAAGGTGCGCCAGAGGCCTCGGCCAGGGGAACACCTGATGTACCGGCTGCCGGTTCACCAGATGGTGGTGCAAGCCTGCTGTCGCTGTGGGAGGGCTGTGATGGATCAGATGGCGATTCATGAAGGACCGCTTCTGCGGGGCGAGCTCTCTCGAGGGTGCTGCTGTGTGTCCTGTGAAAAGATAATGAAAAAATTAGTCTTCAATGAATAACCTCTCCCATACGCCAACTCCTGGAATAAAAATAGCATAACATTACACAATAATACAAATCCTCGGTCTCACAGTCTGTGTGGCCAATAATTAATTTCTGATTGTTATCGCCAGCTGACCGTTAGGGCCGACGATAACAATCATGTACATTCCCGCTGTCAAAGCATTTTGACCGTATACCACTGTGGGTATAAAAATTTTGTAATCGAAAACTCTTTCTGGAAGCTGCCTATGCCACAAAAATATTTGAAAATTTAATGTCAAGATAAAAAATTTAATAAAAAAAAAACCAGTGATTTCACTGATCTGATTGCAGGAACGACCATGATGTTAGGATCATGTGATCGAGACTTCATCATTATTCCTGCGATCAGAACTACCCTGACTCAGAACTTAACCTGTCATGGACTACAAGGACTCACGCTTAACCCAAAAAATTAACTAATGGCCTATATAGCATTTTAATAGGGATACATTTACGTGGATGGCCAATATGTTACGCTGACTACATGGATGGGCAATACAGTATGTGCCTGGGAAATATACTATGTGGATACGTGGCTAGAACGTGTGGTATGTGGCTGCGATATTGTTACCTGCCAATATACTATGTGGATGCACAATGTACGTGACTGGGCAATGTACTATGTGGCTGTGCAGTAGGCTATGTGGCTGGGCACTGTAATGGGGCTGTGCAATATGTTTTGTGGACAAAATACTTACTGACGGCGGCCAAGGACTGGTCTTAAGAACTGTAAACATTTGGAATATTTATAGGGCACAGACTTGGCCGCAGCAGCACCACTCTTCGAGCGCTCCTCCTCTGCCCGTAGCCCCTTATTGAAACGGTCCTTGATGGATCGCCATCTGATCCTCAACCTTTTAACTGTGAATGCAAAGGAAAAAAAAGGTTACATATGTAGCATTTGAAATGGATAAAACAACCGTGTGCGATGCAAAACTTTAGGCGTTTATTGCATCACACACGGTTGTGTTTATCCTGGAAAGATGGTGGGTCATAGCAGCGTATCTGCACGGCGTATCAGCAATACTCACCAAAGTTGGCTTTGTCCTTTGCAGGAGCTATGTCAAAGCCATCCCACAACGACTTTGCCACCTCTACCCACAAACGCCTCAACACCACCTGGTCCATGTGCCGGGAGTCACGGCTGTCCCACAACGGGCCACGCTCCTGGATGCTTGATATGAGGAGCTCCACATCAATGACTCCATGGTCCCGTTGTGAAACCTAGAAAAATTACAAACAGAAAAGGTTACAAATATGCAAATATTAACAAACACCAGCACCTGTCATGATATGTACCTTGGCCCTATCCTTTGTCATTTGATATATGTATATTGATGGTTTCTACACCTGTATTTTTGAATGTTTTGGTTGTTTCACCTTTGTTACCTTCCCCCAATACTTGCTACCCTGAAAAGTTTGAATGTAAGCTTACTAAACATCCCTAGTGAAAGCAGGATGCTAATCAAAAAAAAAAAAGAAATTGTTTAATAAAAATACTCACTCGCCGTGCTGACGCCACACCTTGGCCCTGACCTCTCTGCTCCCGCTGACTTCCTTCACCCTCACTTGAAGAAGCCTGTAAAAATTGTATAAAGAAATTATTTTAAAAACTACAAATGACTGCGAATAGTAATGAAATTGACATAATTACTCACCACACTCCCCTGCGCCGATTGGCTAGATTCTGACACAGTGGCCATTGTAGCACGTTTGTTCTGGCATGAAAAAATGAAAAAAAAAAATCAAAACTAAACCTAAATATGGCACATACAATAAAATATGCCCAAAATTTTTTACAACAACCACAATTGACTTTTGACTGATCGGAGAAAGCAAAAATAAGAAAGCGACACCACAACGCCATACATTGCAAGAGAAGACAATCAATAGAAGAAACTATACAAGAATAGACCCAAACCAAAAAGCAAAAATAGACACCTATGTCCAAAAATGGACATATCAAAACTTTCTGAAAAAACATTACAGGCACAAAAACACAATGAAAGAGCAAAATAATGAACGCAATACTTTACAATTGCAACAAGACATGATCCTAAAAAACAACATCTTGTGACATCTAACCACAGAAAGATAAAAGGCAATAAAAACCATTCTAGATAACAAGCAATAAACATTACGGGACAACCGCTGTAAAAATATACAGCAACCCAAACATAAACCATAGCCAAATAGAAAATAAAACACATGGAATTTTTAAAAAAAGGCCACCACCAAAAATAATATAAACAAATAAAAATTATACTACACACTTCGCAATGCAATCAGTCAATGAAGGAAGATATATGCCATACGGAAAACGACGTAAAAACATCAGCGATATTTTTTAAAATAAAGGGAAAGTACAATTGAAACTATAATGGCATAGCAGCAGCACGGAACTATACAATACAAAGACATCATAAATGTTGCCCCCCCACCAGCAAGAAAATACACTCAAGGAAAGAAAAAATAAAGCCAACAGCATAATCCAAAACACAGCAAGACATGAGCCAAGAAAATGCCACACAGTTACCACCAACAATAGAAACCAGAAAAACATGCACCAGAAATTTTACAAGACAAAATGAGCAAAAATCAATACATTGAACAACCACATGACACAAGAACAAAACACATAACCAAACCCAAACTAACGTAAAAAAAAAAAAAAAAAAAGAAAATAAATGCAATCCTATTAACCCAGAAGAACATCAGAACCAGACAAACAATTTTTCTATAACAACCCATAACCGTAATAGCACAGACCAAACATTACAAAAATATAGACAAATCAAGAAATAAAACACAGAATACAAAATGTGCAAAGTGAAATATATACTTACAAGTTTGGAAAGCAGATTCTCCAGTCTAGTCTTGTCTGGTGTGATGACTTGTGAAAGACAATGGCAAACCCCTCGTTTCTTTATATATATAGGTTGTTTTTTTTGTGTCTAGACAAAGTCTAGACAATGTTTTGCATTTTTTATTGGAAAACGCATGCGTCGTACAACGCACCACGACGCAAGTACTTGCGTCGTCTGCGTTGTCAATACAAGTCAATGGGAAAAAAGGCGCATCGACGACGCAAACACGACGCATGCGTTTTTTAAAAGGTCGGTGCCGCCAGAAAAATGCAACATGTTGCGTTTGCCGCGCCCAGACAGGTGCGCCCTAACGCCGCATGCGGCGTAAAACGCAACACAACGCAACACAACGCATGCACATGCGGCCCCATGCGGCGCCAATGTTAAAGATAGGGCCGCACGACGCATGCGTTTTGTTGCGGCGGCGACGCTGCGGCGCAAACCGCAAATGTGAACGTACCCTAACCCGAATCCCAACTGTAACCCTAACCACACACCTAACCCTGACACACCCCTAATTCTAATCCCAACCGTAAATGTAATCCAAACCCTAACCCTAAGGCCGGCGTCACACTTGGCGTAAGACATTACGGTACGTTTTCTACGTCCGTAATACGCGCGTGATACCCCAAAATGTCTCCGTAATCTCTCTCCGTAGTTCTTGCGTCGCCTAGGTGTGGTCGCGTATTTTGCGCATGTACTGGTCCGTGTGTAATCCGTATGTGATCCGTATGGCGTTTTTACCACGCACCATTCCAAAATGGACATTTAACGGTTTTCTGGCCTGCAAATCATTTAAACCATCATTAACAACACTATTTAAGCCCTCGACAACAGGTGTACCCCTCCCATATGCCCTATATGTTCTCAAGCATATTTTGGCTGTGGTACTTGGAGCTCCCAAACATGTCTGACCATGTGTATTTAAGCACAACTCAGCGGGTGTTGCTTCACTGGGTGTTGTCTCGTCGCTTTGGCCAGCCATATACGGTCAATGCAGATCCGCGAAGGAGGAGACAAAGATTGTGGGTCCATCCTCTATTGACCCAACGCCCGAGTAAAGGACATTTCCAGAGACTCTATTCATCTTTGAGGGCCCATCCAGACAAATTTTTCCTGTATACTCGCATGTCCATCAGGACTTTTGACATGTTGCTGGAGATCTTACGTCCTGGACTCACCTATCAGGACACCTGGATGAGAAAAGCCATCTCTGCTGAGGAGCGTCTGCTCCTAACCTTACGGTATGTATTTAGACCTTTTAGATTTTGTTGTGTTGGCCAATGTGTTTTGTCCTACTATGTTTCAGTTCCTTAACTTAGACATGAGGCCACAAGCACATTTCTAAAAATGTGTTTAATATTTGATTATAGTAATACTGTGAAATGTCCCTTTTTGCTTACTCAATAATCACAGAGAAAATTTACTAGACACTTGTGTTTCGTCCTGTTTTCATATTCCTCATGTTCCTTTATTTTGTTTTCCTTGTTTTTCAGCTTCCTGGCCACAGGCTTGTCCTATGCGGGTCTACACCTGGAGTTTCTCATTGGGCGTTCTACCATTTCAGTCATTGTTAGGACAACCTGTTCCCAAATATGGCTGAAACTTAACGAAGTTGTGATGCCAGAGCCAAAAATGGATGATTGGCTCAAAATCGCCACTGGATTCCAAAATACTTGTGACTTCCCTAACTGCATTGGAGCTGTGGATGGGAAACATATCAGGGTGCGTAAGCCGCCGAACTCTGGTTCCCAATTCTACAATTATAAGCAGTTTTTCTCTGTAGTTATGTTAGCAGTTGCTGACAGCAACTACAGGTTTATAATTGTAGACATTGGGGCCTATGGGCGAACTGGAGACTCTAGGGTCTTCAATTCGTCCATAATGGGTCGCCGGCTACGTGACAACCAGTTGAACCTCCCACCACCACAACAACTCCCAGGCTCCAATGCGGAAGCAGTGCCTTTTGTTTTGGTTGGAGATGAGGCCTTCCAACTGACGAGGCACGTCATGAGGCCTTACCCCAGGCGCAACCTTGACCACCGGCGGAGGGTTTTTAATTTGAGACTTACCAGGGCACGGAGACTGGTTGAGTGCGCCTTTGGGATTCTTGTAGCCAAATGGCGTGTTCTTCAGTCTGCAATTCAGCTGAGTGAGGCTTCAATCAATGAAGTGATCAAAGCCTGTGTAATTCTACATAATTTCACCAGAATACATGATTGTTTGTCTACTAATTTGCAAAATCACGTCATGACCAATCATAGTAGGCCTCCCCCATATGTCCCTCCTCGGCGACGTCCCCTTTCTGGCCTAAAAGTTCGGGATGTGTTCACCAATTATTTTTTGAGTCCTCAGGGTGCCACTCCCTGGCAAGACTATGCAATTTTGCATGTGTAATTATTTATGTACCTAAATTTTGCCATTATCAAGTTTGAAAATATGTCTGCTGTGTTTAATTTGTTGACATATGGTTCTGATCATATCATGTGTGTGTGAGTTAAGAAGAATGAACAGAGTGCATACATAGTTTTTTGTTAAGTAAAGGCAATTTTACTTCTTAAACTTGTTTTTGGTTTTTTTGTTTGTTTTGGCATAACCAATCTTTGTGCACAAAAAAGAACAGCTTTTTAAAAAAAAAAAAAAAAAAACAAAGTAAAATAAAAGCATTACAGCTTGCTTTTTAAGCACAAACCAAACCAAATGTCTTAAACAAATTAAAAAAAAGTTGTACCCAACATTACAAGTCCTGGTACGTAGGAAGGGGAGAAGTGGATTGGTCTGGGTCACCATCAGATGGCCTTTGCAGGCCCAATTGTCCAGCAGCCTGTGCGGCTGTTATAGTGGCTTGCGGGAAATTCTGCCTGCTCTGATGCTGGCCACTTTGATGAGTGGGGCCTGGATTTGGGAGATAACCCTGATGTTGCAGCCCATATGTGCGGGAATCATACCCCAACCCAAAATGACCATATTGTCCAAACCCAGGTTGGGACCAGCCTCCAGCACTGGGTGCGGACAAGTGGCCATATTGGGATGGTTGATGATATCCTGCAATATGGTGCTGATGTTGCCATTGTTGGTTAGTTGGTGGTTGGGGTGGAGGTGTTGGCTGACGTGGAGGGGGTGCTTCAGATCCTTGGTGCGCATGCTGGCCTTGTAGTCTCGGAGGCCGCAGAATATTTTCAGGTGACATCTGCCACTGTTCAATCATCTGCATCAGATTGTATGGGTTATTTGGGGGGGTGCATGCGTCAATAAGGATCTGAAAACACCCTCTCAAACGCAGCCTCAACTCCCGCTCTGTGGAGCGTAAATACTGTGCAAGGCTCCGTGTGAATCCCTCCTCCCCATCATCCTCTCGAACCCGGGCCAAATAGTTCATGACCCCAGCATCCACGTTTTGCCTGCTTTGGCGAAGCTCTCTCCTGCGTCGTGCACGCTGGGGTCTGACTGCAGCCTGTGGGGATCGGTCCAGGGCAACAGTTGGGCTGCTGCTATTACCAGGGTCATCCTGGCTAGGTGCTGCTGCTGCAGAAGAGAACTGTGGGCCCTCTGGGTTTTCTTCAGAAGCAGCTGGAGCTGGGTGGGCAGATGATGAAGATGCTGTAGGTCTTGCGCAGGAGGGAGCAGCAGATGGACCAGCCACCTCTTCACCTTCTCCAACTGGGTCAATGACCAGTTCTGAGTCCGACCCTGTCTCCCTGTCAGTGAGGTTAGACTGAGTTCTGCAAAGATAAATTTGACCACTTACTATGTTTTTTGGAATCATCTCTCAACATTCAAAAATTAACCCATTTTGAGATGTTTTTACTTACGGCCTGAGGTCCATGCTGGGGTTAAGGAAGGTTAGGCGGTCAAAGTAGATGTATTTTTTTTTTTAGGAGGGGCCCCGGCTCCACTTCTCTCCCGCTGCTGCCTCTCCCTCCTATACTGGTCCCGGATACTCCGCCACCTTGTTGTAACATCATCCACTGAAACAACAAAAAATACACACATTGCTTAGACCATTATGCAGAGTGCTCACACAAGGTGTAATGGAGGACACAGATTGCAATGTAGCATAGAAAGAGGCTTTTGTGGCTCACATTAAGCCAGAATTTCCTCAAAAAAATACAAATTAGGAAGAAAGGCCACAAGGACAGAGTCAGCTAACCTCTATCACAGAAAAACAAATTACTGGAAAACCATGTTATTAAGGGAACACCTGTTCTAAACCTTAATCAAATCCATTTATCATATCCAGCACCATGTATATACTGCTTGGATATATATAACTTTAAGGATGAATTAATAAATTAAGGTTTAGCAATTCAAAGTAGTAAGGGCCTGCTGTTTAGCAAGAACATTACATTGCAAACATGGGTGTACTTACTTATTTGTCGCTGGGCCGCACGTGGCTGCTGGTCATACTGTGGGAAGAGGGACCCACACACGCTCCTCCATGCAGCTTGTTTTACTGCCCTGTTGGCGTAGTTGGGGTCTCTTTGGTCCCATATTTCTGGCCTCTCCTGGATCAAAATGATCAGCATGTCTACATTAATTATGCGGGCCACGCTGAATCTCACTCCGTGGAGGCGTGCAGCAGACTTCCGGGTTCACTGTCTGGCTTTTTCAGCTAATTAGCATGTCTCACCTGCCTGATTGAGGGCTTTTGAAAGTTCAGGACATCTGCCAGTGAGGTGCGTATTTCTCGCAATGCACACGCATGGTCCGTATGCATTCCGTATTATACGCTCTCCCATAGACTTGCATTGGCGTTTTGTTTGCGCAATACGCTGACAAACGCTGCATGCTGCGATTTTGTACGGCCGTAGAGGAACGTATAATACGGATCCGTAATATACGCCTAAAAGGACTAGACCCATTGAGAATCATGGTGCCGTATGTTTAGCGAGTTTTACGTACGTAGATTATGCGCTCTTACGCACGTAAAACTCGCATGTGTGACGGCGGCCTAATGGGAAAATGGAAATAAATACATTTTTTTTTAATTTTATTATTTTTCCCTAAGGCTAGGTTCACATTGCGTTAGGGAAATCCGTTTAGCACTAGCGGATTGCGCTAACGCAATGTCTTTTTAGGTGTCGTGTTTAGTGGTCGCGTTAACGTCCCCGCTCTGGAAGATCGGGGATTGGACCTCGGGCGCGCCGCGGACGCTGCAAGCAGCATCTGAGGCGCGCCACAAAAGAATGGCACCTTGCTAGCGCGAGCCGAAAATGGCACGCTCTAGCGATGCGCTACACCCGAAAATCACATTGCTGTCAATGGTTGTGCTAACGGACCCGTTGCACGGCGTTAATTGTGACATTTTCGCCGTGCAACGCTGTCCGTTAGCGTTAACCCATTAACGCAATGTGAACCTAGCCTAACTAAGGGGGTGATGAAGGGGGGGTTTGATTTACTTTTATAGCGTTTTTTATATCGGATTTTCATGATTGGCAGCCGTCACACACTAAAAGACGCTTTTTATAGCAAAAAAGTTTTTGCGTCTCCACATTTTGAGACCTATAATTTTTCCATATTTTGGTCCACAGAGTCATGTGAGGTCTTGTTTTTTGCGGGACGAGTTGACGTTTTTATTGGTTACATTTTCGGACATGTGACAGTTTTTGATCGCTTTTTATTCCGATTTTTTGTGAGACAGAATGACCAAAAACCAGCTATTCATGAATTTCTTTTGGGGGAGGTGTTTATACCGTTCCGCGTTTGGTAAAATTGATGAAGCAGTTTTATTCTTCGGTTCAGTACGATTACAGCGATACCTCATTTATATCTTTTTTTATGTTTTGGCGCTTTTATACGATAAAAGCTATTTTATAGTAAAAATAATTATTTTGGCATCGCTTTATTCTGAGGACTATAACTTTTTTATTTTTTTGCTGATGATGCTATATGGCGGCTCGTTTTTTGCGGGACAAGATGACGTTTTCAGAGGTACCATGGTTATTTATATCCGTCTTTTTGATCGCGTGTTATTCCACTTTTTGTTCAGCGTTATGATAATAAAGCGTTGTTTTTTGGCTCGTTTTTTTTTTTTTTCTTACGGTGTTCACTGAAGGGGTTAACTAGTGGGCCAGTTTTATAGGTCGGGTCGTTACGGACGCGGCGATACTAAATATGTGTACTTTTATTGTTTTTTTGTTTTTTTTATGTAAAGAAATGTATTTATGGGAATAATTTTTTTTTTTCTGCTTTATTTAGGAAATTTTTTTTTTTTTTTTTTTTTTACACATGTGGAAATTTTTTTTTTTTACTTTTTCACTTTGTCCCGGGGGGGGACATCACAGATCACCGATCTGACAGTGTGCACAGCACTCTGTTAGATCGGTGATCTGACATACAGCCGGGCAGGATTAGAGCTGCAGCTGCAGCCTGATCCTGACCCGGAAGTGCTCCCTGCAGGACCCGGATGCAGCCCGGCGGCCATTTTGGATCCGGGGACTGCAGGGAGAAGACGCTCGGTACACGGTGAATACATCACCGTGTACCGATCGTCTCAGGGAAGCCCGCAGGGAGCCCCCTCCCTGCGCGATGCTTCCCTGCACCGCCGGCACACCGCGATCATCTTTGATCGCGGTGTGCCGGGGGTTAATGTGCCGGGAGCGATCCGTGACCGCTCCTGGCACATAGTGCCGCATGTCAGCTGCGATAGGCAGCTGACACCCGGCCGTGATCGGCCGCGCTCCCCCCGTGAGCGCGGCCGATCGCATATGACGTACTATCCCGTCCCTGGGAATTAAGTCCCAGGTCACCTGGACGGGATAGTACGTCATATGGGATTAAGGGGTTAATAACGACTGTGAAAAACAAAACTGCCAAAATTTTTAAAATACATTTAACATAAAATCCTGGTTTAGACAATCGGTCATTTTCTGATGACATTCCCTTTATTTTATCACAAGTTTTGACGAGATGCCCATGTTGTTTTCAGACAACGCTTTCGCATACTGGATAGGGCTGCGTGGCACGGGTACACGGGTTCTGTACGGCCGTGTTATTAGGGCATCATACAAAGAATCACAATGGCTGCACTTGACATTTCCTTCTCGATTACATGGAAATCTTCTAGAATATCCAGATTTCGGAATCTCATCTGTCTATTAGTTGGGTGCACACAGCACAGCTCACCCACAGGGTCATCTGTGATTGCCATCCGGCAGGATCTGCTCCTGATAATAAATCATCTTATAACAGTACTGCATTACAGCCTCTCCCAAGTGGCTGATAACAGGGAACAATAGACTGCATTCACCTGCAAATCATGGGAAAAAAATAGACTTGATGTTATATTCTGTTTAACCACTAGATGGCGCCAACACTTTAAAAATCGACTAGTTTTTTTCCTCCAGAGTTGCAGTACATGGCTTTCTTAAAGGGATTGTCAGTAGAGATGCCGTCATACAGTCTCGTAGGTCATAGAAAGTAGAATAAAATAATTCCTTGATATCTAATGTAATCCAATGTCTTATGCTAAAGAAATCCATGTTTTCTTAGTTCATTAACATACTATCACAGTGATTAAGGCGATGCCCAGCATATATATCGGCATGTTTTTCTATAGCAGAGAAAAAGTTTAGTAATTGGTGTAAAAAAAAAAAAATTAGGTAAAATCATTCACTATATCAGCCATATTTTTTCAAATTAGAAGGGATGCGAATTTCAACATTCAAAATGAGAGCCAGCGAGCAGAGGGTCCAGATCAGGGAGTGCGGCCATATCCAGACACAACGGGTCCAGGTCACCATCTTCCTGCACATCCTAAACCCAAAAGGTTCAGTCTACAATTAAGGATATTGGTCTGATAGTGGAATGGGAGGCGGGGAGCGAGGCCTGCTCCCGTCACTTCATCCATGGTACCTTCCAGGTAACGTAGACTGCGGCCCCCGAAGAGGCAGATTCCCCAACCAGGATGGACGAAGTCTGGAGCCGCCGTCTAATGGAGCCATGGCTGGAAAAGAAATCATGGGACACAAACCGATCCCTGAATCCATTATGCACCGTGTTCCATAATAAAATAAATAATCTTTATTTTTATAAAGCGCTAACATATTCTGCAGCGCTTTACACACATTATCATCGCTGTCCCCGTTGCGGCTCAGAATCTAAATTCCCTATCAGTATGTCTTTGGAATGTGGGAGGAAACCAGAGAACCCGGAGGAAACCCACGCAAACCAGGGGAGAACATACAAACTCTTTGCAGATGTTGTCCTGGGTGGGGTTTGAACCCAGGACTCCAGCGCTGCAAGACTGCTAACCACTGCGCCACCGTGCTGCCCCTATAATGACACGGAACACTGACTCCGTGCACGTGGTGTAACAGGCCGGTCATTCCTTGCGACGCCAACACTCAGGTGTACATGAAACTAACAGCCTGAAGGGATTTTATAGCACAGCTGTTACACATCAGGAAATAAGCAGCATACATCCTGGGCAGGCATCCTCCTCTCCAGAGCTGCACTCACTGTTCTGCTGGTGCAGTCACTGTGTACATACATTACATTACAGATCCTGAGTTACATCCTGTATTATACTCCAGAGCTGCACTCACTATTCTGCTGGTGCAGTCACTGTGTACATACATTACATTACTGATCCTGAGTTACATCCTGTATTATACTCCAGAGCTGCACTCACTATTCTGCTGGTGCAGTCACTGTGTACATACATTACATTACTGATCCTGAGTTACATCCTGTATTATACCCCAGAGCTGCACTCACTATTCTGCTGGTGCAGTCACTGTGTACATACATTACATTACTGATCCTGAGTTACATCCTGTATTATACTCCAGAGCTGCACTCACTATTCTGCTGGTGCAGTCACTGTGTACATACATTACATTACTGATCCTGAGTTACATCCTGTATTATACCACAGAGCTGCACTCACTATTCTGCTGGTGCAGTCACTGTGTACATACATTACATTACTGATCCTGAGTTACATCTTGTATTATACTCCAGAGCTGCACTCACTATTCTGCTGGTGCAGTCACTGTGTACATACATTACATTACATTACTGACCCTGAGTTACCTCCTGTATTATACCACAGAGCTGCACTCACTGTTCTGCTGGTGGAAGCACTAATCCAGTAATCTAATTGTGCACAACACACGTGTCCATGTTTTGGATTTCTGTATTTGAAGTACAACATACAGTGTAAGATATAATCCTACTGTTCGGGTTTTTACACCTTAATGCTTTTCTTTACCGAGGCATAAAGAAGTGTTTGCAGCAGAGTTTTCTCTTTTCATTGCAGCCTATGGATAGTATGTGATGCTGTCCTTATAGGCGTCAGCATGTTCAGTTGTTGGCATAGACCCTTCTGTAAGGTTTGTGACTTCGTATTCGTAGATGTCAGCAGACCCCTCTAACGTTTCTCTGACGACTTTCTTTAGCAGCTTTTCCCTGTAGTTTCTGGAATTCTTCAGATGTCTGAGCAGGACACTTATAACCACCTCAAAGTTACTGAACCCTGAAGCAGTGACCCAGGATTGAACATGCGCACAGCAGTGTTATGACATTACTGCGCATCAAGTTTATTACATGGAGTGCTTTTCATTGTGTGCACTTAAATGGACGCTCAAACACAGTCTCCGAACCTTAGGACTCATTTGGATGAGCGCCTATCAATATCAAATCATGATTACTGCAAGGTTTCCCAACGGTGATGCTTCCATTACTCAGCCTCTTCATTGCCAGCTTTGCTGTGTAGACTAGGACAGAATGAGCAGAGTCATTTCATGGTCATTCGCAGTTTTATTGTACTGCTTGAATCTTAGATAGTACCGTATAATAAAAGGGTCCCGTACAAATAATCCAAGACGGTACTAGAAGTTGTACGATATCGGATCATAGATTTATTTATAGCTATGTGTACAAAAATAATGCATATATATTACAGCAGAGCAATGAGAAAACGCATCATAAAGTACCACAGAACAGATCAAGGCACGGTAAATAATTACTGACGCGTCCAATGTCCACACATCAAACAATCCGCTCCGGGAAGAAAGGTTGTGGAGAACACCACTAACGAGGAACGCGATAATTATCCGTCAACCAGTTCATTAAAAATAAAAGATGCACTTTATGATTTGTGTCCTCGGATTACAAAAGACATTCTTAAAGCTGAATGGTGGGCAGGAAATGGTTACGGCAGGGTCCACACTGGAACTAAAAATGGCACCCACCATTTAGGGTGTCGGAATGGCGCCATATTTGGGTAGTCCCCAATTAGAGACCACTGCCCTTTAGAGGCATTGGTTTTTATCAGACCATTCCAATGGCCTAACAGTGCAAATTCATTTTGGGCTGGTGTGAACCTGAGCCATCTATACGATTTAAAAAAAAAAAAAAAAAATTATAAAATGGATTTGGTTTTTACCCTTAAATAATATTAAAAAAAAAAAAAAATAGGGGTCGCTACCAACTTGCATTGCATGTGCTACGAGATAAAGGGAGTCAAGAAAAACCCTTGTGCAGAGAGATGAGGTTTAGAATCAGAGTGATTTAATAAAAATATATATATATTGGCGTCAGCCATAGAAAGTGAAAAGCCTGGACTAAAATAAAAAAAGTTGCAATATTTGTGCCACCCAATAATAAAGTTATAGCTGGGCACCAGCACAGTAAAGAAGCCCACAAATGGCCACTTCCATGGTGTATGGAGTTTAATGTCAACAGGTAATTAGACCCTCTATATAACACAACAGTACAGGACTTTCTTTGGGCTGTTCTATGTAAAGCAGCAGACTGGCATTGGGCAGACATGTCATGGAATTCAGGGTTAGTACAGATATGTAACTTTTGTGCCAACGAGGATCTTACTTGTGCCATGAGCCGTCAGCCAGTACTGACCAGCTGTTTTTACTTAATGACATGAAGGTTTGATGAAATTATAGAGATCGGGACAGGCCCATGTTATAGGTAACCAAGCTAAGTTTTTGTTGGCCCCTTCACCCTGGAGTTGGGAATGAAGGAGAATTACCTCTAGAAAGGGAGCAAATAGATAATTGGTGTCCCATGGGAGAAAGGATGGTGTGAGCCAAGAGAAGGTTTTATAACCATCTTGACCCAAGATGGAGTAGTTGGCGCCCACACAGGGACATGTATACTACTGGAAACCATGCTGTAAAAATTTCTAATGGGGACCCAAAGTCATTTTAGTGCAAAGAGGCCAGTGTTCTTGTCTTGAGGGCCTACAAAATGGAAGCTTCTCTGAGCCTAGTGTGGTCTTCAAGTCAAAGCAAAGACTGCCTTAGCCTCCTGGGCCAAGTACTAGTGATATCACTGTACACAAGGTGATGTCACAGAAGGTAATCTGTCATCTGGTCATGTAGACTTGTCAAAAACAGTCTTTAAAGGGCAAGAAGTCCTCACCTCAAGTCTCCTTTGGAGGGACACTACAACTGGACATCAATATCTACCTTAGGTCCTTCCATATTGGAAGGGCAAGAGTAAGATACAAGAGCTTTATAAGATACTAAACACAATACTGACTAATAATGGCTACATCTACTCAAGAAATACCCTTTGCACACAGTATGGATTGGTCACATGTAGCTAGATGTCTATGGGTCAACCGACTTCCTGGTTCTTCCATCATGGACGTTCTCCAACGCCAACCATAACTAGAGCATGGGAAAGTCTTCAGTGTCTTGAAGTCTCACTTCCTAATGAGACTCAGCAGGAGATATCTCCGGACGGTGCTCAATGTCCAGCTCACAACCGGAGCAAGTCATTGGGGAGTACAACAGATCGTGGCATCATGAAGGCCAGAAGGTCCTTAGATATTCATTTTCACCAGCCAGGAACCATCCATCATTAAGCACAGAGACAAATCACTGGAGCAGATGCAGTCGTTACCAAGAAACGAGAATTGCTGTATCATCTAAAAAAGGACAACATAGAGCTTGGGTGCTGACGAAGCTCCTGTAGATGAGTCACGAACGCTCGCCCTTCGATTCAAGATAAGCTCTTTCCCGTACGGTAATTGCTCAGTGCGCAGCAGCTTCAATTGATCTCCAACATGTCAGATTCTGACAATCCAAACTTTGTTTTGTATTTGTCAAAGAGCTTTTCCAGAGAGGTCATGTACATGCCATGGTAGAGGTCAATGTCCTTCTGGCTTGGCTGTTCCATCTTTGGGACTGTGATGGGTTCTCCAACTGGAGGATAAAAAAAAAAAATTACACATTTCACTATAATGTTTGAAAAATTCAAGATTTTTGCCCAAATTTTAGAGAAATACTGCAGAAGAGAAACTTCAAATGTTATGCAAAAACTTTGGAGTAAATGGCAGAAGTTGCTTGAGGACAGCTGTAACTTAACACAAAATTAATTATTCTAACAGTAATTTGAATAATATGGATACAAAAACAAGGTTAACAGGTTAGAGACCAATAAAAGGTTCTACAATGTAAATCTGTTCTTCCTTTGTTTATAGTCACTTGTAATGGCGGCTATAAGCCAACTTCGTTGCACCACACGTCTGTCCTGCTACAGTCCAGGTCCCAACTCTGCCCTTTATCATTCCTAACTGCAACACATGTATCACCTGACCTGGTGTCTCCTCCAATCTCTCCCCCCAAGGGAACATGCACTTTGCTCTTTAGTTCCTGTTCATGCATTTTTCTCCGCTTTTGCTTTTCCCCCCCCATCATCTGACTAACAGATGGCAGTGTTCACTTGCAGACGCTGTTAAGCATTAACTGTGCGTCTTCTCATTTACATGGCAGACACTTTATAAAAACGGAGCATTGTTCGGGAGGGATCTAGTGTGGCCAATGGCTCCCAACAAATTCCGAGTATATGCCCCCAGACTGGAGCACATTTCTGGTGAAGGTGCACAGCAGTTAAGCTACAAATTCATTAAAAAAACCTGCCTCTTAATGAATTCGACATATTTCGCACCAGCAATTTTGTCGTTAAGCTGACTTTTTATACGAGCCATTGAGTCCACTTGTTGGGTGCCAGTAGATAACCAGAAAGTTATCACCTGGAATTTACCTTCTACATCATTTTGCCCATTTGCCATTTTTGCCACATTACTTGCCCAAATTGTTTCCAAAAGTGAAGGGGGAAAAAAAAAAATAAGCATTTTACAGGTTGATCACTAGTAACTAGTCAATAAGTAGCTCGCATACAAAGTATCTACTCACCCACGGTGTTAATCGGATTAGCATAGGGCACCAAACCCCAGCTGTCTGCAGACAAGAACCCGCAGCCGTGGAAGACACATGGGGCAAATCCCACATATTTCTGGAATTTTCTCTGTATCCAGCGACCCCAAGAGCCTTCTTCAAATACAACCTGCTTGTAAGCCTCATTCTCCCCGAAGGAATAGACCGGGACAAGATCGGCCCTATATGGAAATACAAAAAAAAAAAAAATGTATCTATGGGCTGCTATAAAGGAAGGGTCTCCAACCTGTAGTCCTCCAGCTGCTGAGAAAGTACAAATCCCAGGAAGGACTACAACTCTCAGCCTGGACTGACTGCTGCAATGGCAAAGCTGGAGAGACATTGTGGAGACTACACACATCTGTACAAGTATAAAATTAACAATCTAATACTGCCCCTATGTACAGGAATATAACTACTATAATACTGTCCCCTATGTACAAGAATATAACTACTATAATCCTGCCCCTATGTACAAGAATATAACTACTATAATCCTGCCCCTATGTACAAGAATATACTGTATATACAAGAATATAACTACTATAATACTGCTCCTATGTACAAGAATATAACTACTATAATACTGCCCCTATGTCCAAGAATATAACTACTATAATACTGCTCCTATGTACAAGAATATAACTACTATAATACTGCTCCTATGTGCAAGAATATAACTACTATACTACTGCTCCTATGTACAAGAATATAACTACTATAATACTGCTCTTATGTACAAGAATATAACTACTATAATACTGTCCCTATGTACAAGAATATAACTACTATAATACTGCTCCTATGTGCAAGAATATAACTACTATAATACTGCTCCCTATGTACAAGAATATAACTACTATAATACTGCTCCTATGTACAAGAATATAACTGCTATAATACTGCTCCTATGTACAAGAATATAACTACTATAATACTGCTCCTATGTGCAAGAATATAACTACTATAATACTGCTCCTATGTACAAGAATATAACTACTATAATACTGCTCCTATGTACAAGAATATAACTACTATAATACTGCCCCATGTACAAGAATATAACTACTATAATATTGCTCCTATGTACAAGAATATAACAACTATAATACTGCCCCTATGCACAAGAATATAACTACTATAATACTGCTCCTATGTACAAGAATATAACTATAATACTGCTCCTATGTACAAGAATATAACTGCTATAATACTGCTCCTATGTACAAGAATATAACTACTATAATACTGCCCCTATGTACAAGAATATAACTACTATAATACTGCTCCTATGTGCAAGAATATAACTACTATAATACTGCCCCATGTACAAGAATATAACTACTATAATATTGCTCCTATGTACAAGAATATAACTACTATAATACTGCCCCATGTACAAGAATATAACTACTATAATACTGCTCCTATGTGCAAGAATATAACTACTATAATACTGCTCCTATGTGCAAGAATATAACTACTATAATACTGCTCCTATATACAAGAATATAACTACTATAATACTGCCCCATGTACAAGAATATAACTACTATAATACTGCTCCTATGTACAAGAATATAACTACTATAATACTGCCCCATGTACAAGAATATAACTACTATAATATTGCTCCTATGTACAAGAATATAACTACTATAATACTGCCCCATGTACAAGAATATAACTACTATAATACTGCTCCTATGTACAAGAATATAACTATAATACTGCTCCTATATACAAGAATATAACTACTATAATACTGCCCCTATGCACAAGAATATAACTACTATAATATTGCTCCTATGTACAAGAATATAACTACTATAATACTGCTCCTATGTACAAGAATATAACTACTATAATACTGCTCCTATGTACAAGAATATAACTACTATAATACTGCCCCTATGTACAAGAATATAACTACTATAATACTGCCCCTATGTACAAGAATATAACTACTATAATACTGCTCCTATGTACAAGAATATAACTATAATACTGCTCCTATGTGCAAGAATATAACTACTATAATACTGCCCCTATGTGCAGGAATATAACTACTATAATACTGCTTCTATGTACAAGAATATAACTACTATAATACCGCCCCTATGTACAAGAATATAACTACTATAATACTGCTCATATGTACAAGAATATAACTATTATAATACTGCTCATATGTACAAGAATATAACTACTATAATACTGCTCCTATGTACAAGAATATAACTATAATACTGCTCCTATGTGCAAGAATATAACTACTATAATACTGCCCCTATGTACAAGAATATAACTACTATAATACTGCTCCTATATACAAGAATATAACTATTATAATACTGCCCCATATACAAGAATATAACTACTATAATACTGCTTCTATGTACAAGAATATAACTATTATAATACTGCCCCTATGTACAAGAATATAACTACTATAATACTGCCCCTATGTGCAGGAATATAACTACTATAATACTGCTCCTATATACAAGAATATAACTACTATAATACTGCTCATATGTACAAGAATATAACTATTATAATACTGCCCCATATACAAGAATATAACTATTATAATACTGCCCCTATGACCGCTCATGCTTTTAGTTACAAGCTATTACTTCTCTTACCCGTGTTGTATTGCAATTTTCACAAATCCTTTTCTCTTCTTTATGGTCACAGAGTTTTTCCCCGGTCGGCTGTCCAGAGACTCTGCAGCGCCTCCGACCACGATCACCACGGCGTTTCCAGTTCCACTTTTGGATAGGATGTAGTCTATCGTGTCTCTGTTCACTGGACAGATTCCTGTAGAAATAAAGCAACAACATTTATCTATTTTGTACAGTAGTAATTGCAGTTTCATCAATGGCAATTTATATTGCATATTTATTTTGGCCACCAGGGGGCAGTAGCGAGTTACAGCACATTTACATTAGTCATAAATTAGTGTTATTGTGAGAATAGTTTACAGCTAGTAGCGGATTACTTTGGAATAACTCATGGACCCAGTGACCCCCCCAGTCTTACCTCCTCTGCTCCCCATAAATTCTAGCTAAACAAGTGAAATAAAAATTCCCCGATCTCAGTGCCTGGCTTGTGCACTGCGGTCAATCAGCGCTCTGTTCTCTAGACCTCGGACCTTTCTCTCCGTGACCTTGAATCAGATTGTCGTCAATGCTACAGAAGTCTGGCAAGATGCCGCCACTTTGGAATAACGCCACGGGTGGAGAGTTAACGCTCGGCTATTTTAGTCACTTAAGTCAAATGCTTTATTTTCGCGATTGGGGGGAGAGGACACAGGAAACGGGACGAGAGGAGGTCACCTGCTGACGGACCCCATCCAACAAGTGATTAAATCCCTGCCGAAGCTCCAAATCTGACCACAGGAAAAAAAAAAAAAAAAAAAAAGCGCCACTTTTGTGCACAGGTTGTTAGTGGTATTGCAGTTCAGGTCAGCTGGCTGTGGACATTGGCACTGCTGCAACTCTAATAAGGCGTCATGGGGGTGTTTAATTTACCTTCTCACATTCTGTGTCAGAAAAACTTCACTCGTTTGTTGTGAAAACAGCGCCACACACGCCCAAAGGTCACTCATGGTATTGCAGCACAGTGTGATTTAAAGGCAAAGTAAGTAAATACTACACAACCAGTGAATCGGACTTTCTAAAAGAAGGTGGCCATTGTATTTTTAATCTGATATCCCCTTTAAAAAGGGAAAATGTAGTCAGAAAAGCCTTTTGTCTTAAGTGTCATTTCTTAAAACATTTTTTTGGGAAAAAAGTCATAAGTTAAAGGGAACCTGTCACCCCCAAAATCGATGGTGAGCTAAGCTCACCGGCATCAGGGGCTTATCTCCAGCATTCTGTAATGCATTCTGTAATGCTGTAGATAAGCCCCTGATGTATCCTGAAAAGAGAAAAAGAGGTTAGATTATACTCACCCAGGGGCGGTCCCGCTGTGGTCTGGTCAAATGGGCGTCTCCGGTCCGGTCCGGCGCCTCCCATCTTCATTCCACGACGTCCTCTTTTGGTCTTCACGCTCCGGCGCAGGCGCACTTTGTCGGTCCTGTTGAGGGCAGAGCAAAGTACTGCAGTGCGAAGACGCTGGAAAGGTCAGAGAGGCCCAGCACCTGCGCACTGCAGTACTTTGCTCTGCCCTCAACAGGACCGACAGTGCGCCTGCGCCGGAGCGTGAAGACCAAAAGAGGGACCGCCCCTGGGTGAGTATAATCCAACGTCTTTTTCTCTTTTCAGGCTACATCGGGGGCTTATCTACAGCATTACAGAATGCATTACAGAATGCTGTAGATAAGCCCCTGATGCCGGTGAGCTTAGCTCACCATCGATTTTGGGGGTGACAGGTTCCCTTTAAAATTAAATTTAAAAAAAAAAAAAAAAGTAATCTTGCCATTTTTACAGTGGCCACCGAGGCTATTTTAGACTCCGGTATGGTTTCAGGAAGAGTTTTCAGCAGGCTCCTTATCAGCAGAGGCAGGATTACAATGACATAACAGGATCCACCATTCACAATAGGTGAGGTCACAGCTCACCTCCTCCTCCTGTACAATGACTGAACACCTTTATATATAGTAGATAACAGGATCCACCATTCACAATAGATGATGTCACAGCTCACCTCCTCCTCCTGTACAATGACTGATGACTCCTCTATATACAGTAGATAACAAGCTCCACCATTCACAATAGGTGATGTCACAGCTCACCTCCTCCTCCTGTACAATGACTGAACACCTTTATATATAGTAGATAACACAGGATCCACCATTCACAATAGGTGATGTCACAGCTCACCTCCTCCTGTATAACGGCTTTCACCCGCTCATTAGATGCACTCGTACAATAGATGGGTTGGAGTCGCTTTGTTGCTGCTTATGTACATGTGAATTTACTGAAACAGGAAGTTGGAGTCTAAAATCCCCCAGTGGCCATTGTTGGAATTGCATGGAGGTCTTATTTTCATTAAAGATCATTTTATAGACACTTAAACAGGATTTAAACAAAAATTAATTTTCGGCTAACATTCTTTTATGGGAATTCATACTTAAAGGGGGTTCTTTTTGGAAGGTCCGCACTGCACCCTGTTGGCAGAGTGAGGGCGTCGTTACCCCAATAGCTGAGAACTAGAACCATCCCCAGACACAGGGAATGGGATTCTCTTGCCGGACAATTGCTTAAAATACAATTCCCTGTGCCTAGAAGATATTACACAGAGGTCAGAACTCACCTCCAGACATTAAGTAGTCTCTTAATACAGGCATCCTGAAGTTCCCAGCCAGCGTGGCAAGGTAAGGCTTAATACCAGGGAACTTTTTGGAGACTCCGGTGGCTTCAGTACCAAAGTTGCAGAAGGCCCCCAAGCACATGATCCCGTGAGGGTGGTAGCCGAAGATGTAGTTGCGGCTGGGGAGCAGGTTATGAGTCTTCACCAGCTGGAAGATAATAGAAGAAGCCATCAACGCCTCAGACCAAAGACTGCAGCTGGCATCTCATACCTGGTGCCCACTGACCTACAAAGTGGCACATGAGGCCACCATGATAAAGATCTGCCAGCTCCCTGCACCCATCGAGTCCCATCAGTGGCCATGGCAAAGTCCAATTCCGTAATTGTCCCAGATAAGAAACTTAATCCTCAGCCTGGGAAAGTCCTAACAAAGTAGTCCCAACAAAGTAGTCCCAACAAAGTAGTCCCAACAAAGTAGTCCCAACAAAGTAGTCCCAACAAAGTAGTCCCAACAAAGTAGTCCCAACAAAGTAGTCCCAACAAAGTAGTCCCAACAAAGTAGTCCCAACAAAGTAGTCCCAACAAAGTAGTCCCAACAAAGTAGTCCCAACAAAGTAGTCCCAACAAAGTAGTCCCAACAAAGTAGTCCCAACAAAGTAGTCCCAACAAAGTAGTCCCAACAAAGTAGTCCCAACAAAGTAGTCCCAACAAAGTAGTCCCAACAAAGTAGTCCCAACAAAGTAGTCCCAACAAAGTAGTCCCAACAAAGTAGTCCCAACAAAGTAGTCCCAACAAAGTAGTCCCAACAAAGTAGTCCCAACAAAGTAGTCCCAACAAAGTAGTCCCAACAAAGTAGTCCCAACAAAGTAGTCCCAACAAAGTAGTCCCAACAAAGTAGTCCCAACAAAGTAGTCCTAACAAAGTAGTCCTAACAAAGTAGTCCTAACAAAGTAGTCCTAACGTCCTCGGAGTCACAAGTCAACGAAGGGTTGGGGTGGTAAGCCAGCCCATGAGGAGGCGAGACCCTCCCCAAACACAGGGGGCCACAAAGTTATGGTTGAAAGTTTAATGAAACTTTTCACAAGTCAGTGATGCGTCAGAAGTTTTGATTGGTGGAGGTCCAGATCCAAGACCCCACTGAACCCCAAAATGGAAGTGCAGACTAGTAACTGGTCGTCTGCCGTCCGTACCACATTCCGCTTTTATTTTTGGCGATCAGGAGGCTCCATAGTCACTAAAAACTAAAGCGTTCTAATGTTTTTGCCCCCAATTTATAAGAAGTCACAGACATCGGAAACACTCACCCGTATAGGAAAGTAGTCCCTGAAGTAGCGCCACATGGCCCAGTTCCTCACCCACGAGGATCGTCTGCCACCTGGAAAGGGTTAATGAGAATCAAAGATGAGATGACGGCTGATGAGAGCGGTAAATGGCCCAGAAACCCGGACAGAGGAACACAATGTCACAACTTTTATGATCACTGATTTTCAGTCAATGAGCAGAAACTTGGAGTGTATCGAGAATGGGAAGAGTTACTGCAACAGCTGAAGCATCGCTACCATGTAACAGCTCTATTGTAACATGACCTGGATCCAGAGCTGCACTCACTATTCTGCTGGTGCGGTCACTGTGTACATACATTACTGATCCTGAGTTACATCCTGTATTATACTCCAGAGCTGCACTCGCTATTCTGCTGGTGCAGTCACTGTGTACATACATTACATTACTGATCCTGAGTTACATCCTGTATTATACTCCAGAGCTGCACTCACTATTCTGCTGGTGCAGTCACTGTGTACATACATTACATTACTGATCCTGAGTTACATCCTGTATTATACTCCAGAGCTGCACTCACTATTCTGCTGGTGCAGTCACTGTGTACATACATTACATTACTGATCCTGAGTTACATCATGTATTATACTCCAGAGCTGCACTCACTATTCTGCTGGTGCAGTCACTGTGTACATACATTACATTACTGATCCTGAGTTACATCCTGTATTATACCCCAGAGCTGCACTCACTATTCTGCTGGTGCAGTCACTGTGTACATACATTACTGATCCTGAGTTACATCCTGTATTATACCCCAGAGCTGCACTCACTATTCTGCTGGTGCAGTCACTGTGTACATGCATTACATTACTGATCCTGAGTTACATCCTGTATTATACTCCAGAGCTGCACTCACTATTCGGCTGGTGCAGTCACTGTATACATACATTACATTACATTACTGATCCTGAGGTACATCCTGTATACTCCAGAGCTGCACTCACTATTCTGCTGGTGCAGTCACTGTGTACATACATTACATTACTGATCCTGAGTTACATCATGTATTATACTCCAGAGCTGCACTCACTATTCTGCTGGTGCAGTCACTGTGTACATACATTACATTACTGATCCTGAGTTACATCCTGTATTATACCCCAGAGCTGCACTCACTATTCTGCTGGTGCAGTCACTGTGTACATACATTACTGATCCTGAGTTACATCCTGTATTATACCCCAGAGCTGCACTCACTATTCTGCTGGTGCAGTCACTGTGTACATACATTACATTACTGATCCTGAGTTACATCCTGTATTATACTCCAGAGCTGCACTCACTATTCGGCTGGTGCAGTCACTGTATACATACATTACATTACATTACTGATCCTGAGGTACATCCTGTATACCCCAGAGCTGCACTCACTATTCTGCTGGTGCAGTCACTGTGTACATACATTACAATACTGATCCTGAGTTACATCCTGTATTATACCCCAGAGCTGCACTCACTATTCTGCTGGTGCAGTCACTGTGTACATACATTACTGATCCTGAG